>NC_046333.1:62638853-62944379 GCF_000738735.6 Corvus cornix cornix
CAATCACTTACTGATGCTGTGTGGACAGCTGGCTATGCCCCCTACTTCTGTGCTTATCCAGGATCTCCGCAGCAAAGAGGAGCTGAAGGTGACATGGCACTGTGCAGGAGCTCAGGCTATAAGGACTTGACATGATCAATACTGATGATTCTTTCAATTGCCATCACCAAAAGACGTGAGCTGGACTGTTAGGAGCTCTTCTGCCAAAATGATTTGTCTTCCAGCTATACCTCGAGCCCAGGTACTTCACAGTTTCACAGAAGCACATCTTCTTGGCAAGCTAATTTTGTGAAGTGTTATGAGTCATGCTAAAACTGCTACCCAGCTCAAATCCCTGAATCTCTTAACCCAGATTGATTGGTTTCCTTTTTGAGCCAACAAATAAAAAAAAAGTTCAGACTGCCACACAATACCAGACAAGGCACAAGCTAAATTCTCCCCATTTGCTTTCTTCTTGGGTAGCAGTGATGTAAAGCACAGAACTGAGACAGTCCAATTAATCTTTTGGACACTCTTAAATGATGCTTTTATACCTCTGGGCTGGGGGAATGGCTGAGCCTTTGAGATGTCAAAATGCAGTATCACTGGAAACTTTTAGTTGAGTTACTAGCCAGAATAAAAATAAAGGCTGGCATATTTAATTACTAACATTGCTGTGTCATCCTTGCAGCGACTTGAAATACTTCAGAAATGACTAAGCCACTCTGCATTCACTGAAATTACTAATTAATTTTTGACATAGATGAGTAAAAAAGTAATAGCATGACCACTGAAAAGATTGCTCACATCCCACGAACAAAATACCATTAACAGCAAGTGAAAACACTGAGTTAGTGTATAACTAACAGTTTCATTGTAATTCTACATAAAGAAATAGGACTAGCTCTGAGGAAAAAAAAGAAATTTTCACTACCCTGTTTCACAATTTTCAACTAAAAAACCCCAAATATCCTGAAAAACAATTGCTATCCATAGGTGTAACATAAAAACAGGTTCTGTAACAAGCTTTCTAAAACCAGAGCCTAACTAAAAAAAAATTAGTCTTTATCCATCTGACTTTTGTACAGGCAAATAACCCATCTCCCTGTGGAAAAAGAAAGTATTTGTAGATGTAAGAGAGACAGTTTCACAACAAAAATAGATACTAATGAGTAACATAACTAATGCTGAAAACTAAACAGGAAGGGGTTTTGCACAGGGAGTATACATATATCAACTGAAGCTGCAAGTGTGACGCCCCTGATGTCATGGACTATTAATACTTGTCTTCAGTGGGTACTATTTTAAAGAGGGATTACACCATCAAAAGTCATTTGTGGTACCTTCATAAACCAAATGTTTTAAAAAAGAATCTCTATTCAATATATGTGTTTATATAATCACACAATGCTAGAAATAATATGTCAGTGCAAAAAAATACAGAGCTATGTAATATTTTGCATGCAGGCAAGATTTAGTCAGTATAGCTACAAGAAAATCAGGATCACATCTTTTCCTGTTTAAATAACCCTATTGTTCTACAATTCTGACTTGGTATGCAAGTCACTCACTGACAAACCAGGCTTGAAATCTTCATTAATCCCTTTAGCTAAAACATAAAACTTTATTACAAGGAGTTTTCTATTGGAGTGAAATAAATCAAGTTAAACTATTTCAAAAGAATAGTAGGTGCAATCTAAAGAGCTTTTTATTTTACAGTAAAAAAGGGAGTGGGATGGCACACTGTCTACTGCACATTTATAATGATTATGATCTCAAAATGTGTGGATTTGTCTCGGATACAAAGAAAAGTGGTAGGTGACTTACACTCATCCTGCTCCTATGAACAAAGCAAAATGCAATATTCATTAAACTTCATTGGCATAGTGGACCAAACAAAATCATATGGCTTCCATAAGTTCTGTATTTCTGTGTTTCTTTTCTATCCATATTTTTTCCTATGTTTATACTTGGAACTATCTTTTGGTATTTGATCCATACAGAACCATGCTAGAGGAAAAAAAAATAGAGCCTGAGCAGAAAACTATGAGAAGTCAGCCTGCTACCCCAGTGGGTAGGTTTCAGGTGCTTAGAAATCTCAGTTTAAAGATCAAGGGAAATGGCTTTGACAGTGTATTACTGGAATTCCAGTGCAACTCCTCTTCTTGGGACCACGAGGCATCGAGACAAAGTGTATTTGCCCCCACAGCAAAACCTGCTGGTGGCAGAGCTCTACTGGCAATGCCACCAGGAGCGAGCATTTTGCTACTGGCAACCAAACAGTTCTGCAACAGCTCTACAGAAATTTTTGCTTAGGCTAACTCCTTCCTGCTCACTAAGTGTGTGAAGAACCAGCCTGCAAAAAGAAAACAAGCTAAGTTGCCATGAGCCTGCCATAAATAAGACACTGATGAGCTGCCACTGAACAGCAGGCATCCAGCCCAGGGGCAGCCAGAGCAGCACCCTCAGCCCAGGGCACATCCTCAGCCACCTCCTTGCACTCGAAATACAGGGAAGAGGCAGGCTACTGTCACACTCCCCCTTGACCTTCTCCTGCGACATGAGACATGCCAGCCATCGTTTCACAAGGCAGTTGTGTCCCTCCCAAGCTGCACAGTGATCATCAATGATGTGACAGCACTGCTTCTGCAGCCAGGGACACAGGACACCTCTCGGGCTCAGAGGCTACCGTGTGCAAGCAGGTCCAGTTCCCCAGCTGGACAGCACATGTAGCTCCCCCCAGACCAGCACCACCTCATGAACTGATGATAGAAAATAAAATGAAACCAAACAGCTTGCTTTGCTCTCGTGTTCATGTGTTACACATACAGAAGTGGAGTTGCTCAGCTCTTATGGGCAGCAGGTAACAGGCGAGACTTTCTAGCTGCAAAAAGAGGAATTTATAAAGCAGCATTGGAGGAACCATACTAAATACACATGAAAGAGAAGACACTGAAGTTGTCCTCCTGCCTTCTCTTAAAGTCAGCACACATTTTCAACCAGAGTGTATAAAGATTGCATGGGGATAACTTAAGGCTCAGGTAAATTAATTTATTTTCTATTAACTGTGCTCATAGCTAATTTCAGAGAATGGCAGAGACTTTCAATTATGCATGGATATTTTTCTTCCTTTTGATTGTGTGCCCAAAATGACACATTGTGTTGACTTTTAACAAAGTGTTTTGGTCATGTACCTGGAATTGCAGTGATTTCAGACATCAGAATCACCATCAGTTTAAAAATTGAGAGGGGAAAACCATCCTGGCAGCCAAGACAGAAAGCTTCCTCTGTAACAGAGGAGGTCACCAACCTGTCCTTGTCATAAGATAAAAATGTGCAGAATGTTTTCATGTCTCTGATTCTACTGTGTTTTCTGTCCTGCCTCAAGCTCTTAACTGCTTTTTTTGGAAATATTAAGAGACAGCTTCCAACCCAAGCCAGTCTCCTAGGTGATGGCTTTGCCTTAGCCTGAACTCCACCTATAGATTTAAAAGACAGCTAGAATTTGGAGGGGAAGCTGGCAGAGGTCACCTAATAATACATTTCAGCCCAGACCTTGTTGTTTTAACTAACTTCTGAAGTCAAGGATGGGCAGATCCGAGATGAGAGAGAGCTGAGACAATTTTATGGCTATAAAAGCCAACAATAGGATTTTCACAGACATCTGGCAGGAAGGACCAAGGTGTGCAGCTAATGTATACCTTTGATTCATAACTCTTCTTTAGTATTTAAGTATGACACACTTAGCCTTTGATTAATTCAGGGTGAGAAAGAGTTTCCAAGTTGAGAGGGGTTACTTCAATGGACTGGCTATGCAGGGAAATAATGGAACTGAAACATACCCCTAGAGGAAAACCAAGAACTTGTCCCCCTCTCCCAGCATCCCTCTCCTTACTCAACTTCCAGGAAGGGTCTCCATGCCATTCCCCTCCCGTTTTACAGTCTCCTTTCCCTACCAGAATTTACATCTCACCCATTTATGGTGAGAGCGGATATGAAAGGTTTGCCCAGATCCACTTTTCTCTCTATGGAATTTAATCATGTGGTCACATAACACAACCAATCCTTAGTTTCTAAGGATTTCAGTCTCTCAGCAGGGCTATTTGAGTGAGCCTATCTTCTCCCTGCTGCTTTAGGCTGGCCACCTTTGTAATGGCAGCATCCAACAAGGACACAATACCACTTCCCAGATGAGAAGCAGCAACGTGTTAAAACACGTGCAACTGTTTGCTGGCAGCATTCTTATCACATCACAGCTGTAGTAACAAAATCCAAGATTGCTTCACATTCCGGTCTTTTGTTAGGATAGTGATAAAACTTTTTTTCCCTCCTCTGCTCAAAGCAGAGCAGACAGCAATTACAACAATCTCCTTGGAAGGACATCTTTAACACGCACCACCTAGCAAGGAGTTGTTAAATTCAACAATCCCAAAATTAGTATAGTGGGAACTCAAAGCCAGGCACATTGCTTGCTTGCTGCAAGTGACATAAGGATTTATTCAGTTGCACTGAAATAATTTGGGAGGGCTTTACTTAATGTTGTTTATTTTTGTATCTGCTACAATCAACTGCCAGGTAACTTCATTAAAAATATGTGCTTTTTTACCTAGAAATTTGTTTAAGTCTCTAATAAAATTAGGGATACCCATCTGGGCAGAGAGAACATCTAGGAAAAGAAACCTGAGCTTTACAAGTCTCAACAGGGGCAGAGGGTAAGAGGCATACCAAAACCTTTGCTTTTCCAAACACTGCTAAAATCCAAGCAAATAGTGTTTTCTGCTTCAGTACTATCTGCGGTCATTGAAGAAATGACAAGTGAACTCATCTTTTTGTTAAGCTTGACTTCATCTGTGAAAAGCCCCTGGTTCCACTTAACTGCTCTATACTCATCAGGAAGAAATTTAAACAGATCAAGTACTTCCTCCAAGTTTATATTTTATACATGTAAACTTATTTCCTGGGATATGACAAAACACAGTCGGGGCAAAATGCATCAATAAATCTGTTTCCACAGAAAATTACTTTGCATTACACAATATAAACAAAGCTTGAAATGTGAACTCTGAATTTTTAGTTTCCATGAGTTCTGTCTTTCAAGGTGAAGAAACTCTGCTCAGTGAACTTTGACTGTGAGTAAACAACTAAATTTTTCCTTACATTATCCTTAGGATAACTCTCTACATGATTGCAATTTACATATGTTGGGAAAAACAATATCCCAAATCATAGGGAATAGAAATGCTGCATTGTGGAAGAGAAGGAGGCTTTAGACAAAAGGAGAAACAACTGGCCTACTTCCAAAGAAGTCCTGAACACCTCTCTCACTTACGATATGATCAAAGCTAGGTCAGATCCCACCTGCAGAAGGCAGATGGGAAGAAACTTCCAGGATCTTGAAATCTGCCAAGGAGATATGAGACAACATGAAGTTTAAGGAATGTTTGGTGGATGAGAGGCTGGACATGACCCAGAAAAGCCAATTGTATGCTTAACAGGAACCATGGCCAGCAGGGCGAGGGAGGGGATTCTCCCCATCTCTGCTCTCATGAGACCCCACCTGCCAAGGAGATATGAGACAACATATGAGACTACATCACCTGCAGTGATGCGTCCAGCTCTCTGGTCCCACACACAAGAAGGCCAGGGACCTGCTGGAGTGAGTTCAGAGGAGGACCACAAAGATGATCTGAGGGCTGGAGCACAACTCCTATGAAGACAGGCTGAGAGAATTGGGGTTGTTCAGCTTGCAGAAGAGAAGGGTCCAGGGAGACGTTATGGAACCTTCCAGGGGCCTACAAAAGAGCTGGAGAGAAACTTTTTACAAAGGCATATAGTGACAAGTCAAGGGGGAATGGCTTTAAACTGAGAGCTGATTTAAATTCGATATTAGGAACTGAGGGTGGTAAAACCCTGGAACACATTGCCTAGCAACGTGGTGCATGCCTCATTCCTGCAAACATTCTAGGTCAGGTTGGATGTGGCTCTGGGAGATCTCATCCAGCTGAAGATGCCCCTGCTCATTGCAGGGGAGTTGTACTAGATGGGTCCCTTTAACCCAAAATGTTCCATGACTCTAACAGGGGCCAAAGGCAGGAAAACCATTTGACTCTCCTGAATATGAAATTAACAGCATGAAGAGACTGAGCATAACACTCTCTGGTCTTTCTGGTTTTGGTTCATGAATAGAGTACATTTGCTATAATGAAAAATAACAGGTAAAAGGATAGAAGAATCATAAGCACTTACAGAATATTTCTAACACTGCATGAAAAAACACTAAGACCTTTTTGCTTTGTGTATCTTCATGGCTTTTTGAACAACATAAACAAGATGACAAACAGCACCTCCCAGTAGCCTTGCAGAGAGCAAACACAGTGTCAGAATCCAGACATGTACCATCCCCAGGACCCCTGCTGGTGATCACAAACATCTCACCAGTCTCTGGGTGTCCCAGGGAGCAAGCTGCCACAGGCTTCAGCTGGGAAAGCAGCACAAAGCACCTCTCTGGGCTGATAAAACTGGAACAAATCGGCTGCTTCCTACTGAGCAAACTTCAGAGTAATTATACAGCACAACTTGGTAAAAACCAAGAAGCTCCACCTGAGACCCTCTTGAAATATGGTGATCATCAGACTATGCCACTGAAACAGGGTTCACAATAATGGCTTCTTGCCTTTGGGTTAAAAAAAATATCAGATCGTGATGTGAGATGTAGCACTGAAACTTTGTATATGGAAACAGAATTTGGACAGCAGGAGAATTTAGTAGCTTATTTCAACTATGGATTCATTCCTGATAAGGTTTAAGGATTTGAAGAATTTCTGGCAGTTCTGTTTAATTGTTTATTTAGGAATAATTATTTCTCTTCCCCCAAGCAAAATGACAGGAAACATGAATCAAGACTGTTCAAAAACTAAAATAACAACTTCCTTTGTCCTTACTGATAACATTTTTGGTTTTGTGACTTGAGTGGGTATTTGTGTGTGTGTTTACCATGAGAAATCTTTTGCCAATGAATCATTATTTTGATGCAATATTTTACATAAAGCCTACAGTTGATCTTTTGGGTAATTTCTTTTGCTGTCAATAGGATTAGGAAGGAGAGGAGAGAACAGAAAAACACGTAGAAAGAATAAATAAAATTAATGTTTTACAGGAAATCAGATGTTCTCCTGATGTTCTGCTGCAGTTAATTTCCACTAAACACAGCAATGTATGACGGGAATGGAGATAGTGACAGTGACGGAAAAATTCCAATAATGTGCTTTCATTCTTTGATTGTCCTTCCAGGAAACAGAGAAGTTGCTTCAGCCTCCTTCAAATGGCAACAAGTGCACAATAAAATTTTTATCTTTTAGTAATAACCCAAATGTGCAACACTCCACATACCAAGATGTTTTCAGTTTCAATACTATTATGGGCCATGAGGCCCATCCATCACTCTGCCTAGACCACAAAAAGTCTGTTATTGGCACTGTGTGAAGGTTTAAGATTCTCTCACATAAAAGCATCCATAAGCTGACAGTCAAGACCTCTGCTGTCTCTATACCATCCACTGCCAAACAATTTTATTTTTTTCTATTATAAAAAGATTACAAAAAGCTTGTGAATTTAAAATAATGCACATTTGTACAAGTGTTTCCAGCATGTTGCTGAAAAACAGTCAGTGAATAAATTATTTTCCTCATTCAAAAGGCATTGTAAACCATGGTTTTTCTCAGGAATGAAGGTTTATTAATTTGGCAGATTTTATGCTCCCAGCTTGTATGGGAAGAAATGGTTGAGCAGCAAAACTGATGAAGCCTGGTTTCTAACGATTTGTGTGCCCTAACACTACTAGAACAATAACCCTATTTCCCTGGTATCATTTCCAAAGTGCCCCTGGAGCAGGGGCAGTGCAGTTTATGACTTGTGCTGACCCACATGCACACTGATCAGTAAGCCTTCTATGTGATGCTGGGTTTTTGACAGGAAGTACCAGAAAAGGTACAACAGGGGAGCCCTGCCTGCCTTTTTACATCGATGGCTCAGAAAGTTGTCAAGTGTACCAGCAGAAAAATAGTGTAATCCACATGAGCCCTATTTCCCTAAGAAATTCAGTTAAGCAGGAGACTTAAATCAGCTCAAACCTTTAAGGATTAGACTGATCATTTCACAAAATCATAGCAAAAGTCAGGGCACTGTACTGAGTACTCTTCAGACGTGTGACTACGTACAACCTTTCTGTTTCATTATACACAGTAGGAAGTAAAGAGGAAACTTTCATTTGACATTTTGGTTTTGACCATTGGAAGCCAACTTCAGAAGTTTTGCAATAGGCTTTCCAGCTCTTTAACAAAAAACACCTGCAGCACAGATAAAAGGTTTAGATTTTTTTTCTTTTTTGTAGGCCTTGCCACCAGCACCCTCTGATCTTGGAAAAGCACAGTAATTTTATCATCTGTAACACCACAAAAAAACCCCACAACCTTACTTACTTGTATACAAAGTATAAAACACATGCCCCAGCTGTCCTGTATGCTTTGTTACAGACTGTAAAGTGTCTTGCATTCAAGGGCAAAGCAGTGAAACACAAATTTCCAACAGGGAAATCTGGAGTGAATTAAAAGTTGTAAAGTTAAGTCCCTATAAAAAGAAGTTTTCTAGTGAACATCACTGATCTGATGAAGTATATTTGTTTGGAAGATAATAGAAATGACCATTCAAACAATACAAATTATCTATATGTGTTTTTATCAATCCTGCCTTAACTAAGGTAGAAGAGATAAATGCCATATACATTCAACCTGCTTAAATACTAGATGCTAATACAAAATAAATACAAAATGCCTGCAGAGGTGCCACGGGATCACAAGGGGCCACTGATACCTCTCATTTCTGAATCTCTTCCTGTGTTCTTCCTTCGACCTTCCCACCATCTTCCCTTTGACTCATGCCCTTTCTGTCTTGTTATCTCAGCCACACAAAATCTTTGGCAGTCAGTAACTAAAACTTCCTGCACTACCTGTCTGAAACCTGTCTAACTCTATTCTAAAAGTCTAAAATCTTTTCACCTTTTCTTTAGAATAGTTGCTTCCATCAGTAAGCAAAATCCCAAATATCCCACTGTGAATATGGCACTAGCCCAAGATTTTTTCTATCTGTAGAAATATATAACATGCTCCAGTGTACTTGATCTTGTTTTTGCCTTAAAGGCCTTCTTGTGAAATGTGTTGAATGGTTTTTCTTCTAGTATTTACATCTGAGTTCCTCTTTTACTGCAAATGTAACATGCATGACCATGATATTTTAATGTTTGTCATTAATGTGTGCATAGGATTATCAGAAGGCAACTTCTTCAGGTAACACCTATTTGACAACTCCTAACTGCTAACACTTCTACTTTTAAAAGAAATGATAAGAGGCTGTACTTTGTGAGACTATGAAGTAGCCTGGTATCAATACTTTTTATGTTGTAGGGTTTCCGTACCCAACTTCAGACTGTGGTCCCCCTGCCAGGCATCACCCAAACACACAAGAAGCTGCACTGTCAGAAAGAGTTCACAGTCTGAGTTGCAGTCAGAGGGAACAAGAGGAAGAGTTGTGAAATAACACGAAAAGTAAGGCAGGAAGAGTGTGAGTGTGACAGGAAGAAGATACAAGATACCTTTGTACACAATGGAATTAGTCAGAACATTTCACATTTCTTCTTCAGCCTCTTTCCTCCTCATCAAGAAAATAAATAAGTGCAATTCTTGACCAGTACTAACTAGTCATCACCGTTGGCTGGCCACTGGTACAAGTCATAGAGGAAGTAAAGAAGCTGAAAGAAGAGATGTTTCCCTTATGAATAATAAGGCAAGGTGCTTTTTTTAATAGATGAACATAAAAGTTCATAACGACACAAGCAAGGATGACATAGATGGCAGAAGACAAGAGAGTAGCAGTGAGTTGTGGAGGACCAGAAAAGTAGAGGGGAGAAGCAGCAATCCTCCCTGCTGAAAGGCTGTGGGAGAGAGGGCTCTCAGCATGAGCTACAGGCCAGCATAGGGACTGAACCAACAGCTGAACAGCCACAGCCAGCACCACAGGATGTTTGATGGTAACACATAATGCCAGAAAAACACTCACTACAAAACCACATATTTCCTTTCACTGTTTCCAGAATCAGTCATTTCGTCACTTTAAAAAAACCCAACAAAATCCCCAAAACAACAAACATTTTCAAGTAGATTTTAGGCATTGGCCAGAACATTTTTCCAGACTCAAGAGCCACATGAAACACTCCTGCACCAGTTGATCTCAAACATTTTAACACAAAGCTGACAGTCCCCGCATGGCATGAACTGAATAATTACTGGGAGATTTCCCCCCTTTTCAGCCTTTCCTTGTTCATCCACCAACCCTTTCCCCACCTGCCCCCTCCCCCTCAAAAATCCTCTCTGTTTCAGACAGGTCTGTCAAGAACCTGTTTTAGTAATCAGTAGGGTGCTCCAATTACTTCATCATGACACAGATATTGCCAACACCTCTAATGCGGAGGTGTTTCTGGCAGAGTTTGTGTTTTGCCATGTAGCCTTCCTCCACAATGGGAGTCACCTCAATAACAGAAGACATTTTGCTGACAGTCACAACTGAGAGGAACTTTCCCTGGCATTTGTAATTGGAGCTTCACTAACTGATTGTCCTGAAAAATGATACAAGGAAACTATTCTAGGAGGGATTAGCTCTTAGTTAGGAGATAGAAACAAAGCAGTGTTTAAATGCCATGAAATCAAGGACCACTCCACAGACCACTCTGGAAGAACAGTTCTGTGTGGACCAGCTTTCTGAAAAACAGATTTAGAAGGATGTAGAGACCAGGCTCTAGAAAGCTTCTGTTTGTCCGTCTGTCACTGGGGCTGGCAGAAGCCAGGCAGACAGGTTAGTGATCCCCTGACTCAGCCTCCTTGCAAAGTCACACAAAGCTTCGCCTTTCCTCAGATACAAAGTCCCAAGCCCTGCTAACAAAATCAGCAAGGGATCAACTATCCCAGTCCTTAGCTAGACACGTTTCTCCTTTTCAAAGTCTGTTTAAGCCATTGAATCATCACGAATGATGTCTTTATCAAGCCTGCCTCCAGTCACGTGGCAAATGCAATACTATTCAATACTGCCTGGCAGAGTAATTGAAACCCAGTGTGTGCAGAACAGTGCTCTGCTGCCCTGAAGCTCAGATCAACTCTTGAGCATTGCTTTGCCATGATTTTAGACACTGGGAAAGATTTTTGCCTTTGAGAAATATCATGGGCTCCAGAGCTCCTCCTCCATTTCCACCTCCACTTCCAAATGAGAACAATTAATCTTTTTTGCCAGCCAGACCCAACTGAACAAGCTCTCCTCTTTTTTATATATATATTATTTTTTCAGTCCATTCCCCCCATATTGACATGCACTACAAGAAAACAGTATTGGCTCATTTGTGCTCCCTGCAGCTATTCAGCCTTTTCTGGGCTGTGCTGCATTTATAGACTTCCTCTTGGGACAACTGCTCCATTTTGGGTAAAATTACAGTAAAACAAGAAACAGCTGATAGAGGGGTCTGGCCTGAAAGTCAAAAGGTTCACACAGCATGTTACCAACATCTGGAGTGCTGGACAACCTTTAGTTAAGTACTGTGATCATACAATTGCATAATTTGTCTTAATATCATGCACAAAACAAACCTGATGGTATCTAATGAGCTTTTCAACTTCTGCAAAAGGCAAAATCACCAATCCATACTAGCACTGTGTGGGAATTTCCAATAAGGTTTCCAAGAGGGGAAAAAAAAAAGCCCTCTGCTGGGATAAAAGCCCTCTGCTTCTATACCCCATCTCTTTCAAACAGCTGCTGAGCAAAGTGCTAAATGAACATGCTACAGGGTCACCTGAAAACCAGCCCTGACCAGTTATTCAGTGGTCCTTCAGAACAAAATAAATATTGAACACTTCAAAATGCAGGTCATATTTATTCTTTACCCTAGTTTAAAAGGGGAATAGTCAATAACGCAGTAAAAAAACACAGAAAACATTAATGAGAGAATGCAAATTAAGAGCTGTTGTGATAACTGGATAGTGTCTGGCATTAGCAGACTGAAGAAAAACACACTACTGTGTAAAAGGTGAATAATGTCTGAAAAGAAGTGCAATTAGGACCAGCTATCACAGGGTTTAACACACTATCTCTTCAGACTACACCAAACAGGTTCATGAGGATCTTTGCTAACTGAAATCAGATAGATGCTGCTGGAGGAGGAAGTTACTGGTGTTCCCTACGGCTCACTTGCAGGATAAATGCCTTTGAGATCCAGAGCACCAAACAGGGCACCAAACTACACTTTCCTTTTCTTTTGTTTGTTTTGCCACACTGTAGCTACTTAGTAGCTTGCTCACTAAGCTTTATTCACTCCTCTTTCTGCCTTCCTTTTATTTTGCTCTGTATTACAAGGTGCGGGATAATGTTGTTAAACAATCACATTTGTGAAGGTCAGAAAAAAGTACCCTTTTGAAATAATTCAGTGGGAATCAGCAGAGGAGTTGCACACAAAGGGCAAAGGACGAAAGATGATTCCATCCCCTCCGAAACTGTGGCTTGTCATAGGGGCATACCAGGCTTGAATTTCCCTTTTGATACAGCTACATGCCAGTCTCGATTTTAAAGATCCATTGCAGTAGAACTACTGCCTCTGCATTATTTTAAACTATTGTGAAGAAATACGAACGCAGAAAGATCTATTTTCATATCAATATTCTAAAGGCACATAAAAGGGAATCTAGCTTTGTCCTCATGATTTACACTGTCAATAGAAAGCTTTAACTAAGTTACAGTATTATTATTCAGTTGGATTTGGTTTTTTGTATAGCAAACATATGTGAGCTATAAATCTCAAGAAACAAAAAAATCTATTTAGCTGTAGGCGCTTTTATATCACCAGCAGTCTTAGGTATGCTTTCAACATTTTGTCTGTTCAATGCTAATGGCAATGGATTAGGCAGATTAGATATGCCTACCAGTGCAGCTCCCCGATAAATTACAGACTTTCTATCCACAGCAGGCCCTCAATAATTCCATTTTCTGTAGAAATGAAAATGTGTCTTTGGAACAAAAGAAAGCACTCAGCCGTAGAGCCATTCACAGGAAGTTTTGCTGGCATACAGCTATATGTCAAAGCATGCCTACTGTTCTGTAAGTCACCCTGGGAACAGCAGGACGAATGAAGCCTGGTTTCCTACAGAATTATGTCCTACATTTAGCACCCACAGTGTAAGGCAGTCCCTGAGCCCTCCAGTGCAACACAGCAGTGTTCCCTATGCTCCCTCACTGCAATCTTACACAATACCTGAACTTCTCCATCCCACACACTGCTCTGCCCAAGTGTCCTCCAATAACATTTCTCCACTGCCTCCTCTCCACGCCCTTCCCCTTCCTAGAGTCACCATCCTCATCCTTCTTTCTCCTCAGCTCCTCCCAGCCTAGTGCTACACCTGCACTGATGGGTGACCAGCAGCAGCTGAACATAATGAATGAGACCTGAACTCTGTCTCCTCCAACCTGGCAGGAACCACTACAAGCTGGGCAGTGAGTCCAACACCATTAGAAGGAAGATGGACAGACAAAGGAATGCATAGGGTGGTTACACACACAGTGTTTTCCTTGAAAGCTAAAAATCTAATCTCTTCCAAAGGTTGCTGAGATGCTTCTCGGTGCTCCTTTTCAGGAAACACATCAGCATGAAAGACTTACCAGAAAATTCACCCTTCAAAAACGTCCTGAGATAATTATTTTCATTGCACAACTTCTGCTTCTGGGAGTTCATTTGTACAGCTAACTCAAAAGAGAGAAAATATTCAGTAAGTGTGTTATTAAGTTTTATGCATTTTATTGCAGCCTATAAGAAGCTATGCTGCCTCAGACTGAGGTTCTCAGCCTTATCTTCCACCTACAGAAAGGCCTTGGCATGACAGAAGAGGATGCACTATGCGATTCCTCAAAAAAGATGGACTTGTGGCAAGCTTTTCAGTTTACTCTAGCTGCGAGGTATCAGAGCTTTATCAGCAAGAGATTTAACAAGGTTTTGGCTGCTGTGTTATAAGAGAGATCTCAATAGCAGTCAAACAGTTTTTGTGTTTGTATTTTCAAACTGTGTCATGGAGCCTAAAGCAAAATTTGCTCTGTGGAGGAAAAAGTATGAAGTCTTGGCAAAACCAACATGGATAGTTGGGGCAAGCCCACAGGGCCCAGCCTGTCTTTGTGAATCTTTTGACAGGCTGTCCCATGAAAACTAAATAAAAAGCAGGAGTGGAAAAATAGGGACACAGTCATGGATACACTGAGTGTGTCTGTATGCTTTCCATTGGAATAAGGGTTATTTTTTACCACCACCCACATAAAATTTCCCACTTCCAGCTGAACTTCTCAGCTGAAAACTGGGAGACATCAATTTTAGATAATGAGTAGAGAAAAATATATCTACATACCTATCACAGGAAAGTATTTAATTGTGATTATAGACACCAACACCCACCTTCTGAGATTATGAATAAGCTGCATTTATACGAAAAGCTATTACCATTAATTATATTGCTTATATGGTTTACTAAATATCTGTAGATTCTATAAACTTCGTCGGAACCACGGACCTCTTTAACATTCCCACCCCTACTGGTATACAAAGTAATGGGAATTGGTTTTGGCCCATTACCACCATTTTCTATTGGCAGAAGTCAGGGCCTAACATTAATATTTCACTTTCTTCACTCCCTTTTCTTTCATTCCCTCTCTACAATCCAAGAAGACATTACCTTTTCCTCTACAAACAGCTATGCCTTTGAAGGATGATATTAATATAACTTGTTATAAACTAAAAGAGGCATTGAGGCAAATAATACTATACATGAAAGAGGATTCCCTGCGTATGTTAAAATTCCCAACTGAATTTCTTTCATCACAGAGACAGAGCTCTAAATGTGCTTTTAATTCTTGAATTTTTTTTTTTGATGATTAAGCTTGGCATAATTACTTATTTACAAAATGTCAGAATTATACATTTCATTAATTTTTCAAAATGTTTTTACCAGCAATATTGTCAAATGTTCTCTACAAGTTTTTGCTTCAGAATTTATGTAATACAGAAGAAAATTATTCTCCTTCAAAGAGTCCTGTCTTCAGATAAGTAAGCATTTTAGAATTACTTGATTCTTTTAAACATAATCCTTTATCTTCTAATGATGTGAAATACATTAATCTTTCCTGACTCTATTTGTCACAATTTAGTTTCCTCCTGATATGCTACAATTCTTGGCAATTATTTGAATCTTGCCCTAAAACCCAGAACTGAAAAAGCTAAAAATATTTAAATACATTATTTCAAGTAGAAATTTTAGATACATATAAATTCACACCGGCAAAAACTTAGTAGAACTAAGAAATGAGCTCGAGCTTCCCAGAATCACAGTATTTTGTGTTCTATTTTTATTCAAACAAAGCCCAGTCAAATAGAACTAACCATGACACAGAAGACTGAAATAATTTTTAAATGCATTATCTTCTTTTCACTGAGCATTCAGTCTGTTCAGCTTAGTGCCAACACAAGCTCTCCTTAAACCCTAGTCTGCACTCATGGGATAAACTGCTGATTATATCAAAGGAACCTTCTCGTTGCCAAAGCATTTGATACCTGGCTGGCATTTTCCCTAGGCAAGTGTGTTTTTCAAGGTCTATGAACTTTATTGTAGCTTATGCTATTTTGGTCCTGTGATAGTTAGAAGCAGCAGCTGAGACAGATCCAAGCCTGTCATTTTCTAATCTAAGTCACCACACACATCATGCTTCATCAGTGATGAAAAATAGAAATACAGCAGCCAGACGTGTCTTTGGCCAGAGAGTGTCCAGAAGACATTTTAATGAAGTCTAATGTCCATAGCTCAAATTCACTCTGTGTGCAGCAAACTGAACTACACAGACAGTACATTCATCCTCAAAGAAAACTGAAATTACTTTGATTCTGGTAATTGTTAGGTCTAATATTAGCAGTGTTTAGGGAAAGAGAGCTATGCTATCCTATCCTCCATGGAATCACTTCAAGGTACCACAGCAAGATGGGTAAAAGTAAATGCTACTGCCCCGAGGATGAGAAGAAACTAAGTACTTCTGTCCTCATTCCTGTGCCAGCAACATTTGGAAATAGCAGCAGAGCAGGGATATAGGTAGGGCAGAGGTGATAGGAGTAGGGTTATGGTCGGTGGGGGAGTTATTGGACTGCAGTGGAGAGAGAGTGAAGACCTGAAAGACGTCTGGAGGGATTCCCAAGTGTCCCTAGGGAGTGGATACCAGCAAGGAATTAGAGGGTTCTGAGAGGGGTAGAAGATTTAGGAGCAGTCAGGGACAATTTGTGTCTGTAGCAGGTTTTCTTCCCCTCCTCTCCCCCTAACCTTTCCTGCTCCTCCTCACAGTCTGACCTCAGTACAGCTGATCAGCTGTACTCAGCTTATATCTTTTCGACGCTCTATCTTCTTTCCCTATCTTTTTCCCAGGCAGGCAAAGCACCCCAATTCCACCTCCATCTCTCTTAGATACCATTTTCCACATATTCCCTTTCTCCCACTTCCCTTGAGAGTTTCTGGCATGTAAGAACAATAATGTGAGCTTGATGGGACTTGGAGGAGAGAAAACTATAAAATGGACCACAATGTTCTTTCCTTGCTCTCTTTGCAAGCTGTTCTGGTCAGTTAACACTTCATTCACCATCGGTAAGAATCTTTCCTGACTAGTTTAATTCCTTCTTGTAAATTCATAGCCCCCTTTTGGACAATGGATATTTTGAGCCCCCACGTCTCAGGAACCTGAAAGAAAAGCTAGATGGGAATAGATCACTCTGACCTTGAAACATTTCAAATATGTTTCCTGCTCTTGTGCCCACTACACCATCACATTTCTTTACTTCCAAAAATTCCACTTGGAGGCAGAATGTTTTGTACAGAACAACACCACAAGAGCTAAAAATAAGTTGCATATACCTGTGACTGGAAACAGTACATCAAGGCCAGGAAAATCCAAGAAAATGGGGAATGCTTGACAGACAAAGAGAGTCTGTCAAGTAAAATTGCCCTTCTGCTGCCAACATTATTTAAGACAGAAGAATCTCCACTGGTTTCCAGGACATTGGTCCCACAAATAAACTATCTCCCAGCCTATATTTCAAGTCTCAATTGCTGCTTTGATGATTGACTTGCTATTGCAAAAAAAATGCCCTTCATTTTTCTAAATAAGCAGCCTACTCATTGTTCTCTAGAAACTTTTCTCGAAACAAGTGTACATTTGTGTCTATGTAAAAGCTTTACATTTGAAAGCACAGTTGTACTAATTTTTGTTCATAATTTCAGGCTTCCCTCTGGCAATAAAAAATTATGCTACCTAGAGTGATGTAAATTGGGTACCATAATAACTAACTCAATTTTTAATGTCTCTCCCTTTCTTTAGTATCAATTACCTTCTGCAACATCACAGTGTCATGTGAAAAAAAAACACTTGAACAAATTATGCACTTTACAAGGAAAAATCAAGAGGATGTAGGAAAAAAATGTATCTGACTACAAAGACAGTGTAAACCAAGGCAATGAGATCACTGTTCCCCTACAGCTTATAGAGTGGTCCTCTTTTACGCTTTTTTTTCCCATCAGCATAGAATAGGTTTTACAGCTCCTCCTCTCCCTTCAAGTGGCATCCATTAACACTGGACTAAACACACTCTGTCCACATTTCAGCCAGGGTAAGGTGGCAAAGCCTTTTCAGGCTGCATGAGAAATTCATACCAGCTAAGAATCATTTCTGACATTAATGAAATGTACAATGTTTGGCCCTTTTTTGAAAAGCAAGTTCAAAGTGATTGAAAAATACATCCAAAGAAGCATAGCTACATTTTACATTCACCTCTGCATACAGTAATCACGTTTAATAGAATGTAAGGCAGACTTGGGCTTCATCATACAGGGGCTATTATAAATTGAACACCATGTAAGGAAAAAAATTTAAAAGTGGACAGACAAGCAGAAAGAAAGATAAACTATGCACATAAGATATCTTAAAATAAACCCACTTGGAAAGGGAACATGAAAAATATCTTGACTGCTAATCAAAAAAATGTATAAAAATTTAAACTAGTTGGATGACTGCATATAAAGGCCACACTTCTCAAAAATTCCAACACTTGCTACATAACAACAGGCTATACTCCTCTATTTTTGAAGACACTGATTTATTTTTTCTTGAAAAGGGAAGCCTTACACTATTCTAATGAAAACAGTGGGTCTGATTATTTAGTTCGAGATACCAAAATGCCTTAGACATATCCGTGATGATAAACATGACATTGTATTCTTTTGCTTTAGTCTAAAGAGCCCTCTAGTGCTCACCACCAGCAGCCATAATATATTCTTTCAAATAAGTAAGGAAATTCCTTGCATATCTCTGCCTATTAGCTCTACCAAACACTTCCAACTAAGGGAAAGAAAATTAATTTTAGGCACTGGGTGATACATCTGCATGAAGAAAATAACTTCCATGGTTAAGACTGTTATTTGGAAAATATGTTTATGATGCTTTCTGTATAATTTTAAAGGACTCATGGGTTTAAATAACATTTCAGTCATCCACTCACAACATTCATTGATGAAATTTATTTATATATAGAAAAAGAGCCTTCAGTTTTCAAAATTATTTAGCTCTCTCAGTCACCACTGATTAAAGTCAGTGACTAATGGATCACGCTGCAATTATCTCTGGAGAGGTATTTTTTTCCATAAATGTTCTATTCAGGTAAGTTCATGAAGGACCACCCCATTCCCCTTTAAACAATTAATTGCAAAAACCTTCAGACCATGTTTTGGAGAAAAGGTGCTATTAGCTTAAGATTTCTCATTCATTCACATGCCCCACTCCCTCATCTGGGTCAACAAAATTGCCTGTGGAGATAGGCTGTGAACCACATCAGGACATTCCTCAGTGCTACCACAGGCTGTAGAAAAAACATAGAGAATATGCCTTCAAGTTCCCTATCCACCATCCGAGAAAGGATTTTAACCCATTACTCCACTGGAAAGAACTACAAGACAGAGATGTGGCAATCCATAAAATAGCACAAAATATTCTTACATTTTGTCCAGAAGGAGGCTACTGATAGACTAATATGATCCCCTCTGTAATGTCCAATGACTTGAGTCCCTGCTCTTAAAAAAGTTTAGTTTAGCAGTACAGCACTTGTTATTGAATCTCCCACCAGTAACAATGCAACAATGGATTTACCAGCGAGGGGCAGTTGCCAGGTATCACAGAATGAACACCATTCCCTTTTTTAAGGGGAAACTGATTCTTATCCAAGCAGCTATAATATTAGAATGAAGTTAGTACAAGATTGTAACTGATTTCCTTTTCTTATCCTAGCATCAGCAAGTTACTGTCAGTTACACCTTAGAAACACTATTTTGTCAACTGCAGTCACAATCCAGATGTGAGAGAAAAAATGTATTCTCTGCACTTCAAATTTAAGAAACTACTTGTATACTTACAAACACATGCCAGCGTGTTGTTCTTTCACTGTGCAACCATTATCATACAGAATTCCATACCCAGACTTTGCAGTAAGCTTTCAAAAAAAACCCAAAAAAACCCTGCAAAGCCCCCCCAAAGCACCAAACCTCCCCTCTAGTTTAGCTGAAGACCTATCTATGTTCTATTTACAGAGACACAGACAGAGCCTTTGGTCTTAGCAACAGCAAAGGGCTGGATAGAACACTGCCACCCTTAGACGTGAAGCTTTCACAGGAGATTATGAGGTTACTTCAGATCTCAAAATCTCTAGACCCCACCGTGCACCCAAAATTGTCCAGGACAAGGTACCTCTACTACCTACATCAGGAGTAGAGAATATATGTATCTAGAGGATAATGAGATGGCAAAGACAAAACTACTATGTTCCTTAAGCTATAAAAGTGTAACTTGTATGGACTGAGTGGTTACACTGGTACTTCTACATAGCCTTGATACAGCTCTTGAAAGTGAATTTAAATTTAGTTTCTCAACCTGAAGGATACTTGCTGTCAGCAAGAAAGGCAATTCTTCATCTAACCGAAGCATTTTCTTTACGGGGATAATGCAATAAATATCAAAGTATTATGGTGTTTTATTCCTGCTTCTTTCATGATTTATAGTAGCTTTTTATATCCACTGCATGATTGCAATTGAAAAAGGGCCAGAAATGTAATGCTGCAGTGAGATAAAAGCCAATATATTAAATACTTATGGAAAAAAATATTAGATTTCTATAGCTTCTTGATTTCTAGAAAGACTGTGCAAAAGTTTTGAGAATAAAGTTTGACAGCAAAGGCATGCCCTCTGACAAGACTGACATTCATCCTTGAGATGTCATTTCAAAGTCCACATTTAGATTTGCTGTAGTATAAGGATATATTATGTGCAATCAAAACCACTGCTAAATGAATGGGATTAGGAAGCGTAACATCAGCCTTTGTCTGAGCTCTGTTAGGCAAGCTGGACATATGAAAAGGCACCTCGTGACTGCTTGTTCACTCTTCCATTAGGAAGAATATAGAATATACAACACAGTCTTAACTCCTGTATGTTTACTTAGAGGATTCTTACTTCAGGGACTTGAAAGGATACATTCGTGTTGTATTGCTGTAAGAACAAGAAGTGTAAATTATTTTCAATATGGAATGAAAATGTCAAATCACTTACCTCAGTTAGAGTGTTTGTGCAAAAGCTTTAGAACTGTTCATAACATCCTAGCATTAGCACAAGCTGGTTATCTGAAAGTAAATGAAATTGATGCTTCCTATGAAATCAGTAAAATTATCTAGGGAATATAAGAAAAAGGAAAACAGATAAAATCCTGTAGTGAATTTAAGTCGATGGAATTAATCTATTGAGGTCATTAACGACAAGGTCAAAGCGCATACAACTTCACCAAGAACAACAGTACCAGAGAAGAAAACCTTGTTTTCCCAAAGGAAATTTACCAATGCTTTACTATTATTATATTTTTCCATGTAAATTAGAGTTCAATTCTCAGTGTCCTGTTATGATTTCCTTCTTCATGTAACCTCCATTAGAAAATGAAATGCAGCATGAAAGAAAGCAGACTGACACTAGAACAAATTAATTATGATGCTCTGACATGGGGGATTGGATTGTTTTATTATATTAACGATAATACAGATTAATTTTGAAGAACCCTACTGGTCCTAATTCACAGAAACTAGAGATGCCACAAGACTCTTTTGTTAAAACAAGCAATAATTTCCAAGGTCAGGAAAGAACTTCGCATGCCATTATTTGACAGGAACATTTTCAAATACTTCCATGACTCAAAAACATGTTTGACAGCTGCTCTCAGGTCAACTGTCATAAACACAAGGTTTCATTTTTACCCTGACATAGCCAAAACTATCAACTAATCTATCCCTTGAGAATGACACAATATTCCAAATTTATTCAACATTTTTTCTTCTCCTCCTTGAAAAAAGGTCAGGGTAAGGAAAAAAACATGAACTGCAGATCCCTATTGAGAGATGACTCTGCAGAGGTCAACTCATGTAACCATGCATATTTTCTTCATCTGAAAACTGAGAACCATAGCATGAATATGCATCTTCTGCAAAAGTTTTAAAGAGAACTGTAATTTGGTAGTTACAAAGTGCTTCTGTCTTCATCTTTTAAAAGCACATTGAACAGAAATAATTTACAATATGTAACTTCATACTTCCTGTTCCACGCTTGATTAATGACCTATTTTTCTTGTCCACTTCTCAGAGAGATTTCAGAAATGAACGCATTTTCCTTCTGCAATCAAAAAGGTTTATGGATCTCTTAAGACTTTACAAAGATCTCTTCAAATGCACGTTAACATTACATGTGAAAGATGAGGAGACTTACATATTTGCCTGAGATGTTTTCAACCCATTTCAAGTAAAATAAAAGTCAGACATTAAAAATTTTACAACTGTTTCATATAAAGTCAAGTATGAACTGAGCTCCTAGTTGAAACTGAAGCTACTTCAAATTCTGTGCAACACAGACCAAAGCAGGGAGCCGCTGCACAACAGCAGTACATGCTATAGCCACCATCCTGCCTGGCAAAACCAGGCTGAAGCCCTGTACTCAATGTGCACCTCTAGTTACGAAGCTTTAAAGAAAGCAGCCACCAGTACTTCACAGGCCTCACATGGGAAACTGGTTGGATTATATGGAATTAAGAATGGTGTGACACTAAAATTCAGCACTTCAGAGCAGACAGTAATAGTAAACAACTAGAAAAGCAGCCAAACTCTTGGACCTTCCAGAGGCAGCTGGAGTGCTCACCTCTCAGCAGTGGCTACTCTCCTGGTCCAGCAGTGCTGTTCTGAGCACGTGTCCAGGGGCTGCCTGCAACTGTTCACAGACTTTAGACAAATGCAGTTTTGATTCCCTGCATTTACAGCATTGTTCCTTATGGTAGCATATCACATGATAAGCAATATTTGGCACATAAACCTCCAATATTTAAATAACATTAGGAAACCTGATTTTAATCAGTTATTAATCACAGTCTTGTGTCTGTAATTGTCCTTCCTACAAAAATACACTCAAACCTCTATGGTCATGCCTTCAAAGCACAAATTTACCAACACTGACATAATAAAAAAGAAAAGAACATATTAGAATTCAGCTCCATACATTAGAACCAACAAGTTTTCTCTTTTAAAGTAAACATAATTGGGAGGGCAATAGGATTTGGGAACTTTTAAAAGTGTTCTTTGTAAAAGTCATTATATACCTTTAACTACTTGTTTAAAGTTTAATTAAGAAGTGGGGGGGGCGAGGGGGGAAAGAACCTCTCTGGAAAGTTGTCCAGCTCCACAATGCTTTGCTGTCTACTTTAGTATCTGTGGCTCACATGGCATAGGTAAGCCCTCTTTAGGTACTGGGAGACTGCTCTAAGGTCTACCCAGAGCCTTTTCCAGGCTGAACTACACCAACTCTCTCAGGCTGTCCTCATATGGAAGGTGCTCCAGGCCTCTGACAATCTTCAAGGCCTTCCACTGGACTTGCTCCAACAGATCCACATCTTTCTTACGCTAGAGGCCCCAAAGCTGGACACAGCACTCCAGGTGGGGTTTCACCACAGCAGAGCAGAGGGGCAGAATCCCCTGCCTCAACATGCATCACACTTCTTTTGATACAGCCCAGAATGCAATAAGCTTTCATGTTTAGTTTTTCATCCACCAATTCCCCTTATTTCAATCCACTCATTTCCCAGCCTGTATCCATGTTTGGGATTGCCCCAACCCAGGTGTAGGATCTTGCACTTCGCCTTGTTGAACTTCATGAGGTTTGCATAGTCCCACCTCTCAGGCCTGTGCAGATCCCTCTGGATGGCATCCCTTTCCCTCCAGCCTGTCAACTGCACCCCACAGCTTGGTGTCATCAACAGACTTGCTGAGTTGTTTTTGCTTGTACTACTCAAGTACAAGCAGTAGTCCTAAACCTAAAATAATATTAGTGAACAAACAACTCACTGTTTTCTCAGAACACATCCCCCATTTCCCTTGTTGTTAATGTCATCAGGTTGTCTGAGTTGAGCTTGAACTAACAGCTTTATATCCCAAACTCTTCTGTCAGAGGGCCAAGGGGAGAAAACAGATAATGAATAGGCAAAGGATAAATGAGTGCTCGGTGGCAATCACCCAGGAGATGGACACAGAGAGGCAGGAGCTCAGTAAATCCACACACACAAGTATTCTGGATGAGGGAGGTCCTCAGAGGTCATCAGTTCCCTACTGCCACCCCAAGGGTATTACCATATGCACGCTCTCAATCCCTCTATACATTGTGCCAGTCCGGCTTCTTCCTGTGCTTTAATTCATTCCTGAACCCCTTCATTCACAAGTTGGATCTCCTGAGCTGATGGACAACAGGACCATCAAAGCTCCCTTAATTCCCAGGCAGCAACTCAGGACAAAGCAGCACATGCATCTGTCTTCTGAAAATAAAGGACCAGGATACAAACCACACAAGGGGAGTCAAAGGCAATGAGCATGTAATCAGTGCTGAAGGGCACGCTGCATACTCTGTGACTTTTTTTAATGCCTACTTTTTACAGCTTTTGTGAATTAACACACTTAGCAGGCTGGTGGAAATCTGAGTCATCTGTAACATAAAATCAATGTATTCAAATGTTAAAAACCAGCAAGTACAAGTTTCAGGTTTTAGGAGATATTAGAATTGTAATTTGTTTTGCTATTAAAAATATGTCTACATATACTATGTAAAAAATCTAATGTTTTATTCAATAAATAAAATGTAGAACTGTTATTCATATTACTTAACATTTGGTTTTAAGACCCAAGTCAGCTAATCTCTGGGGATACTGCAAAATCTAATGATTAAGACTAGTTTTATTAGCACACACAAAAAAGAGAAACATCTCATAAGAGCTAAAAAACCTCAGAAGGATTCAAAACAAAAGAGTGGTTTGTTTTGCTAATGACAAAGTAGTTCTAATTCTTATTAAATTTTCCCTTTATGACAAAAGACCAACTTTTTGATTCAAAAGCAAATCATTAGAACTGTGAGGACAGAAAGAAATGTACCCTCAACTGAAATTTTACTCAAATTTTTGCATTGTTATTTTAAATATTTAGATATAATGCCTCCAACACATTCCAATCTGGTGCAACGGTGGGCTTCCCCTGAAAGATGAGCTCCTACTTGCCTCCTTCCCCCTCACGTCTTTCTTCCTTAGCTTCTTCTACACCAGACCTGGTAACTGTGCAACCACCAAGTAAGACAGTCCAGCTGACTCATCTGACAGAAGATTTAGTCAAGTCTTCTGCCAAACTCCAAAAAAGAATAAACATTTGTCATCAGACCAGTTTACTGGACTTGCCCCAGCAACAGAGGAAGTATATGAATTGGTACAGAAATGTAAGAGAATTCCACTTTTTCCTACAGGAATGGCAGTTGTACTAGACAGCATCATATCCATGCTCAGGGCATCGTTTTAAGCTAAAACTGACCTAACTTCATCTTACCTCCCAAAAAGAAAGAGGGTCCTGACTTCTAATTTGTGCCAGAATAGCACTGGTGCAGGCATGTGATCTGCAAGGTCTGGGCACTGAGCAGAACCTTAAATGACAAAAAACCTGATCACTTTCCAACTGCTCCATGTCTATTATCCAGTTAATCATGCTGCCAAGAAGAGCTAGAAGTAGCATAAAAGAGAGCAGCAACATTTGGTGGGTGGCCAGGAGGAGGAGGACAGAGACACCCCCTCTGGCAGAAGCACAGACTGAAGGTATTTCCATGCAAAATCGAGGACAAGGGCAATTCCTCCAAGGGCCCAGAGTAAGGTAAGGAAGGAGAGGAGCTCCACCTCGTGAGGCCAACAGGCACCAACGGGCACGTTCGTCCTCTGTAATCCTTACACAGTCCCTGTGTGATGGATGAAGGGTCAGGCACATGTGAAACTTTCCCGTGTTCGAGTGGGTTCTACAGTTTTCACATCCTTCCACTCCCCAGTATTGTTCATTTTCTTCTGACAGTTTAATGAATGACACAGAGTGATCCCACTAAAGCAGCACCACTTTTGCAATAAAGAAATAGGAGTTCTCTTCCTAGGCCACTAATATTTTAATAAATAAATAAAACAAATCGTTTCACTTAAGCTGTTTTTGTTTTTTTCTTCCCATCTTCATCTCATTGTACACTGGAAGGATCTGGAAATCTACTGCCACACAAACGTACAATAACAGCACAAGCAACATTTGTCCCTTCACCTGTCTCCTCATCAGCTATAAACTTCAATTAATGCATTTCTTAAATTACCTTCAGATTTGCTTTTAAAATATCCTAAAACACTGGAGTTCTATTGGACTTTTCCAAATGTATCTGAAAATGTCAATTGGCACAATCAAACATAGACAAATTTACATATTATACTATATTTGCCAGAATTAAATACAACACAGAAAGCAAAATGGGCTCTGCAATGGCGACAGAATGCAAGTAAGGAAAAAACCTGCAGTCAAAAAAACAAGTTTTAAAAGTCCCCATATACTGTAAGAATGAAATATTAAATTTACATGAGCAAAAGACAGAATAGAAATGGTTGCAAGTCTATGAACACTGCTTATACCAGCCTTTACAGAAGAATCCCAAGCACAAAACCAGGTATTGTCAGAAGAAAGCAGAAACCAACACCTAGTAGTATTTCCAAAGAAACTGCTTCCAACTGCTCTGGACTGTTTCAATTAATTTTCATGACTGTTTCTCTGACGTCAGGAGCAGAACCCATGCCAAAGAACATGATCTGTTTCACTAGTCAAAAGGGAGTATTTGGTTTGGGAAGCACCAGGAATGTTTAAGGGGGCATATTGTGGGGCTTCTTGCAGGTTACTACCAGAAAAATCCAGATTATTGGGTCTAGATTACAGGAGAAGAAAGTGATGTGTAACTACTTACAGGTTATAAAGAAGTTAAATGTACATTACTACACACAAAGTTTGAAAAGTAGTCAGTGTTCCTAGCCAGAACCACATAAGCAAGAAAGATTCCACATGTTCATCCAAATGAATCTGTACAGAATGTAATCATAACTCCAGAGAAGGAAGCGTGCCTTATCCCACCACTAACTGCATTCAAAATTTCTTCTTGCAGTTTCTCCAGGATAGCCTCACTGTGTGAGGATCTTTGGAATCAGGGATGTCCACATGAGAAGCAGACTTTCATACTGCTTGAAAAGTGTGGGAAGATATTCAAGAATACATTCAAGAATTGCATGAATGAAGAAAAGGACTCTTACAATTTATCTACACAAAGAAGTTACTCTTCTTTGTATTAATTGAGAGTATGAATATACAGTACAAATTCAAACACTCAACAACTACTTCCATGTGCAGTGAGCTGAACACTCCAGTATAATGATCATTATGATTCAGTATAATTTACATTGAACAAGAACATTCAGTAACACCCAAAACAGGAGCCAGTGTGGCGCAACGGGTGTTGTGTACATTCTACCTTTTTCCCCAGCAACCTCTCTTGGAAGAAGTGTTTTCAGTGTCAGTAAAATACAAACTTACACAAAACAAACAAACAAACAATCAAAAAACAAACAAACAAACAAACAACACCAAAACCAACCCCCCTATACAGTTTAGTTAAACACAGATTTCCAGGAGAGACAACATTCCTACTTCATTGTTTGTAGACTGCTCATTTACAGAGATGTTCTTGCTACTGATGCAAGTTCCGCCAAAATCTGCAGCTGAAGATGTTAGGGAATGCTGAATATGTTACCCCTTTTTGCTGCCTGCCCCACTTTCTGCCAAAGATGGCCATTGCTGCAGCACAATAAGCAATATGTCCGTGCCTTGTGCCCTCCCCCCCAGTTCACAGTCCACTGTATTTGCTTTCTCTGAACATGAGTTTGAGTTATGTACCATCTGTGAACCACCCTGGCTGCTCAAGAAGTATCCATGTTGTTCTGCTGCTCTTTGTCCAGCAGACTGAGGAGAGGAGCAGAACAGAGAATAAGACATAGTAACCTCTGCTATCACCCTACCACAACTTAGAAGGGTTTATTAGCCAGAACTTTCAGGAAGATTAATTTGAAAAAGCTTTTAAAATGTATTAGTTAAACCATAACTGAAATTTAAAAGTGATTGTAAAATGCTCGTTTAATTTACTTAACAAGTAAATTTAACTTAATTTACTTTAGAATTCACAAACAAAAATCACTTCCAAATAAAAGAATCCGTAACAGATTTGAATGTGATTTAACTGATAAACTTTTGAAGTTAGCTCAAATTCATAACATAGAATGTCCATGAAGTAATCTGGAATATTTTTCCTGAATGTTCCTATGTACGCAAGCTTAGAGACTGCTATTCATTTTTTCTGAGACACAAAATGCAGTGAAGACAGAGGGCTGTGTTTAGCACTGGGCAGGAAGGTAGCTATGAAGAAGTGTGAAGTGAAAGCATTTCAAGTAAGTATTTCTGTAAGGCACTTGCAAAAATGACAAAAATGGCTCTGTTGCCTAGCTCATTTTTCAAATGAATTACTTAACCAGATGGAAAGCCAAGATATGTGACCTTCTGTGCCAAGTAAGGTCACATATCTGGGTTTGGGGTTTGGTTTTTGGTTTTTTTTTTAATGAAGTTTAAAAGTAGAAACTACTCTGAAAAGACAAGGAAAACTTTTTTGGAAAACTAAAGGTGAATGCATTTTCTAAAAGGTAATTGCTTCAGCAATTAGACACACAAAAAAGGTGTAATCTAACAACACTAAGACTTCTAAGAAAATACATGTATGATACCACCCCTGTATTATTGACCATTCTGATCCGTACTACAGGCCAAAATCTTCCTTGGCAAGTCACCTCTTAAACACACCATTTAAAAAAACCCAGAAAATTACATATATACACACCTTAAATAAGAAATAGCCACAACATAACTAAATTCTTACTCTGATGACAGCCATGGCATTCATTTTTAATAAGGCTTAAGTTCTATAGTTAATGCTAGATTCTGCTTCACTTTTCAGCATCTGGATTCCCTCACATCAAAGCCAGCAGCAGATTAGATGGAGGCTTAAACTTACAAATTGAACTGACCTTATAAGTCAGAAGTGACACACAGCAACTCTGCAATTGAATCACTCAGTCTGTGTACACTCCCAGCTGGTTTCAGTAACAGGATACATCAGATTGCAATTTACCATGGACAAAAAGACTTTTCTCACAGTTGCTACATCCAGGACTTCATTAAAACACTGGAAAGATTTTACAAGGCTTTAGGACCTGACAGACCTTATAGCAAATTTTAAGGAAAATTAAGCAAATTTTTAGTGTTTTGGACATGTTTACTTTTAAAGCCCAAAATGGGAAGTGTTACAGAACAACTAGACCAAATAATATTAGGTAGTACAATCTTATATAAAGCTTTAAAACCTGTTACAGAGATGTCAGCTATGTTACATTATTAAGGTCTACAATCCTGCACACAAACTGTAGAAACCCTGAGTATGTGAATAATCCATCTTTATTTGGTGAGCAAATCAGGAAACCACTCTCATAGGTACTTACAGCATTGGGGTTTCAGAACCTATTTCTGAGAGGCAAGAGGACAGACTTCTTCCAACATATCAGAGCGTTCAGGTTACAAAGCTCATGTGTGTGATCAGTGCTGCAATCCACCACCAAAAAGTTTAATTCTCATGAATAATAAAAGCTGCTTTACATAGTGGGCATTAAGTATTTCCCTTAAGGCCTAACTAAGCATCCAAGGAAGTCTCATCCTACTGAAGACCACAGCAAGTGTAGTAGGTATTAATTTGTACTAATTGACAGCAGTTTAAAAGCACAGTAGTACAAGCCTCACCAAATAGTAGCAACCAGGCTGTAAGTCTTTCAAAAGACAAAATAGCATAAAACAACTAAAAGTAAACTAGAAACAGACACCAGAATTTTAAAATATTTTTTCAATCTTTTATTTCCGAAGTAATTAAACTCTCAATGCGAAATGGCCAGGCTAAAACTGTCAAATTATACAGTTGTGTTTATATAACGCCAGTCTCTTTTTCCAGCTACATTTCAAATGGGAAAAGCATACAAAATTTTTTTTTAATCAAAACCAGGCAAAGTATTTTCCCATAAGCTTTCCAGGAAAGTAAACCTCTGGACTAAAACCAAACATAAAACTTTCATTGGGAAAGGAGACTATTCCATTAAATTGTCAATATGCAAAGACAACATTCAGACATAAAATGATGGAGAAAATTCTTACATAACTTTCCACTTAGCAGCTACTACAGACTACCACCTATTATAACACGAACATAACATAATTTATTTCAAAAAACTCAGCTGAATTCAAAGCACAGGCATTATATTGCGTGCTCTCTACTTCTGTCTGATTTTTGTACACTGATCTCCAGCATCAGGAACAAATGCTCAAAAAACATGAGAACATGTTCTACTCCACAAAGCCACTTTTGTTCACATAACTATGCATGTTTTGTTCCAAAAAGCAGTAGATCATTTCATAGAATCATAGGATTTTGACAAGTTTGATGGTTTACATTTTTCCAGTATTAAAGACTTTTAGCTTATTTATAAAATAATTACTTGAAGAAGCTGGGATATTTATTTTGAAATAGGTATCACCTTCCTCTAAACTGAACAAATAAAAAAAATACCTGCAACAACAAAGATTCTGTAAGGAGAAAAGGTCTGCAGTGTCTTGTAAAATTATTTATATAAAAACTGTGGAATAAAATTTGAAACATTCCAGAAAATGAACAAACCCAAGGTCTATTTTACCAATTCTTAAATCTTTTGAAATTATTGTAATACACCTATCTGTGGATATTGGATCATTAATAAGTTTAAGTGAGACAATTGTTCTACATAATGTTTGAAATAATGCACCATCTTAACCAACAGACGGAAAAAATACCAGTTTTGAAGTGAATTTTGCATTTCGAGATCTACCTTAAAATCTGCTCACAATGTACAGAAAAATGTGGGCGTGAGAATACAGGAGACGTCAAACCTGTGGATACTTTCCTCTCACTAATACCTCTTTGCCCTAAAATAGGGCACCTACAATAACAGATGTTTGCTTGCTTTGTGCTGAAGTCCTGAAAAGCACAAACAGCTAAAGTCACCCCCAAAAACTGAAGAAAATAATTGTGTTGCAGTTTTCATGCCAACAAAATATGCATAATAAAACAAATACACATTCACAAATACAGAAAAGAAGATTTGGAAGTGAAAAGTCATCAGTTAATAATCAGTAAATGTTCAGGTTTCTGTCCTGAATCCCATCTGCCTTCCATGGATCGCAACCCAGTGTTTCATCCTAATACACTGAGCTGTAGAGCATGGTGAGGCTGCTGCTTCATAGGCAGCAAAACCACCAAAGGAGACAGAATGGGCAACAGAACCATTTCCAGATAGCAATTAAAGGTCTCCTGGGACTGTACAGCTTGATCGGTTTACTCTGCTCTTTTCTACTGACTTTTAGGAAAGATGTTGTAAATTTCCATTTTCTTTTTCCACTGCCCACACAGTATGGATGGAAATCAGCAGACTTGCAGCCTATTTCCAGTTCTGCTATTAAATAACGTTCATACTACGTTAATCCTTATTTTACTAAGACATAAAATAGGAAAAAGAAAAAACCCTAACCAAAAAAAAAAAAAAAAAAAAAAAAAAAAAAAAAACCAAAGAACCACTGACTTTACCTGAGCAACTAGTCCAAATTTAGTGTTTTGGAGGTGGTTTCACTTAGAGACAATAACTGGCAAATTCCAACTAGTTTAAGAATTTTACTTAGCTAGTCTGTAAATTTTCTGGAAAAGCTTAACCAGCTACCCACAGACGCATGTAGGTAGCGATGTGATGTTATTCCTGGAAAGTCTATTTGTAACGTCCACATTTCAGAAGTGGTATCACTCATCTTCAGGCAATTCAATACTCAAATTCTGCCTTCTGTGACATCCCTGCAATAATTTGGACTTGTACAGGGATTGCTGTAACCAAAGTATTTTACAGAGCAATCTAATTTTTAGAATTACATCAAGTAAAATAGTGTATTGATATAATCTGCAAAATAAATAGGATACTAAAGTACTGATTTCCATGTAAGTGGATACTCTTGTGTTTGAGTATTTTGACCAGAAAGGCTTAGCCCAACTTCACAGGCATGACTTAAAACACAATATACAATTCCATTAACCATTTTGAGAACTTACATAGCTTCCATTCACTGGACATCACACAATGTTTCATTTTTTGAGCAGGCTTCAGAATATCCCTGTTAGAGCATGGTGCTAACAGCACCAAGGTTGTGGGCTCAATCCCTGTATGGGCCGTTCACTTAACAGCTGGACTCGATGATCCTTGTGGGTCCCTTCCAACTCAGAATATTCTGTGAATGTGTAATTATTTACTCCATATTATACCTACAAAGCCCAGGTACAGAAACCTTCACTAATTTGTCTTTGATCATACAGGATGTGACTATCAGATTCATACACGTAGGACTTGAAACTTCTGGTTCCATACTGAAAAAGCCTTTCCACTTTTTCAAAGATGAAGATTTAAGCAATATTTGGTAAAACATATTTAAATCTTGAGCAAATGTTTTCTAAAATCCATGAGCACATGTAAATACCCTACTTTATACTAAGAAGATTTCAGAATGTATCTGTTGTTGTCATGTGAAAAGGACTGAAATATGAAAAGTCTGTTTAAAGGAACAATAAAATTTACAACTACAAGCTTCTCTTCTGCACAGAAAAAAAAGTTGAGCAGCCATTCAAGATCAGTGTGAACTTAAGTCAGTGTCTTCCTCCACAAAGAATGGCTGAAGTCCTAAGAGTAAAATTTGGGAGAAGTCAAATTCTGCAGAACTGGCTCCAGCCTTCCCAGTAAATATCCAGCTACCTTTCCTTTTGCATAGTAGCATCTCTAATCACTCCTGCTCCAGCATCTTCATTCCTTTATACCATACCAAAGTTAATACGTGTCCTTGAATTTCATTCCCACTTGCTACAAGCAAAATTATCCACCTGACGTTTTAACATGGGGAATTTTCTCTTACCTATTATATATAATTCCTGCAAGCCAGATCGTTTTATCTGGTAATTACCAAGGTGCAGTCTTTATTTTAAGCTCCAGTAAGAAAGAAATTTTTATCACTATGTCCACAGCTGCTAGTCAGGAATGATTAGTTTCACAGCTTTCAGACCGTGCCACATCATTTGAATGCACTATGCACTATACAATAGCACATTTCAGAATGATGAGCCTCTTCAGCCAGTACATCCACTGGAAAGAGTGGTGAGTGATTCAGTCCTCTCAGCCTAAATGCACTCTCCCTTTTCATGGTTTTTCATAATCATTATTGCATATGGATACCTCTTGGAATTATGTAACGTATGATGTCAGTGCAAATCTATCATGTTTCAAACTTTAAATAAAAGGCATCAATCAAAGTTTACTTGGAAAAATAATAAATGAAGAAGCAACATGGTGGAGAAATGTAGTGACAGAATCTACAATTACAAACTTCTAACCTTTCTATAATATTTAGATTAGGCTGCAGCTCAACAAAAACTTCAGAATGTTTCTTTTAATTCTTTAATTTCCCCTTCATGTAACAAAGAGTTGAGTCACACATTCAAAATTAGGTGTTAAACCATATTTTCCCCAAAATAAGGATACTTCTATTAAAAGTGATATTTCAGATAAGTGTTACAAAATTTGTTTCCACTTAAAAGTATTGCAACAACATTTAAGTAAGACTTTGCCAATCCACTTCCATTCAATCATACTTGAAAACCAAATTTCTGTATAATAAAAAGATAAGGCATTTTCCCTTTACATACATTAGTAATTTAAAATATGCCTTTCTAGGTTCTTATACTGCAAACAAACTTTACCTACATGCCTCCTTAAATATGCATTAACATAGAACAAGAACAAACCAAGACCTGACTTACAAAACAGTAAATCTGTCCTCTGCTAAACCCCTGGAGCTCTCTACAGGCTTCCTGCAACTCTCCTTGGTGTCCTAGGCCTTGGTGGAGCCCACCTCACACTAAGAGGAAGCCAGATGCAGAAACCAGTGAAGCCTCTGAAGTCCAGCCACCAGAGAGGAAAATATGAGCTTCCTATAATTAAATTGTCTCTCTTTCAGAATGTCATTGCTGGAATCCTTTCAAGACTTTAAAAGTCTTTCTCATCTCAAATTTGCATGTTTATTTATGTGTGTGCACATAAAATAGTTTCCCTAAGGCCTTCAGTTCTGTCATATCTGAATTTCCACTACAAAATCACCAGGACTGAAAGCTTATAGCTTTTAGCTACACAAAACAGCACTGTGGTTTCTTGTCTCTACTAAAAGCATGTGTTACACCTATATTTCCAATTCAGCAAGTCCTAGTAAAGAGGGGAATCAATTAAACTGTGCTTTATCCAATTTACATACAAATCCTGTATTAAAAACTTCAACTTGAGCTGGCAAAGTAAAAAAATATGACAAGCTATTGAACAAATTCAGGCTCCAGTTACGGTCAGGTAACTGCAGTAACAGCTCTGAAACAAATAAAGTTACCATGGTGTAAAGTCTGAAGTAGCTGGTAATAGAACTTGATCACCTGGCATTAACTCACTTCACTAAAGTTAAAGCCCTGCAAGGGTCAAACAATGAATAACTACATAATTTGTGAGAAGAAATGCCTAGAAACCCAGGATACGGAGGTGAAATGAGGATAAACACTTTGCTTCCATACTGAACTTCATGACTTTGTTAGTCTAAGCCAGGCTATGGATATTGCTTTAATATGCTATGAATATTTTCTGTGTAAAATTACAGTAGTTTAAAAAGAAGGCATGGTTCATACAGAATTCACATGGAATTTTAAAGTAGATTGAATATTACAGCCAGATGTATAAACCCTTAAACAACTTCAGTTGGGATTTCTTTTTCCATATAATAAATGTAATTGTTGCAACTATGGACTGTGAACACTTGGATTCTTTTTGTTTCTGCATCTAGTTTATGTATTTCATCATAAATACTAAGAGACTGAACCTGAAAAGTGTGCAAATTAGTCATAGCAGTAGTCTCTTCAAGGCTAAGAAGCTTTTGTAGAGTTGCACTTGTACCTTACATGTAGCAAAGCACACCTAAAGAAAAGGTATGAGAAAAACAACTTAAAACTGTCAAATTTACAGAGTACATGCTGACATTAATGTTATCTAAAATTAAAATGAAACCTCAGTTAGGCTTCAGAATATTACTTGAAAGTATACAAAATGAAACCCCCACTAAATGCCACTATCCCGTTATGTTAGCCCTGGAGCACACTTGCATTCCGTAGCTTCCAGTCGAGAGGAACCACATGCAAGTCCCAAAGTAAACTTCAGTTAAAATTAAAAAGTTCGCCTCTTTTGCATAAGATAAAGCAATTAACACTCATGCCTCGAGCCAGCAATCACCTCCTGTTCACCTGAAAGGCGAGGGTGGAGAAGCTTCGGGAGAAGGAGGGAAAGGGCTCGGCTCCCTTGCAGGTGGCGGTCGGTGCCTACGCGGGCCCTCCGGGGAAAATCGAGGCCCCGGCGCTGGGAGCGCAGCGCCTCCCGCTGCCGGGGCGCGGCGGCCGCTCGGGACGGCCCCGGCACCCGCCCGCCGCTCCCTACCTGTGCCTGGCCGTGGGCTTCTCCTGGCCGCGGGGCGGGTGCGCTCCGGGGGCGGTATCCCGCGGGAGGGCGGCAGGGGAGCTGCTGCGAGTCCCCTGTCTGCGCTCGCCTCCTGCTGCCCTCGCAGCAGCTCCTGTGCCCCGTCGCGCATCCGCCTCCCGGTCCGGGGACTGCCGGCGAGCGCAGGGACCGGGGGTGCTCCGGCCGCCGAGGCGGCTGCCGGCGGCGGTACCGGGCGTGCAGCTGCAGGCAGCGCTGCCGCCGCCGCCTCCCACAAAGGGCAAATTCATTTTCCACGTCCCGAGCGCGGCGGCGGAAGGGCTCGGTGCCGGGTGGGTCTCACCGCTACCGGGCGGCTGCTGGGGGGAGGACCTCGCTCGGGAAAGAAAAGCTTCTTGTCTTCTGGAAAACGTCGCACTATATCATGTCAGGACGATAAGTTATTACCAAGATCACCTTAAATAATTAGAAAGCCACAGTGTTTTAATTTTTCTCATCCTTGGTTTTTTGGTGGTTTGGTTTTTTTTTAAACAGAGGTTGCCAATACCTGTACACAATGTGTGTGGAAAACCACCAGTTTCACTGTGTAGCACAACTTGATGATGGGCTAGGTGCAAACTGTTCCTAGGGCAAAGTATATTAGTCCCAGCAATGTTTTCCATTTACGACGAGTTCAAAAATGTGTAATTGTAAATGAATTGTACAAAAACCTATAGACCTGTCAAGTAGAAATTTACAGACTCAAACCTTTAAGGCATAAATGAATGGACAGTGTTTCTTTTTCCAAAGTGTGAGTTACATAATATTTGCATAGCTCGCTGGCACATCCACGCACTCACTATTCATTGCAAGGTAGCAGGAGGCCGGTAACTGAGTGAGCATTCACCACGGGTCAGATTCTGTCCTTGCCATGCTTTGCTCTGGAACCATCCTGCGAAAACAGCTCAATAGTAAGAAGCGTGTGGGACACTAAGGCAAGAGCCCTTTTACACTCCTCTCCTTTGTGTCAACAGCAGAGTTTTATAGGGTTGTTGCCTGTGGGAGCTACATGTCATCTGTGCAGTTTCCAGGCTGCTCCCATAGAGATCTAAATATTTGATCTAGCAGTAGATCTAAGTACTTCATTGAACACATAAAAGCTGTGCATCCTTTGACTGAACATAGAGTTGTAGTTGTTACCAACCACACACAAAACTGTAATTTTCAAACCCTGCAGAGTAAGATTTGACTTCACGGTAACTTGAAGGTAAACAGAAATCCCCACATGGAGCTCAGTCTGACAACACAGACACAGATGGAAAACGTGCCTTCATATACTACTTTGATTCATTGTCTACCTCTGATGTTTCTTAGTACTTTACAATTTTGTTGAATCTTGCACATACTTACCCCAAATCATGGCATAAAAAGGGATTTCTGAAGTATAGTGAAACTGTTTAGATTGATTAATATCAATTACACATTTCATGTTTGTGAGTATTTGTATTTACAGGGACAACTCCTTAAGCTTCTTAAGGGTCAGACATGACAAGCGTGGATGATGCAATAGCCTGCTAATCCTGAAACATTTAGATGGTGTATAAAAAAGGAAGTGAATGCAGGATGCTGGACCCCCTTAGGAAACACTGTGCAAATTGAGTGTTCTTATCAGTCAACAAATGCAAAATACCTTGCACGAAAATGCAGTTAACACTTGGAGATCCTCAGCTTGTGTTATTGATCACACCATAACTTAACTGCATACTATTCAAATAGTTTTCAAGTTCTCGTCTTTTAAATTGTATGAATTAACGCAATTATTGGTTCATATTTAGAGTCCTGCTTTCAGCAGCCATTAAATAACCCTTAGATTCAAAAGCTGTACACTGCCCCTAGTGTTAATAAAGATGTACTTGGCATTTGCACAGAATTTTCTCAGAATTCCACAGGCCAGGCATTTTGACATTTCTAGGAAACATGTTGTCACATGACTGTTAAAAAAACCCTGAAGTGTGGACACACACACACACACACACATATATTTATATGACTCATACAAGAACAGAAAGCAACAGTACCTACATTACTAAAAAGTAGCATCCCATCATTTGTTGCTGTGGTATTTTACTCTATGGATAAAATTCCAAATGAGTGGTACTTAGTGTCTGATGCAGGGCACTTTCTCTGCAATTCACAGAAGACCTTTTCTGTAGTTCTGCCCACAGCAGAGTTGCTGGTTTCTGTGGTGACAGCGGGACACTGCAGTAACAGGTCACTTTGGAAATAAAATAAAGGCACCCTGGGGGACTTTGTATATCCTGGGAAGCCTACATTTCTGCTCCCAAAAGCTTCTCATACATTGCTTTGTGCTCTATACCGAAAGCCAATAAACATTGCTTGCTAATACAAGCTGCTCTGAACTAACTGAAAAGAGCTGGTTTTATTAATTAACAGCGGCTGGTGACCATGTTTAAAACTGCACTGCCTGGTGCACTTCAGCATAAAATACAACCTTGTAATCTATGCTCAAACATGCAGCTGCCCCTTTTTACAGCACCCTCAAACCAGTTTTCACCATTTAATGCTACTGAGCTATGATGTCTAAGAAACATACCCTTTGATGTCTAAAAGTGAGCCCCAGGTAGCTCCAGGATAACTATGTTTTATAGAACTGGTGTCTGCAGATGGAGCTAGCTGTCAAAAACTCAGTGTTCCCTATCATTAGGACTGTGATAGAAGAGGAGCAGCCTCTCTGTGATGGAATAAGGAGAGCAGGCTATACGAAGCAGCTCTTAAGAACTGCTTACAATGACTTACTCCTTTCCAATTTGTCCTTCTTCCAGGACCAAGGCTTTTAGGTTTCATTTAGAACCTTTCGTTACACTGTCTGAACACCTTAGATAATGCTAATGTTTTATGCTAATATGACTATCTCATCCAGGTCTTTCAAATCTCAGCTGAAATCATATAATTAAGTGAACTTCATCAGACTGGGAGAAGGCAGCAATATAGAAGTGTTGATACAGCAAAGTATCCCAAAGCAGTATACTGAGAATGAGCATTCTTACTTGTGGGATATGCCCAGCCACTGCCCTGGAGGGATGTCTGCTGAGATAAAAGACTTTGCAATCGCCCAGCAGGACTCCCTGGAAAGGCAACTACTTTGGGTCATGGCGAGGAAAGGCAGACCCACAATCCTTTGGGAGACACTATGCAGATCATTCTGTAACCCATTGGTCTGTCCCAGACCCTCTGTAATCCATTGGTCCCCTTGCTGATCCCCTGTATTCCTATAAAGGCAAGCTCCCTCGAACCCCTCGAGAGAGAGGTCTTCAGTGGCTCCTCCCTTCGCCGGAGGGGACCCACAATAAAGCTGCCTTCGTGCGGAACCAGGCACACGGGCCTTCTCATCTCTCTCTCTGGTCTGGTTTGGCCTAGAGGCTGCCTTGCAGAGCTGAGCTGAAACCACGAGCTGATATCACTAAAGAGCTGACAGCCTCTGCAAGGGCTCCTCTGCCAGCAGCTGAGAGGAAGACACTGGACCTCGGGAAGGCGATTCCTTTCGGGACCATCTCCCCGGACCGGTCATCTCTTCCTGGGTCACAGCCTCGGACCCCACCACCAGCTGTAATACTTACTCATAGTCAATATGGGAAGATAAACCAGTTTCAAACTATTTTCTTGTACTTAGCAATTTCCCTTTAAAACATATCTGATTTTTTTTTTTTTTTTTTTTCAAATTGGTCCCCTCCTCCCAAATTCTAGCTTTGCAGATTTTTTCTGAAAAGTCTTCTTAATCTGTATGGTCTCAGCCTTATCTGGGAGATGCAACAACCAATTAGTAAATTGTTAACAGCATACTGAAACTACTCCATAAACTTGTCAATCAAAAAGATACTATGAAGGGCATAGAAGGTTTCAAAAAACACAATCAAGAGAGTTACAGCTGTTGAAGTTCTGCTGGAAGAACCTGGGACAAAATGAAATTTACCTTCATTGAGTATATCCATTCCTAAAATACTGGATTCCATTTATGTTTAAGGGTCTGTCAGCTACTACAGTGGTATGACTTCACTAAAAGGATCAATGAAACCATTATCTTCTATTTCTCCTCAAGATCAAGGTGCATCTAATGTGGTATGTAGAGAATATCTACATACGTAATTCAGTTAGGCGAATCATCTCCACTGGGTAAGTATCTTTACAAAATTGTGATCTAATTTATCATCACAACCTGCAGCACAGCCTTTGGATGTCTTCTGTCACAATTCTGAATTAATCCAAACCTATTCATCTTATGGGAAGTAGTTTGTTGTCTTCAAACATCTGTCTTGTGCCATTTGTGTAGCCCATGGCTCCATGATATTTTTGTCTCCTTATTGTGTGCTAACAATAAGCTTGTCTAATTACGTATTGTTGGTAAATAATTTACATTTTCCCTTTTAAAATGACTGCCATCTGTGATTGCACCAGCTTTAAAAAAGCTTTAAAATAAGGAATCAGCATCTCTCTTGCCTAAATTGGGTGGTGACTAATATACACTCCCCAGATTTTCCTTTTGTACACAGTATATAAATCGTAGTCTTTCCTAGTACCTTTATCCTACACATTGCCCAGAGCAGCTGTGGATGCCCCATCCCTGGAAGTGTTCCACACCAGGTTGGATGGGGGTCTCAGCAACCTGGACTAGTGGAAGGTGTCTCTCCCCACAGCAGGGGGATTAGAACCAGATGACTTTTAAGGTCCCTTCCAACCCAAACCGTTCTATGTTTCTAAATATTTTGTAGTATTTGTGTTACATGTATTTCCTGGGTTTACTACCACTTCTATGGGACTATGCTTTACATGCATCTAAGATGAACAATTCACAGGAGTGTGACACTCTTCTCATTTCCTCTCTTTTACTATCCCTTTACCTGGTCCCTCCCAAAGTAAGAGCCACATACCTACAGCTTGTCACACTAGCCAAGAAGCTGCTCTTGGGACAACACGGCTTTGAGACAAGTCACCGGCACTGGCTAGTTCGGGCTGCTTTCCTTCTCCAACACACCGTCTGTGTACCCCTGCTGAAGGCACGTGGAGACCAGCCTGGCCTGCTCTCAGGCTCCAAGACTAAGTCTTAAACTTCAAAATTAAACTCAGGCCACAGCGCGGGGACTGGGAGTGGCCCTCGGCTCATTCCGGGGTCGCCCGTGACCCTACATTTTGCAGGAGCAAGGAGGCGACCTCACTCCTCCGCCGTTCCCCCCCGTTGGCCGCAACCCCCGTCCAGCCGCGTCCCGAGCGAGACGCGCCCGTTGCAGCCGCGCGGGACCGCCCGGTGCCGCATCCCGCCCGCGCCGCGGCCGCACGGATGCGCGCCCAGATCCGACACAAGGAATCGCGGCAAGGAACAGGCGCTTTAGACCAGCCCCCGCGGGGAGGAGCCGCGCTGGAGTAAAACAGAGGAAGTGGGAAGAACGCCACGCTCCGGGGAATTGTTCATCGTAGGCGCGCGTAAAGCATAGTCATGTAGAACTGGTAGTAAAAGTAGGATACATGTGGAACACAAATACTACGAAATACTTAAAAACGTAGAATGGCTTGGGTTGGAAGGGACCTTAGAGATCATCTAGTCCCAACCTACCTGATGCGGGCAGGGACACCTGCCGCTAGACCAGGCTGCTGAGACCCCCATCCAACCTGGTGTGGAACACTTCCAGGGATGGAGCATCCATAGCTTCACTGCGCAACCTGTTCCAGAGGTATTAGGAAACACTACGATTCATATACTGTGTGCAAAAGGGAAGTCTGGGGAGTGTATATTAATCACCGCCCAATTTAGGCAGGATAAGACATGCAGATTCCTTACTTTAAAGCTTTTTTTGAAGGCGTTGCAATTACAGACGGCTTTGAAAGGGAAAACGCAACCTCGAGCCCCTCACATCCCCCGCCCCCTTCCTCTCGGCGGGAGCGCGCGCCCGCTGCCGCGCGCGGCCTGACGTCACCGCGGGCGGGCGCGCGTGACGCGCACCCTCCCCAGCCCTCCCCTGTCCTCCCCGCGCCCGCCGGGCCGCGCGCGCTGATTGGCCGCCGTCTTCCCGCTTCCTCCTCGCCGCCCGAGAACCCGCCATTTTGAAAACCTTGTTGATTCCGGGAGGGAGGGAAGAGGGAGAGGGAGAGGGAAAGGGAAAGAGTGGCTGGTGGCTGTGGGGCTGCGCCGCGGCGGGGGGTGTGTGTGTCGCTGCGCCCGGACCCGTCTCGCCCAGCAGTAACTACCGCCTACAGCTGCTGCCGCCGCGCCTGAGGAGGGAGCCGGGAGCCGGGGCTCGAGCTGAGGTGGGTCCCGCCGCCATGGCCGTAACGGCGCCCGAGAGCGGTCCCGCCTCGCCGCGCCCGGGCCGAGCGGGGACGGGCTGTGACGAGGAGAAACAAAACGCGGCCGCCGCGCCGCAGGGCTCCCGTCCCGCACCGGGGACACGCCGTGTGCGGGGCGCTTGTCACCGGAGCTTCCTCCCTCCCGGCCTCTGCCCGAGGTGTTGCCTGGGTGCTGCGGTGTCCTGCGGCGGGAGCGGGCGGAGCGGTCCTGCGTCCGGCTGGAACGAGGAGGCGATGGCGCCTTGGCCGCCGGCGCCACCGGGCGCTGCCCATCGCCGTCTCTTTGCCCCGGCATCCAGCTTACAAGTCGGGAAGGAGGGGACAGGTGGAGGGAGGGTCCCCGTCTGAAAAGCCCCAGGCGAGGCGGGAGATCGTCTCCCGGTAAAGGTCGATCCAGAACCCTTTTTCTCCCAAGCAAAGCGTCGTCATGAACCCAGGTGGTGAAAAGCTGAGAAGTTTCTAACTTTTCTTTTGCTCTTCTATTCCCATTGAAAGGGGAAGGAAAGAGCTTGTAGTGCTTCCCTTGCTTTTACTCGTGACTTCAAGTAAAAGTCAGTAATCGCCGTGAGAATGCCAGATTACTTGCTACAAATTAAATACTGGTAGTAATATCCTAAAAGATTCTTTTTTTTCTTGGTGACTTAGCCAGGAAGCTTTAATTTTCCTCGTACTATTACTAATACATATTAACTCACGTTTTGTGTCTTTTGGAACACCATTGATCTCTGGCACCTGCTAATACTGCATATAGGCAGCGAATTTAAATTAAATAAGTTACTTATTGCACCTGATCTCTTGCAGATAGTTTTGGCTTTAATATTGCAAAAAGAAAATGTTTAATTACATGAAATTTTGTTCCAGATCCAAACGGTGAAAGTTTTTGAAAGCTAGAATTTTAAAAAATGAAGCATATGGTTATCTTGCTTTACTGCATAGACGTTTTCTATTAGTAGGGAAATGGTACATACATAACTAAGATATTTTAGTTTTAAAGTTTACATATAGGCCAATTCACATGCTAAGAAAAGAGTCTTAAATATGCTAAGTATGAAGCGTTTATTCCTTTTTGTTGTAGGTTTACAAATTAAAACCAGGAAGTATTTTCATGCCCAAAGATGCAGCAGCTGTCTGAGTTATGAAAGCAGTGTTAATTCTTTCCTGAATTGCTTGCAACATTTTTAAAAAATTTTTCTATTTCCATTTCCCATTTAAATAAGTAACTTGTTTAAGTTACTAGGAAACTTCATGCATAGTTAACCATGAGCAGAAATAAGTTTATAGCAGGGTGCAGTAAAATGGTGATATCTTAAAACACTGCAGTTTTTAATAGATAACAGTATCAGCTGCTTTGAGTGGGTGTTTCCGAATGCTTCACAAAAGCAGCTTGAAGACTTGTGTGTGGAAAGAATTTATAACCTTTTAGAGTGTTCTTAACCAGACTAGTTGCAGAATGGATGGCAACTTCTTCTGAAAAATTGTATGTATTGTGTGTACGCAGAACACTTCAGTGATTAGAGAATGTGAACCATGACAGTACCAGCACATTGCTTCTACTGCACAAGATCATGTTTGAAAGTAACATTCCTGTGTTTTTCATGGATGTTGTTCTACTGATGGTTTCCCCTGACTCTTTTTACAGAAGCATACACCATGTCTTCTGTTGATTCATCAAAAGAAGATACAATGTCCTCAGAAAAAACAGATGAGAAACAACCTGAAACTGAAAACAAAGCTGAGGAAAGTGATGAAGATGAAGAGGAAGAGGAGGAAGAGGAAGAAGAAAAGGGTACTTGTTTTTCCATTGAATAAATTTTTCTTTAATGAATGTCAAGCTACTGAATGCAGTCTCCTGTGATTTTTGGCTAATTGTGCAATTATTGAGGAGATTCCATGGTGCATCTGTCTCATGGGTCATAATAGCTTCCCAGTAGACTATAACAAGCAACGCTAAAAGCAGTGGTGGTGGTTTATCACAGAAAAGACTGAAGGAAATGCCAGCAACCTGGACTTCAATACTAGGGATTTTGTTGTTGTTGTATAAATTTTTTGAGGATTATAGGAGGTAGTGTCCCTTATCAAATTATTTTTTGCCAGTAACACTCTGAATTGGTCTGTGTTTACAAAAGAGAAGCTTTTAAGTGTGCAGTAGTTTCGGAAATAATATAGATGTCTTTGCTTAACTACAGAGAATTAATTTTCTGGGTATCCAAATGTAATTATATTGGGTCAGTGGAAATTCCATTTGACTAATTTTAGCAATAAAAAATTGTGGCAATATGATAGGATGAGCAAGCAAGGCAAGTTTTTTGTTGTGGCATGTAATTGAGGAGGATAGTCAAGGAGTACAAAACAGGATGAAGGAACTACTATGCAAAAATGCTTGCTTTCCCTTTGAAAACAGATCCCTGGAGACTCCACAATGGAAATTTTTGTGGAAATAGAGCTGTGATATGGCACAGTGAAAACCAAATCACTGATGCTCTTGGATCCTTGAAAGAGATGAAGTTTGGCTTTAGGAAAGGTAGTAGAAAGAAGACAGATTATGCAGTTTGGAAAACAGCAGAGTAATTAGAATTGAATTTTCAGAAACAACTTTCTTGTGAACACACAAGTGTATGTTTTGCTCTGGTTTTGGCAGTCACACACCAGTTTTGATAATGTTCATACAGGTTTTGAAGTTGCTTTCAGATGTTAAAGCCAGGACAGCCCATCTGTTTAAGGATAGTATTATTTGAGATCAAGATTTTGGTATGAAATGTTTAGGTGAAGCTTTAGCTTTTTCTTCTGGAGTGGTATCATTAAATCAGTGATGTGCAGGGTATACATGAAACAAGCTAAATGTATTCATTAGTAAGCAGTACTAGAATTTCTGGGAATAATATTCCTGTAGTGTTAGAGATACTTGTATTGTGCCCTGCAGAGTGCTTCTCTGCATAGCCCTGGGATGTGTAGTACAGTCCCACTGCTCTTGTGCTTCTTCTCCTGCTGAAATGTGTGGTTCCTCCAGTCCAGTAGTGGGAAATGAATCTGTGTGCTGGCATCCTGGACTCTGCTTTTGCCCATCTGGTGATAGTATTGTTCTTGAGAGTGCTGTGTGTGGAGCTGTGTGCATAGCGACTGCAGCATCCAAGGAGAATGTGCAAACAGTGTCAGTTTTGTACCTGAAAAAGGCAGTGAAAGGAGACAAGGATGGGTTTCTGAAAGGATGGGTAGTCTTGCAGTCTCCATGGTGGGTGAAGTTACCTTTAGGAAATACAGTCTTGTCTTCATGGTTATGTTGGATACAGGGTTGTGGTTATGAACTAGAGAAACTTCTAGTTATGTACATGCAGCTCCATAGAATCATGTTGGCATATTAGCCAAAGGTTTGAAAGTGTCATAGTACCTGGTTATATCATCATCCGTTTTTGGTTTGCTATTTCAAAGAGTCAGTCTTGTTTTCCCTGTCACTTCAGTCAAATCTGCAATGAAGAATATTGTGGTTAAGGAAGCTGTCTTTTGCAGAAAAGAGTCTCATTGTTGAAGGAAAAAGGGAGAAGAAGAAGGTTGACCGACTGACCATGCAAGTGTCCTCACTGCAGAAGGAACCTTTTACAATTACACCAGGTAAGCTTGACTTCTCACATAAGAATTTTGAGTGTCAGGAATGATAATGAAAACTCTAAAAAGATTAAATCACTAATTTGTTGTAGATGAGACCTAACTTATGAGTCATGATCCGTTTAAAAATAATAAGGCTATTATATGAAAACCCTCTTTTATTCTGTAGCATCAGTTTAAATCATAAAAGTTACGTGATGTTTAAACTTACTTGGAATTAGGATCTTCAGTCCCTCACCACTACTAACAGAGGAGCAACTAGAATAGAAAGAAATGCCAAATCCTTGTACCCTGATCTAAGTAGTAAGGCAGGTAAAGAGCCTGTCAAGGTGCCTAAGTGACAGGAAAAGGCCTGCTTAATGTTTGACCTATTAAAATGTCTAATGCCATTTTTAAGTAAGTTCTTTGCTTTTTAAAAAAAACAGTAGAAACTTTAAGTTATAAACACATAGGTATATATGAATGTGATGAATAGCATAATTGATTTTAATTGTTTCAGGAAAAGGACAAAAACTCTGTGAAATTGAGAGGATACAGTTCTTTCTGAGTAAAAAGAAGACAGACGAACTTAGGAACCTGCACAAACTCCTCTACAACAGGCCAGGCACTGTAAGAATTTCAGTCCTGTATATCCATTAGTTCTCATGTATAGTGAAAATGTTTGTAGTGCAGTTTTTTACATTTGCACATATGGATCTATTTCTTAAGTGCCATTTATTACAAACTACTTAGAAAATGGGTATTTGCAGGACCAGTTAAGTAAGTCTCCTTCTTTTAACTCCTATAAACCCTCTTCCTATAAAAATCCTGTGGCAAAGTGTACTAAATTGAAAGTCTCTTGAATGTAGATTGGTTTGTGTTTTTTAAGGGGACGATGGTGGATTACCTTACAAGGATGAATTGGAAATAATTTATGATTCACATGCTAAAAGCTGCTGACATGCAGATGACAATCAAAATACTCCATGTATTAATACATTGCTGCATACCTATTTTTCTTCCTTTGTTTGCAGAAAGCAGTAGAAAGATAAATGTGATAAAAATCACTATTGGGGTTTTATATATAACAATTTTCCCAAGAGAATTAAAATATGATATTGTCCATTTTGTATTTAAGGATGACACTTAAAATATAATGGCAAATCTTTCTTGGAGTGGTTTATGTATCAGTGATTGTGCATTAAATTTCAGAGTAAATATGACCCGTTTTCCTTTCTAATGGAGGCAAAATGTGGAATAAGGTAGATTAAATTGTACTATTTCTACACATTTACTATAATTATTGGAGCTTTTTAAAAATCTTTGTATATATTGGAGACTTGAGCAGCCAGTGTAGAAACCAGGAACTGAACAGCACTAGTACAGGTGCATGCTATCTGTAATATCTCAGACCACTGCTTCCAATGCAATGTTTGTTTAATGGCAAAGAATGATCTGTTGCCACAAGTATTCAGAAAAAGAACATATCAGTATGGTTTCAGTCAAAACTATATTTAATCATAGTTTCTGGGAACTCAGAATGCTGTTTAATATAGTGAAGGTCAGATCTTGTCTTGTATGCACCTATTTGTATGTGCTTTGTAATTAACATTTTTTAATAAAACATACCACCTGCAAATTTTCTTTAGGTGCTGGACAAAGCTCTTTGGAAAAGGAGCTCAGCTTTGGTAAAATTATAAACTAATGGAGAAACAGCAGAAACAAAATTTGTAGGAGTATTGAAAGTGAGTTCAAATTATTCTTGATAGTGTTATAAAGATCTCAGAAGATTGAAAGATCTGGGGTTCTCTTTTAACTTCTTTTTTTTTTTTTTTTTTTTTTTTGTAAAAGGAGACGAAGTGAAAACAAAGAACTTAAATACATTTTTGTGATCTTGATGGGAGCACTTTTCCCATTATAAGGGCTGTTGCAATGGAAGTTCAACCCAGATCGGATGTCAGGTGTAATGGTAGAAGTTGTAAATTGGGTGGTATGTAAATGCAAAAATCAGTCCTGCTAAATAAAATAAGATAGGTCCTATGTAAGACTTTGAAAAGCTAGTAAAGCAAATTTACTCTAGCAGATTATAGAATAAAAAATGAAAACCCCTATTTTGTAACAAATTACATGATATAAAGCATGCAACAGTCTTCATAATGTTGTTGTTTTGCAAACCTGAAACTCATCATGCAGTACACTCTAAATGAGCTTGAAATGGCAGGTGACTTTGACTAGTAAGTTATTAAAAGTACCACAGTTACAAGAAGCTGAAGTTAATTGTTGTAGTTTATCTGTCATGAGATAAGTAAAGGTATAATCCATGTAGGTTATAACTTAAAAGGTGTAACTTTGTCAGCAGAAAGCTATATGCTAGAACAGATTTTTCTTGTATAAAAGATTAACAAATGTAATTGGATGAAATCTTTTAAACTGCTTACAATGAAAAAAGTAATCTGTGTGCTCTGTTCTAGGTTGCATCCCTAAAGAAGAATGTGGGTCAGTTCAGTGGGTTTCCATTTGAAAAAGGAAGTGACCAATATAAAAAGAAGGAAGAAATGTTAAAAAAGTAATGATCTCTTGATACTTAACATAGCTTGACTCATGCTATGCACTCTGTTTTTTCTTTCTTTTTCTTCCAAAATTTTACTTGAGATGAAATTTAAGCTATAAGCCAGGTGGCTGTTTACTAGAGCTGTACAGTTTTCTTCTGAGTTCCTTTTAATCACACAAGCTGGTCTCTTAAGACAGCTTGAAACGTATTAAGTTAAATAGTGAACATTTTATTCACAATTCCCACCTTCCTGGCTTTAACTATTGCATGCTAACTAGCAGATTCTTCTGCCAAGTGAGAGGAAAGCATTATTTCCCCAGGGCAAGCATAGTGTTGTGAACACATTGTACTTTATTCGTGGTGCAAACCTGCATCCTTCTATGCCTCAAAACCTTCCTCCTTCAAAATCAAAAGCCATTTCTGCTTATTATATATTAAACATACTAGAATTGCTGTAGCAACTAGTCTCACAAACTTTTTTTTTCTTTTTTACTGTCTCCCTTCATAAGCTGCTTTTCCATCAACAGGAGAAGCTGCTGCAACTTAGTTTTGGCTGGACTGAAAGTGTGTAAAATGACTTTGTGTATTTGTGTAGCTAGTCATAATAAATGAAAGAATAACATCTACACAATATGTTCTAAAACTGGGGGGTTTTTAGTGCCTGTTTGTTGATAGTGGAAAGGCTTCCAGAATTTGGAATTTCCAAATTTTTCTTCTTCAGATATGCAGTTTTCCAGGAGTATGGTTTGTCAAATACATTGGAATCCACAAGACAAACTGTCTCCTGAGGGGAGTTTTGACCATTTCCCATGGGTTTAATTGTGGAATTCTCCTTATCAGAAAAAAAAAAAGTCATTTTGCACTTTTTTTTTTTGTATTTTCCATATGAAACAACTTGTTTAGTCTTCAGCAAATATTCTGAAACCTGGTTGCATTGGGTTGCATATGAAGGTACAGAGCCACATGTGCTTACGTTACTGTGGTAGCTTCTGCTGCTGTTTGCAGCTGTGTGTGGAACACAAGCTGTTGAGCAGTTTGTTAATTTATTCTGCCTCTGTGGCTGATTTCTGCCCAGACTGTACACTTGCATGTCATATTTTAACAGCATTGAACAAGATGAACAAAGGTCAATGTGTTTTGCAGAACTTTACTATTCAGGCTAGAGATCATAAAAAATGTAATACTTTTTTTTTACTATGATTCTTTAACTTTTTTTTAATATTCTACTATACAGACATAGAGATTTGGGAATTTTATTTTATTTTGCTTTATGTAATATAGTGGTGATTCTTTGCTTAACCATAGATAAGACTGGAAGTTGATTGTGTAGATGTATTGTCAGGTGGCAGGCACAAACCAGACAGCAGCTTCTAGCAGTCAAATGTTGACTGTTTAGGATGTGATACTAAACCTCTTTTTTTTTTCTCCTACAGATTTAGAAATGCAATGTTGAAAAGTATCTGTGAAGTTCTTGACTTGGAAAGATCAGGAGTTAATAGTGAGCTCGTAACCAGAATATTAAACTTCCTAATGCACCCAAAATCTTCAGGCAAGGTGAGATGCAGGTTGTTGCACTTGCTTTTGTAGCTCTGTTCTGATGGAAAAGGCATCTGTTTTCTATTGCTCATTGTTTGTTTGTTTCCAATGATGATACAATTACTGTTTTAGCTTACTGAAGTAGGAATGACTGCTTGAAAGAGAGTTGTCCTACTACTGCAGGCATCCTTAATGGGGTGAAGACTTAAATAGAAATTCTGTTTAAATGTGGGTGTACCCATTACACACTGTTAGCGCACAGAACTGCAAGTTCAACACATGGAGCTAATTAGGATATCCATCTCCAAATACCAATTAGCTTCTCCTTTGTGGGTGGAGGAGAATAGATACATGAAAAGACAGGAAAATCAAATGTCAGATGTTACCTGTGTTTGCTGTATTTGGCAGATGTACGTTATCACGCTTGTACATCACCAAATAGAATTTGTTGCAGGGTCCAACAGCTTGGTTTAGCTAGTGTATGCTTGTGCACTAGATTCAGAGTGCCACTGCCAAGACTACTAAACTCTGTTGTTAATCTTCTTGGACTTTCAGTTTTTAATCTAGAAAGTAATGCTAAAATAGTTGCACTGTTGCTCAGGAAATCAAATCTATTCCCAACAAACACTGGTAAGCGATGCGAATAAGGGGTCTGCATGCTGCTTTAGGGACACAGGCACTGAGTTATAGCAAAATGCAGGTTTGCATAAGACATGACAAAATTCCTGCCTTTAAGTCTTCCAAGTTGTCAGCTGATTTATTACCAAAAGAAAAGGCTTGCTTTTATGGATTGGTAGGTGAAAGAACAACCTAGAAGGAACCTTTCTTGCTTCCCTTCTCTAATGCCCACCTTTTGAAGATTTGCTTGCTTAGGGAAAGGGTGCACTTAGCTTGGAACTGAAATTTCATTTTGCTCAGCTCTAGCTCAGTAGTGAATAGTTGCTTACTGCAAAATACTATGGCTTAAGTGTAGTACATAAAATAGTCCTGGGTTGTGTTAAGACACCTGTATTTTTTTTTTACTATTCTTTCATGTGATTTGAAAGAATTTATCGTTTTAAAATTCACTTTTATATTCCTACTTGGACTACACACATCTCTTGTCTCTCAGCCATTGCCAAAGTCCAAAAAACCACAAAGCAAAGGTGGCAAGAAAGAGCGGAGTAGCTCTGGAACAACAAGAAAAGCAAAACGCACCAAGTGCCCAGAGATCTTGTCAGATGAATCCAGTAGTGAAGAAGATGAAAAGAAGGAAAAGGATGAGTCTTCAGAAGAAAAAGAAAGTGAAGATGAGGTAATGAGGGGTTTTGTTTGTTTTTCAACATTATGTCATTGTTATCAGTTGGTAACTCTTGGAACACAGAGTTGGGGAGTAAGTGATATTTAACTGAAAGAAAAGGGAACACACCTGCAATTTATAAGAGGTTTTCTTAAATTCTTTGTGTGTTGAATTTAGAGAATCATTTAGATAAAAGGCAAAAGTTCTGGTTCTTGGGTGTATGTATGCACCTTATAAAATCGTTTGCTATGTGTCATTTTGGGGCAGCCAGGATTTCTAATGTAAGTGATTGCATTTCTTGTATCATCTTGTGATGACTTTATTGTAATTTCATCATGTAGTGTATGATTTGATACCTAGGACTTAACTTTGAATTCAGTAGGAGTCCCTGACCTACCTGACTGCATTGGGTTGGGATCTTGTTTCCATATTCCTCCTGGATTTTATATCTTAGTCTTTCTCTTCAGGTGTTATATCTTAGATTAAAGTAAGCAACATAGTTGGCAGCCTTAGAAAGATCCCTGCACTCTCTGATGTGTCTGAATCTCGCCGTATTTTGTGCTTTCTTTGTAACTTTTCGCATGCTAGGCGAGAAACATCACATCATGGATTAGTTTGGGTTGGAAGGGACCTTTTAAAGGTCATCTAGTCCAATCCTCCTGCAATGAGCAGGGACACCTTCAACTGGATCAGGTTGCTCAGTGCCTCATTCATCCTGGCCTGGAATGGTTCCAGGGATGGGCATTCCCCATCTCTCTGGGCAGAGAGATTTTGATTGCAGCATTTTTTAAAAGAGTTAGGCTTTTAATATACTACAGGTAGAAGGATGTAGGCAGTGTATCTGTTTTGCTGCACCTGCTCTGTTGGTATGGAATGGCTGGAGTAAATTGTCCTCAGAGTGAACAATTTCCCTTTATGGAAGAGGTATGGATTGTTCTGGTGAAACCTATAATTTTAATTTTCTGATTTTCTTCTTTGTAGCCCCCTAGAAAAGCAACTAAAAGAGAAAAATCTAAAAAGATTACTTCTAAAACTAAGAAAGCTGTGAAGGGTGCAAATGTCAAGAAGGCAGACAGCAGCACTACTAAGAAAAATCAGAACAGTTCTAGAAAAGGTAAATGTTTTAAATCTTTCATATGTTGTCTTGTAGCTTAACTGGTGTGCTTATTAGAAAGCAACCTTTTGCACCTAATTGTGAAAGAAAATGGAATTTGGTAAATTGTTGACTTGCTACTTGATGTTTCTTTCCTTGAAACAGTATTTAATGAAAAAAGCTGTTCGTTTGGGTATATTTCATGTAATTTCTGCTGTGTGCACATATATTGTTTTTATTTGCATATAAACTGAAAGTATCAGCCAAGTTTTCCATTCTTTGCTGGAAGAACATTGGTAAAGTTCTGTTTGGGCTGCTACAGTGGCTTTATGCGAATCTTGTAGTTGACCCAGTGGTGTATATCCCACGTTTCTATCTTTGGTTCTGCAGCTTGATATGGTTTTTTTGTTAACATAGATATAGTTTCTCCATGCATCCTTTTGCAGTCAGTTTTCTCATATCTCACAATGTGCATGAAGAGTACACAGACACTGAGTTTCTTAATAGCTCTGTAAAGATGGCAGTACTGAGGGTGGGGACAGTGGTGTCTTCCCAAGCACATTTGGCAAAAAGGGCCTGAGCAGGGGCAGATGGTTCTTGTAGGGAACTCATTTAGGCCGTTCAGCAGTGGACACTTCTGATAAGGAACACTGACAGCACTCAGGGCTCTTGCAGCAAGAGTGGAGCCAGCGGCTCAGGGAAGTCCAGAGGTCCTTTCCCACCTTAAATTCTCTGACACTCTGAGATAACAGCGAAGTCTTTCTCAACTGTAGTCCAAGTTACTAATGCAGTTTATATCCATACTACAAAAGTACTTCATTTAATGCCAGCATTGGCATATGCATGCCACAGCACAAGCATCAGGTCAGATTAGTTCCCCTTCTTGTCAGTGCTTTGAGAAAAGGTGTGGGTAAGCATTTAGGCACAGAATTATGCTAAATTTCTTTCATAGCCTTATTTCTCAGCAGAATAAACTGGCCTGTGCTGAACTCAGTGTACTTTCAATTTGACTACTGAATGTGGCTGTGTTGTGTGTACACCTTATTTTGTCATCAGCATATATGTATAGACACAAATGTTATGTGTTTTTCATATAAGTTACGTAATATATTCATAACTTCTTATTTACTCTTCCTGCATTTCTGTTTCCAGCATATGTTTGCAGTACCAAAATCAAAATGTAAAGTAGGTCTTTCTGTAAAGTCATTATCCAGTTTGTTTGGCATCTGCTCTGAATTTTGTCTTGTTGGCAGTAGAGGAACTGAGTGGATGTTGGAGTCATTTGGTCTAATTCCTTTTCTGCTGGAAAAGACTGTAGGAGTGTCCTGTGCTCCTTCACTTAATTTACGAAGTTCTTACTTGTTCTCATGGTGTTTCTGATAGTAAGTTTGCAAAGTTAAATTGCAAAATTACAAGAGCCTAGTGTTTTTGGCACTGCTAGGGGAAAAAAGAAATCCAAACTCCTTTTTAAAGGAAATAATTACTTTTTTTTTTTTATGGTCATAATACCTGAATTAGAATTGTTGTAATAAGTCTTTTGCATTAGTTTGATAGATTAAATTAGTCCCATACTTTTTAGAGTTCTTGTTGATATGTAAACTGATAGTTCATCAATAATTACACAAATTCATAAATAAATGTAGTACTGATAGCATTAGCTTTGTTTTTAAATGGATGGTCTAGCAAGATGTCTATTTCAAACGAAAACATCTGGATTGGATGCTTGTGGAAAGTTCTGATGGCTTCTGTTTTTAAGGAGGAAAGCAGACAAACTGAAAACCTTCTATTACAATCCAAATTGTTCTTCATATTTAGAAAGTGAGTCTGAGGATAGTTCAGATGATGAACCTTTAATTAAAAAACTGAAGAAACCACCCACAGATGAAGAACTGAAGGAAACTGTCAAGAATTTGTTGGCCAATGCAAATTTGGAGGAGGTTACAATGAAACAAATCTGCAAAGAGGTAAGTAAATACAATCTTGCAGTCTCTGTATAGGTAGTGAGTGGATTGTTTGGGAATGGATTTCTATCATCATTTCAGAAATGGAGGCTTATACTCTGCACTGTTGTTCAGAAACTAAATAGTTTTTGCATTAGTTTATTTTCTTGCTAATAGCTGTAACGATGAGAGCTTTAATTTTTAGATCTGCAACACTGATACTAGCATTAAAAGGGAAATATTAAAATTAGCTATCTGGGAAGTAGCACTATGACCTCCAAACCAAGTGCCATGTATGACAGTGAAAACCTGAAATGTTTAGATAGTGCAGCAGCTTTGCTGCTGTCCATAGGGGAGGGCTGTGTCCTGTGCTCTGGACATTTCTGCTGCTCACCTTGCACACTCATTCTTCATATGTTCTCTTTTTAAGTCCATTCACCTGTCAGCAGCTATCAGAATAGTTCTCAGCTGAGTTAGTGAGTTGAATCAGTTCAGCAAGAAATCCATTAATTGTCAGAACAGGTGGGAACCATGTGGCCAGAAAAGGGAAAGGTGGGGAAAAGTGACCCAAACAAACAATACAGTTACCTTGATACTTTCTGGTTAACACACAAGTTTGGTTTTCCTGGTACTTTACAGATGTTGTCTTGAGAAAATTAAACCAGAAGTTATTCTTATCAGAAAATTGAATGTAACTGTTGTTCATATTTATAGTCATTCTAGAAGTCTGAAATTTGGTATGCTGAAATAAAATACTCTGAATTGGTTGTCAGTGTTGGCATCTATTTTCTGTTTGTTTGGTCCTCTCCCACTCTGTTAATAAAAGAGTAGTTGTAGAATAGCACTCAAACATGTTGACTCTTCCGTTACTCTCTTGAAAGGATCACAGTTTTACTTATCAAATACCAAGGCTTATTTATTTTTCATTAATTGTTTAGCTTCCTACACTAGTGCAGGGCTATCTGACTGCTTAAGAGAGCATTTAAAACAAAAACTGCACAATTCTTATTTGTGTGACATGGCAAGCTAGGCATTTCAGTTTGTTGATGTGCAAAATTACGGTACCAGTTTAGTCAGTGACCAAACATAAAACAGTACATCCATGTAAATATTTATGTGGTCAAAATAAAGACAGGAAAATAAGCTTGTGTCTTTCCCTAAATAACAGAGGGCATTTTGGCAGTTGTAGTACTAGAAGTACCCACATCAGTTTTTGCCTTAATTTCATTTAAGCTTCTTCTATTTATACAATGCATTGAATGAAAGTAATTTGAGGTTTATTTTGTGGTTTTGTTTTTACTTTTTTTTAGGTGTATGAAAAATATCCTAGTTATGATTTATCTGACAGAAAAGACTTCATTAAAAAAACAGTCAAAGAGGTAAAGACTCTATCACTAGAAAATGTTCTGGGTTGGGGTGGTTTGTTTTTTTTTTTTTCCTTCTTCTGCCTGGTATGGCATCCTGTTACACCAGTTTTAATACCCTCCTGTATAATATTGAAAGTTTAGTGCTTACCTAAAGCTTTGATGTTTGGTTTGGGGGTTTTTTCCCTTATCTTTCCCTCTTTAAAAAACCACTTACTTCGGATTCTTTTCTTAGCATACCACTACTACTCTTACGCATTTCTTTGGTAAGCATAACTAGAATTAACGTTACGATAGTTTTTAATGACTTGTACTCTGAAAGCTATGAATTTGTTTTGAATTACAACCTTGGCTGCAAGATGCACTCAATTCAGGCACTGGCCACATACATTCATAGATAACAATGCATGAGGTTGTACAAGCTCTGCAGACCTGTCAGCTAAGGCAAAAGGGAATAAAGATGCATAGCTTTACTCTATCTGCTCCTGGTACTACAGTTATCATGATGTTGCCTTTGAGTTTGCTGTGCTGAAGATCAGGCCTTATCTACTGTACTTATGACAGAGGGTTTTTTGGTCTAATCTGAGGTTTTTGTAATTTGTAAAAAAAATCAGGTTTCATGACTTTTGCTAGCCCTGAAACTAAAAATGGAACCATAGAAGTGAGGTTCACTTAGTGGAGTTAATAAAAGAACTTCATTTTCTTGTGGCTTGTTGATACATGGCTATCTAGAATTGCTGTGTCTGTGTTGTGCCTACATGTCACTATTAGCAGGAGAGAGCAATTTGTCTGCTCTAGGGATGTTTTGAGTTGTGATAGCAAAAGGAGAGTGTATTTTCATGATAATTTGATACAAAATGAGAGGTTATATGTGATTGGATTGAGAAAAAGGAGAAAACTAATACACTTCTCTTTTCAGTTGATTTCATGATCTGATTTGACTGTGGGAAATGAAGATTCCTGGGTTTATGTTTCCATGGATTTGAAGATCTAATAGGCACCAGCAAAAGGAATGTGTCTTACCCTTGTGGTATTTAGTCAGAGCTAATTCTGCTGATCTAATGTTAAGAGTGTTAATGTAAATGGCTTTGTAAGTCCTTTTTTTTTTTTTTTTTAACAGAATTGCATTTGATGCAATTTTTAGTTGAACATACTTAAGTTTCATGCATGGCAATAAATGTCCCCTTTTTTATAGTTTTGTACATTTTGAATTGCGTTGTGTAACTAGATTCATTAAAACCATTGTAGCTTTTTTGTGTAGATACCAGCGTACAGGAGATTTTAAAATCTACTAAGAGGAAAGCTGCTTATCTACATGTATACATGCAGAGACTGGAATATTGCAGTATTGGTTACAAAGATATTTTGAATACATATTCATTCTGAAAATAAGAAGAGTTAGTCACATACTAATCTTTTTTATATTCTGATACATTCTACAGATGCAGAATTATTCTGAATCTAGATTACAGTCTTGCATGTGTAGGCACTGAAAGAACTATCACAGCATGGTAACTAATTGGCATATAGATGTTATTTTTGTACTTTAAAAAGGCTTTTTGTTGTGTATATAAAGTTATTTCAAATTTCTTTTGTGCAAATCAGTTTTTAAATTTTGGTATCTTTGAATTTATGACATGAAATGTCAGTGTTCAGCAGTGAGGCAGTGATAAAAAGTGTGCAGAAGTTTCATGAAAATGAGCTGGGGTTTCATCATGTTTCTCTCATCTTTCCTTGTACAGAAACTAAACTGTAGGTTTATACCTGTAGTTTAACTTTATACAAAGACTACAGACATTGTTTCAATATCTTGGATACAGTAAATAAAATCCCTCCAAAGGCAATAGGAAAATTTCTAAAGTTCACTTTGCAGATCTTTTATCTTGGTGTCTTGACCTGATGGCGTAGCATCTCAGAAGTGGGTATCCAGGATGTACAGCTGGAGGCTTTATAGCTTTGGAAATCCACAGTAGGGCATCCCCATCAGGCAGCACTGATGTGAGCATGTGTGTTTTAACCTCTTTTCTGTGTGGGAGGGCTTTTCTGAACCTGATCTTCATTGCCTCGACATGGACAATGGTACTTTTAAGCCTGCAGTCTTGAACTTTGGCTGGCAGCTTTTAGCGAACTCTTTGCATAAATTTTTGTTGTTTAGGTTTTCTCTTCTCCATACACCTTGTTGCTAATATGGGAAGTCCTACACTTAAAATCGTGAAACTAAGAGCTGCCAAAGTGTGGGCTGCCATTAACACCATGAGCACAGAATCCCTCTGACTAGTATTGCTGGAAAGACAAAGTGTATTTTTTTGAATTTTATTACTGTACAGTTGAGAAGTAAGGGTTCATAAATTATGTAAATTCTGAAAATTTCAGCCAGTTAGACTGTTGATCTTACACACTTTTGAATTTCTTTGCGTGTAATCATTTATAATAAGGCTGAATGTAATGGGGATTTTTTGTACTCAATAAATGTCTTTCACAAAAATGTAAATCAGTTTTAATCTAACATTTGCTTACATGTATAGTAAAAAAAAACCTACACAGGAACAAGGTTGTTTGTCTTTATCTCATCTGGTAGAAAATACTGGCTTCTCTACTTTGAAAGACACTATTGCTGAAATGTACGTCCTTGCACCAGGACAAGATTTTATATCCTCTGTGAAGTTGATTTGGTTTTGTTTTGGTTTTTTTGTGGTTTTTTGTTTCTGAACTGTCTTAGCAGAAAAAAACACTTTTTCATTTGCAATTAAAAACATCAAAAATTTCCAAGTCAGGCTTAAGAGAAGAAAGTTACTTGTATTAAGTTTTGATATTTTACAAATACTTGAACTGCCGTTTGATTTTTATGTAAATGTACTAGCCAGTTTTAATTATGTGGATCAGGAAGTGTTTTTAAGATTCACAACTCCAAAGTATAAACATTTTTTTATAGTTTAAACTCTAATGAAAACTTAGAAAAGGATAGCATACTTCTATTTATTGTATATATGCATTAGTTACCACTTTGGAATTGCACAGATGGAATGGAAATGAACTTGACATCCTTCAAATATTTTGTTTAAATCTCTTAACAACTCAGTGTTAGTCCTCAATGGAGAAGAACGGCCTGAGCTTTTTCTTTGCTAATCCATACCAGTCTGGCTGCAGCTGATACAGGATTCCAGTTCTTTCTGCAACTGGGAGAAAGGCTGCAAGACAATACTAAAAGGTAAATAAAATGTCCTGCTTACCCTGATGCTATTGCATTAGAAACACATCTGATCAAGGATCTAAATCCTGTTCAAAGAGGCCCATAAAATAGAAATGGGTTAACTGGGTAAAAGGTAACTGAATAAATTGTTCAGGCATATACCTTTCCAGATGCTTAAGGTAATGCCCTGACCATTGTATTCTAGAGAAAAATAGTCCTAACATCTTGATTTGATTGCTTCCAGCATAATTCCTACAATCCCAGTGTATTGGTTCCTCTTTTTAGTTAGGCTTTTGGTATTCGGTATTTTGGCTGGTGACCTGCAAAACCACAAGTTAATCTGAATGATTTGCAGATGTAAACAGCTGTTCTTATGCATGATCTTAGCGCTTGTGGCAACAGTGTATGGGGCTTGTAGGAGGAGGAAGATGGAGAGGGCTAGGTGGGTAAGGAGATCAGCAATTTGGAGTGAAAAGAGGTTACTTGCCTTTAGAGTTATGTGGTAACCCATGGTATACTCGTCAGGCATGTCTAACCAAGATGAAATTACAAAGACATAGCTCTGAATTCCATCCCACTTTTTTCCAGAAGTTCTAGACTGACAGCCTTCTTGGACCTGAGCTGGCTGCTTATAGGATCTGTGCTCTTTCTATGTTATCCCGTTATAAGGCACATGACAGAGCAAGATATAAGAAGTGTCTGAGTTTATATTAGCCACTGTAAAGCTGTACTTGAAAATAACCCTTCTGGAGGCCAGTGCTTAATCTGGACAAATAAAACCCCTGGCTGTCAGCATGGTGATTCCAGTAAAGTTTATTATTGGCTCTTCTGCTGTTTCAGAGAGAGGGTGGCCCATGACCACTTGGGCAGATCTAATCTTCCTTGTTTCCAAATCAGAAAGTTGACTATAATCCAGTAGCTTCAACTGAACTAGATGAAAACATTCCTGAAATTACTACTGGTGGTTGTTATTTAGGGAGAAGAGTGGAAAAATCTGTAAGATACCAGAATACTGTCTGAAAACTTGCAGTAAGAAATTCAGTAAAATCACGATTCAAGTTTCTTTTCTCAGCAACATCTTGAATGCTGACAAGTGTGTTGTTTTCCTTCTGCAAAGAAATGTGTCTCCTGCTTTTGAATTCAGAAGTATTTATTAAAGCAAGATGCTGGAAATTACAGGTCTAAAGGTTTATTCTTGACTTGCAGAAGAAACTGGCTGACAGGAATCTCATAAAGGTTAACAAAAGCAGAAGCAGCATTCTGCTTCTGGGACAGAGTAACTCCACTGAACAGTGTAGGTGGGGGGCAGTGGTGTCTTCCCAAGCACATTTGCCAAAAAGGGCCTGGTTCTTGCAGACAACTCATTGAGGCTGTTCAGCAATGGGCACCTCTGGTAAGGAACACTGACAAGACTCAGGGCTCTTGCAGCAAGCGTGGAGCCAGCGGCGCAGGGGACTGATTGTCACCCCTGTTCAGTACCTCGGCAGCAGTGTCCAGCTGTGGCCTTCCTGGAGCAAGGCAAACATGGGCTTCATGGAGCGAGTGCAGTGGAGGGGGCACCAAGATGGTGAGGGAGCTGGAGCACAGGGTGAAGGAGGGAAAGCAGAGCTGGGCTTGTTCAGCCTGAGGAAGAGATGGATGAAGGGGGACCACCCTGCAGTCTGCGACTTCCAAATGGGAGCATATGAAGAAGGCAGGGCCAGGCTCTGCTCAGCACAGTGAGAGAATGGGAGGTGACAGGCACAAGCTGCCTCCAGAGAAACTGCAGTTGTTAGGGGAAGAAACTTCACCATGAAGGGTGGTCACAGAAATTCGGCCTGGAGGAGCTGTGGAATCGCCATGGGTGGAGATGTTCAGACATGAACCTGGCAGGGGCCCAAGCAACCAGCTCGTTGCTGGCCCTGTTCCAAGTAGCAGCTTTGGTACCAGATGAGCTCCAGAGTTTCTGAGTGTAAGAGGATGGCAGTGTCACATAACTTGCCCTGCCTTTTCACTTGACCTTGTTCTCTAGATTGCACTATTTCACTTATTTCTGATCTAAGTGTTAGACAGCTGGGCTGAAAGGAAAACAGTACTTGTTTTCTTGAATGATTGTAATTTTTATGGGTAGTGTGATGAAATCTGCTGCTTTGTACATTATGTTAAAAAGCAGTATTTCATTTCTATTTTAAAGTATTTAATCACTATTTCATTTCTGTTTTAAAGCTTGTTTTTCTTAGAATGAAGCTAGCATTTTTTAAAAGCAGTATCAGGTGTAATGAGAACAAAACACATCTTCAAGATACGAACTTTGAACTGCTCACCAAGTATGACAGGGTCAGGGGAAAGCAGTGAACCTTGCCCACAGTAATGCTTTCAACTGGTTCAGACCTACATGTGGGTGAAATAAACTTTCAAAGCAGTAAGAGTATTTTTCTCTTAAGGCAGCTGCAGTCAGACTTAGACTAAATTAACACCTGACCTCCCTTTCACAAAGAACAATGTAGATAAGCGTTATGAGAATTTGTCATTGTTTGTATTTTAAACGTTTTGAGTAAGTAGTCAGGCTTGCAGGTGCTTATAGTGTTCACACTACACTTATTCCATGAAAAGCATTAAATGGTTAGTTGGTGATATTTTAAAATTATGGGTTATGCTTCTAAACAATTATCACTAGCTTAAATTTCCTCTGGCCTAAGGAAAATAATCTAACACAAGCTTATGAATTGCTTTTTAAAACTTGGAAGCAAAAGACAGTGACTACAGTGTTGCCCAAAGAACACCACAGTTAGGACTGAGAGCTCAGAGAAAGCTGTAAAGCAGCTCTTCTGAGGAACTGTCTAGCTGTAAGAATATACTAAAATGAAATCTTAATATAAAATGTAATAAAGTAGGCTTAGCCACTAGTTAAATTTAAAGAAAAAAACCAACCAACCAAAACAGGGGGATCCTGTGAATACTTCGCAGTTTTATTCTGCTGCCATAACATAGTCACACAGAAGAACTGAAGTGTAACAACAGATCATGCTCTGCATTCCAATCTTTTTAATAACATTTAGACAAACCTACTAAAAGAAAACATTCCCCAGTTCTTTATTTGAGGGAATAAATTAAACACAAAAGAAAAAATACATACATGCTTGAAATAAATTTTAACATAGATATTAAAAAAATTTTGGGCAACATTAAAGAATGAAGTCTCAGAACCAGCCTGATGTTCTTACATATTTCAAGTGAACGTAAATTAAAATGAAACATACTTATTTTATTTATTCCTCAAACTTCAGTGCAGCACAACACAGTTTAAGTGCCCTGGTACCAAAACAATATACAAATAATTAAAAGACTAGGCCATTGGTAAATTTATCATGTTATCAGTTTTTCTAATGCTGTAAGTGTGCATCATCTAAAGCCAAATGTGATAGTATTTCTTCATGTCCATCTCTCTTCTCTAGAATACAGCTTTTATCTAGCTGCAAAGTTGTAGGTAAATTGAAAATCCCAAGTACAAATAACAGAATTACATCAAGCATGTTCATACAAACTTTGGACTGGCGAAATGGATGCTGAGCTAAACTTTCCAGATCATTCCTACCTGACATGTGACATGTTTGTATATGTTACTAAGCTAACTGAAGGTTTTTAAGCAAGGTCATCTGAAGCAGCGCCATTGGGTGTGTTTGTTTTGGGTGTGTAGTAATAAGCTTTTTTTCCCACCACCAGAAGCTCCTCTCCTAATAATTTGTCATATATGTTAAAGAGGGGAAGAAACTTGGAACTCAAACATACATAGCTATCAATCTTTCCTAGTTATGCCATAAGTTGGCCTGTAATATATGAAATTAACAAAGTGCAAATGACTGCCAAAAGCAAAATTTGAGGTCCTGATTATTTTTTATCACGAGAAGGCTTTGTCTTGCTTCTTATGGCCTTTAAATTGCAATTTAATAATTGGAAATACTTTAAAACTGTACATACCAGCATTTATGTAGAGGAAAATCATGAACAGTTACACTCTTCCTATTAGTCTATATAACTCAGCATTAAGAAGCAGAACAGAATATATATCTGAAAAACATCTAGTCATATAAACATCTTCAACTTGTAAATTAGAGATTAAATAAAGGGTTTTTAACAATATCATACCTACTCTAAAAACAAAATATTACATATTTGAAAAGAAGAATTGCATTTATTCAGTAGGACCCTGGTGGTGTTCAAAGCCAGGTTGGATAAGGCCTTGAGACCTGGTCTAGTGTGAGGTGTCCCTGCCCATGGCAGGGCGGGCTGGGACTAGACAATTGTTAAGGTCCATTCCAACCCCTTAACATTCCATGATTTTTCTTGTTTATTTCCAAGGATGTACCTTTAAGGAAATAAACACTATAAATGCTTTCAAAAATGTTTGCTGTGTCATTCTTAAATGAAGGGATTAATAAAAGAGAAAAGCCTATACATGAGAATGGGGCAGGATAGAGTTAAGTGCTTAAGTTTGTTTCAGAATCTTGACATCTATGCAGCCAAGTTATAGAGAAGGTGTGAGGAAAGAGATCTAAAAGTGGATTTAAGTTTTTTTTCATTAATACCAATATAGTGGAACAGTATTACAATAGATATCCCAGTTGCATCTCTCTTATTTCTGTTGAAAAATATTTTTCCTCCCTGTCCCATGGAAAAGCTACTAGATAGATGTCTAGCCCTTACTGAATTACTCTCTCAAGTTGTTTTTAATAATACTTTCATAATAAAAGAAAAAAAATAAACTTCAAGTCAAAGTGCAAGCCACCTTGTTTCAGCCCTTCATGAGTGTTAATATTTTTCCTCATTCATCTTCATTTATTTTTTAATATAAAAGTTGAATGAGCTATTAAGAACTTACAGTCCTGCACTCCTGACTGTACAGTCATATCAGCAGATACTTCCTCTACTCAGCCCAAATGAATCTGGAAGTTTGTTTTCAAAATAATCATAGCAATGTAGTATTTTTAAGCTGTCCTATTTCTACAGAAGCAATGAGCAAATCTAAACTCTTAGCCTATTATTGTAAAAAGAATTTCTCTGAATAAGTAGCAGAGATAATATTTCAAAGTTTTTAAAAGTAATGTAAAAGTTAATTTTTCAAGTTTTGATTAGCTACAATAACCTTTCTATGATTGCACTGTAAACTGTTCCAGCTCTCTTATTTAAAGGAACAAACTTCATATTCCAAAGCCCACTTAGTGGAAGCTAAGAATATGAAAAAATATTATAGAAAAGGTTATTGATTGTAAGTGGGAAAAGTGATAGTTGAGTTCCTTCCTATATTAATCCTAGAATTTTTCTAGGCTATTCAGGCTCTTGGAAGCCAGTTTGAACTCCTGTGAGCATAATCAACCTGAGAAGCACAGTTAGTGGAAAATTCCCATATTGTTACTAACTGCCAGCATTTTTAATGCTGTATGTTAACTTAGTATTGTTTTAATCTGACCTTCTGAAATGAAGGTTCACAATAGCATGACTTGAGCCATACAGAAGAGGACTGTTGACAAAAGTTCTCTTAGTTAAGCTGTGGCCAGTGATTCCAATGTCACTCCTGCTAGTAATACCTTAGCTGGAAAAAAGCCCCCAACAATATGTATCATCAGGGCTTAAAATAGGGTGGGGGAGGAAGAGGAAAAGGAAGGTGAAGATTTTATCTTCAGGTACCATATACTATGCAAGTACCACATAGGAAAAAGGCAGCAATAGGAAACTTGAAGATTGTTTTACCCACAGAAATCAATTAAAAATATATCTATAAACACAAAATTTAGGTACTTAAAATGCTGCTATCTTGCTTGCTTCTCGAACCCCACTCAAGTAAGCTCCTGTAACGGTCTGGGGAAAGTGCCTATTTGTGGCCTGCATTAAAAAAAAAAAAAAAAAAAAGACAAAAAAGTCAATTGTTTCTAAAACCAATGGCATAGAATTTTAGTTTACAAGATCAGTTTTGTTTTCCTTAAGCATATACCTACATTTTTAAAAGCTGTGGAAAACTCCTTAGAGCATCAAAGGAAATACTTGAGATTTTTAGGAACATCAAAATTTGCAAGCAAGTCAGCTACAGAAGTAGCAGTCTGTTCTGCTATCTGCACTTTAGTGGGGCAGGTTAAGTTCTGCTCCAGTACAGAGTGCACCTACACCATCATGGTGCATTTGTTATGTTACCCACAAGTGGAGTAACAGAAAGAAAATTTGACTAAAAATGCATTTTACTCCTGACCTGAAGTATTTGGCAGACTTCCCATGCCCAGTAATAATATGAATAGAGAGGGTTCTGCATCAAGAATCATCAGCATCTTTACATAACAGAATATTTATATACTACCTCTAGGTTAATGGTGTTGCTTAGCAAGAGACGATCTTCCATAAGAAACTGCTTCCAGTAACCTTAATCAACAGTAACAAAGATACTTACCTCACCAGCAAAAAAAACTTTTCCTTGTATGTCTTCAGCTATGATGTCGTAAGCTTCACCGCTGCCCCCTGTTTTCACAAAACTGTACGCCATCTGCAGCCAAGGGTCATTGCTCCATCGAGTAACAAAAAACTTCACTGGGTCAGGAACCTCCTGCATAATCAAAATAGGAGTTAAACACTGCAAAGAGAAGTTCAGAATTGCACAGCTTTTTCTCAAATGGTTTCTTGTAATCTTTAGAGTATTTTGTATTATTAAGATACAGATTAAGGTCGCATTCCAGAATTAAATTCCTATTTTTTTATTATAGTACTAACCACAAAGATAATTCCGTTTGCTAGACTCGCCTGATGCCTGAAACATCACAGCTACACTATTCTGAATTCAACAAATCTGCATATTGTAATACACCTAAAAGTACACGAGAAAGAAAATTCCCCTCAAAATACATATATGCATACTCTTGTAAACAAATACAATACTGATACTGTTCAACATGTTTGTATGTATAAGTAAGCAATTTTTGTATTGGTTAGGCATAATGCTTGCTACATCTAGCTTCTTAAATCTCAAAATTCAGTTTTCATTTTGGAGATAATTTTATTCCAATGGAGAAATAAAATTACTTATCTATTAGAAAATGAGCTGTCTTGTAAACTAGGTTCAGGGAGAAAACAAAAACCAGGAAGTCAGGGTCTGGCTGAGCCATGACAGTAATACTGTGTATTCTTTGTCACGTTGCAGCAAATTCCACAGATTTTTACCAAAGAGAGCCTGAATTACACTTGAATGAAGGGTTAGTCAGCTACAGCTGTGGTCTTACTCTGGAGGAGCTCATGACAAGTAAACAGAAGCAGCTCTGGTTGCCTCTTGCACAATGTCTGTTATTGACAAATAGACCCATTCAGGCAGCACATGAGAGACTCAAGCAATCAAGACAAGGACCAGCCAAGTATGACAAGTTGTATGAATGTCCCAGAAGTAGCTCTGGTACACCCCTGAAGCCAGCTTGTCTTTGAAAATCCTGCTGCATCGTCCTCAGGTGACTGAAGTTCACGGCTGCTGTTAACCATGGAGATAGCCATGACAATCACTCTTCTGGACCAGAGTGGCACTGAAACCAAAGACCCATTTGCTACATTTTCATGAGATCAAAATACAAGTATGTGAACTTCCACTGCATGTCATTCTAGTAACAATAAAGCCATTGCCAAAGGTATGTTTCTAGGAATAGTTGAGTCTTCAGATACTGAAGTTCTTCCAAGATCATTAATCCTAACATTTGAACCTTCAGTAAAACTTGAGAGATCACCCCTGAACATTATTAACACAGTCATTCCTGGGGATCTAACTGCTCTAAGTAAATTAATTGAGGCATTATTGTCTCTAGAATGGAATGCAAGTAACATTGCTGAGTGCTAGTGTTCTGCTTGCCCCAGATTTCTCTGATTTTCAGTTTTTATCCTAATGATGATCTGGGGGAAGGAAAACAGGTAGAAATTTTTATCTAGTGGGTTTTTTTTACATTTGGGATGTAGGGCCTTTGCTAGATCATTTTGCCTGTACCTCCATCCCAAGACAGCTGAGAAAGGGTTGTTAGTAGAAGAGAAACTGATTCGATTGGATTGTTTTGGGGTGTTGTAATTTCAGTTGCCTTTGGAGGGGAGAAGGCAGAAATCAACCAAATTCGCCTAGCTGAAAGATCTTATCACGTATTAGAAGTGGTCATGATAGAAAAAAAATGACAGCCAAGTAAAAAGTCTGTTTTGTGTTATGTGCCTAAAGTACTGATTTTAATCAATTTTGCTTTTTAAAAGCACTTTGAAGGATGATAGTTCATTTGTATCTTCCAGTTAATTACTACTGTCCTTCTGAGACATCTTTCAATATACATTTTTCACACAAGAGATCAAAAATTGTGATTTTAGTATGTCTCAAAGAAAACCTATTCCCTGAAACTGACAAGAAAAGAAAAGTAGTTTTAAATGTCAAAGGTTTGCCTATACATCATGAAGTACTACATTTGAAAGCTTTATTCTGGTGACAAGTTAATTCATCTCTTAATAAAAGAGGCTTCTCTTACCTGCTCCTTAAACAGCTCTCGGAGTACAGTCATACACTGTTGCAGTACTTGTTGATCATCTAAATTCTTAATGGTTGTCACAGCATCTCCAGTGACCACTGACATTAAAATGCTTTCTTTGCCCTAAAAACAGGACCTTATTAAGTATTTCATAAAAAGTCTCTCTTAATTGGTATTGCAAAGATATTTTGAGCTGCAAAGCAACTATTGTTCTATAGAAAAGTGGGTTTGATTCCTTGCAATAAAGGGTGCATATTCTACAATATTTATGCTCAAATTACTACATTTTCTGATGTCTTGTTCACAGATCTGTTACAGTCAGCCCCTTTTACAACTTGCTGAATTTACTGAAAACTTCCTATCTACCTGCTTAAAGGCTGTACCAAAAAAAAAAAAAAATTACATTGTTAGTGTTATTCTTTGTGCACCCTCTGAAGCTTCAGTTCTGTGCCAAACTTCCACCTCAGCTGTACTCCATTTTCAAAATGTGGTGACAGAGAGAGTCTATTTAAATACTAGTTAGATATGTTTTTGATTAGACCAGTACTAGGTTCTTACCAGCAGATTTTGGACCAAGAAATGAAAGATCACTTCTACTGGTATTTTCTTCCACTTCAAGACATTTGCTACCATGCAGAAGTTTTAGAGGTGAAGTGGTGAGTAGTGAAGAGCACACAGGTTCTCAGTGCCTTTATAGAACTCTGCCTCTCTTGTTTATGTAAGGCAGTAATTCTTCTGTTACTGAATTTGAAAACTAGCAGAGAATAGCTGTCAAGCAAATTAAGAATTATGTGTAGGGTCTCTGGACAGCACCAGCACACTGAGCCTCTTGCAGCATGAGCTTAAGAGTACTGGACACAACTCACTTAAAGTTGTATACAGGTACAGATCAGGCAGTAACAGAGCACAAACATCACAGGATGGTTTCCTTTTGGAGTAAGACATCAGGTCACAAAATGGCTTTTTAATTGCTGCCAAATAGAAGGCAGCAGTTGTTGCAAAAGTACGAAGAGGTATAATACAAATGTGTCACGTGTCTGCCTGGAACTGGCAGGGAAGAGAAACATGATGTGAGTCCACTGGTTTGAATCTGCTTTGAAATTCATGAGTATGAGACTGACCCTACAGGTCTCAGTTTCATGCAGAACTTGATGCTTGTCTTTTCTTCTGCTATTCCACATAGATATTCAGACTACTGCAAGCCAGTGAGCATTAGTAAGTTAGTAGTTGGTCTTTTTAATGGGATTTTTAGTGGATTTAATAAGGGAACAGAAGTCCTAAACTGGAAGTGACCAGTAGCCTTTTTCCCACATTAGTAGTTCAATAGTAAGGTATTACAGCCTCTTTTTCAGTAGATATAGAGAATGTACTTGTTTGTATATTATTCTGTATCCAAACAGTGGAAAACATTCCCATTTATTACAACAAAATATTGATCAGGTTTTTCTTGGTAAATGACGCTGCTTCCACTGCTTTTAATAGTTGCAGATGGGGGGGACGGGGGAAGAGCGGGGGGCAGGGAAGAAGAAAAATTTTGTTGTTGAGTAATTACTGCACCTAGATTTCAAACTGAATTTGTGAAGGGCCAAGAAAAAATACAGTTGGTATATATCATACCTCTGGATCCATGTCATAGAAGACACTAAAGAGCCCACGTTGGCTGGAATTGGGTGGAACATGACCAAAAAAATCAGCCCCTTGAATTTTACTGTCCCAAAATCTATATGGAAACTGCAAGGCAATCTAGAAAGATATAGAAGAATGGAATTTAAGCATTTCATACCACAAAACTCATAACAGGATATGGTATATGTTCTTCTAATACATTTTCCTGCTACCACTCATTTAGACACACAGCTGTTCCTATTAGTAGGTCCCAACAGAGAATATATGGACCTGTCCTCCAAGGTGGACAGGCAAAGAAAAAAAAATGCTGATCTCAAATTTCAAATGCACAGAATATCAAATCCACAATGGAAGCAATTGTGTAAAATGCTCAAGAAATTCAGCAGATTTTTTTTGCAAACCTAATGTATAACATAAACAATCTGCATCCTGTATTTGGAGTTTCTTAATCTTGTCTTTTAATTTCAACAGTGCTATAATCCTGTTTCTGGCATTACTTTGTTACTGTTTTCTTCTAAGCACACATCTTACTAGGGAGCTTTTCAGGAGAGGCTGTGTTTTTGTATTGGGAAAGGGTAGGAGATTTTACACTGGTCAAATACACAACTTTCAGTATTCTTTGCAAATAGTTTATGAATTTACTAGGTTAAAATGACCTGAAATAAACAAGATTATTGGAATTCTGAAAGATTCAAGACCATCATGAAGCCTTGATCAAAATTAGGCACAAAATGTCTAAGCTATGAAATTCTTCTGCAAACAGTTTCTTTAAAAATGCCATTAAGTTGTAAAATCTAAGAAGCAGAAATACATGTGATCCCCGATAGCATTTTGCTCTCCTGGGCTACTGTATACAAGTAAAATGAAATGCATCATAAATCCTGAGAAATACACTGCAAAAGCAGCAGGGACAAAACAGCCAATGTTTCTATGAAAAGAAAATTAAAGATATTATGAAATCACTTACTTTCTCAATGACTCCTGCTCCCAAACTATTAATGGCTTTAATTTTTTTTTCTGACAGTGGAGGATTAAACTGAATGGCATTTTTCTGAAGAAGGGCCAGTGGTACAGTCACTAATACCTGAAAGAAACAGCTACAATCACAACAGTACCAAAACCTGAATACAGCACTTTAACCTCATAGCATCCTCCTAACTGTCTTGGATTATTCTTGTAGGATGCAGCATAATAACACACCAGACATTTCTAGATTTCTGGTTTTAGTTCCCATTAATGGGAAACACATGCCTTACATTCAGGTGAGAACAGATCCCACAGTTCACTGATTTTAAGTCATAGTCTGTTGAACTGCTTGTATCACAGTGGCTAACCATGCTACCAATACTTCCAGTAAATGGTAGTCAATAGCTCTCAGATTAACAAAACTGTTTGAAAGGAGAGATAGATAGTCGGTCAGTGGTTTGGTTTTAATCAGAGAGTCCTTCTCTTTAAAATACTCAGTAACACTGTTGATGTCACTCCAATCTTTATCAAGTTGATATATAATTTTAAAAATTACTAAAAGCTAAATTACTCAGCAAGAAGAAGGTGAGGATACAGGGAATAAGAGAGACTGAGAAATAGGGATTGTCAAAGTCTGAAATTTTAACAGGGCAGATACACATGCTAAATGGGGTAAAGCTGAGCAGGGAATGGAACCAGGTAACAAATGTCATTTCAAAGACCAGATAAAAATCTATTTGCTTCACATTTTTAGAACTACCCTTTATAGTCCTTAGTTCTTCAAATCAACTCACACTCAAATCTCAAGCATCCTCACAAAAAATTAGGCTCTAGGACACACAAATACAGACCACTAAAATACATGAGTATTCATCTTTGAATGGGGAGAAATTGGACTAAATTGCCTTCTGAGAGAAAGAAAAGACAAAAAGTACTGTGTGTTCTCTGAAATTCTTAGTCTTGAAGCATACTTGGTACCTTCTGTGTTGTCCACACTGTTCCATCTGCAGTAGTGACCTGCACTTCTTCACCAGAATAGTCAATACTCTGTACCTATTGAAAGACATTGAAAGGCTGTACTACAAAATGTACATATGCAATGCAAATTCCAGCAAGAACAGCTAATACAGCACCAGTCACCAAACTAGAAAGTGGTAACACAGATTTTCAGAGAAATCCTGAAAGATGAAAAATAGCCTCCATGAAGCTGAAAAAGAAAAATCATCGTGATTCTAAACATATAAAATCATCATATCATAATATTTAAGTACTGATAGTCCTCAAAGAGAATTTCAGAAATGCTGAAATTGTCCTCTTTGGTTTTTTTAAAGAAAAATTGAAACAATCACAGGCACAGATTTGCCTGGTCCAAAAGAATACAAATATATGACTGGATGTTTCAAAGCAATCCAAGACAGGCAGTGCATCAACATTTTCCAGACTCACTGGGAAATTCAGCCGGATGTCCAGCCCTTCTGCCAACTTATCAATCACAGTGGAATATCCCACAGTTAGAAGAGTGTGATCTCCAGCAAACTGGGCAAAAAATTCATTGTGGTCCCATGAGCGTGCAGATACCTGTGGACAGAACATAATTGCCTGTTTCTACTGGTGATGGGACATGGGTCCTATGAAAAGTTCCACAGCTTAGAAGAAGCCACCCTAGCCCCCTTTGCAACTGGAAAAAGTGTATTACCAGAATTTATGGCAATGCTGACAAAATCAAAATTCTTATTTACCTAGTGCTAGTATATAATATATCAATTGCTGGATTAAGAAAAGTCTTAATATGGGTTCGTCACTAGCAGGGAATTTATGGTTCTGCTTTGGAGAGAAAACAAGGCAAGTAGTACAAAAATCCACGTGAATTGCAGTGTATTTATTTCAGTTGTCCATATCTAGCAAAATGATCAGATTTTACAGCCTTAGGACTTCATATAAAAATGGAAATACCTTATTTCCCAACATAAAGGGGAAAATGAGATACAAAAAAAACCCCAACTCAATGGAATTTTTCTGTAACTTTGTAAGGTTTTTCCATGATACCTTTCACTGACCTTGTCCCCCAACCCCTGCAACTTTATAGTTAATAAAACAGCGGTATTTGCACTAAGCAATTACCACTTAGCAGTGAAAAATCTGAAACAATTCTCAAACTACTATTCAGATGCCAATTCCTATCACTGCAGTTGCATAAATTCAATCATATTTTGATTCTAAAATTGAAGGTAAGGTAGATTTTTGCATCTTTCTTAATTCTCCTGGGTGCTCGTGGAGTATGAAAACTTGACCTATCAAAATATTTTCCAGTGACTGCTCTGGTATAGCACTGTCTTGCAGATTTTTGTTACGTTCTTGTGCACTTCTCAGTTCAGATTTGTACATCTGCATGTATCAGTGAGCTGTCCCACTGCTGTAGTACAGTTGACACTAAATGTCTTTAAATGTAGCAACAGGACTGAGTAAATAATGCACTGCCAATAATATGATACTTTGGTATTTCCTGGAGCTGCTTGGTTAATACTGAAGTCTTGATGGCAGCCAAGTATGAGGTAGCCAAGAGTGGTGAACTGGGCCTCACCATCAGGGGGTTAGAACACTTCAGAAGTTAAATGCATTTATTCTCAAGACACATAGCGGGGTAGAGAAATACCTCAGTTCTTAAACAGAACTGAGAAGCAGAAGTCACACCCAGCATCTCAGGAGGAGTTAACTCTCACCCAGCATCTCAGCAAGATGCCCTGCTCCCTTCTAACCATCTACTCAACTTCTGCTTAAAGAGCATCTCACTGGAAACGCATCAGGAACTCCCATCAGATTAAATAAGGCAGTGTTGGAGTCAGTGTCTCAGTGCTTGCAAAGAACAGGTCAGGGGTGTAGGAATAGTCAGGATAGCTCATTCTTCCTCTAGGGCCATAGAATGGATCAGGTGATTTTTCAAGGTTACTTCTAACCCTATCTTCTGTGGAGCTCAACCACTTCAGAACACAGCTGTCAAAACTCACCTGAGAGAGATTGCTGCCACAGGCATACTCCAAATTACTGAGATGGAACTGTAGTACTTTTTCTTCCAGCTCACTGAACTGGATACCAGACTCCTGAATAAAGGCTTTATAGATCTCTTGTATTTTTTCTGTGAAAGAACACATTTAAAATTAGAATATATCACAGTTTGTCAGAAGTCCTACTGCATTTCAACATGCTGTTCCCTGGATCACAAGATATTCAAGCTTAGTGCTAGTTTGTACCAAGATGTTTTTCTTCTCATAGGAAAAAAAAAAAAAACCACAAGATCTTTCCAGTGATAGAGTACAACTTTGTTGTTTACTCACAGGTTTCTGAGTGAGACAGGAGAGAAATTAATTGTTTAGCTATCATCAATATACAGTTGAAGATATTTCAGGTAAAATACACTTTAAGATAGTGGAGAATCCTTGCAAATAAATCCTGATTAATTTTTACAAAATCAAAGAACTGAGAAATTTTATCTAGGGTTCACTGAAGAACGTAGGAGTTGTTAATTCTGTCTTACAGAATCCATGCTAAAGAGATTTGGGAGGCAGACATTTCTGAGCAAATTTATTTTTTGCTGTTGAGTTTACAAGCTGTAACTGTGGTGGGAGGTGTTACCAATGGAGACGGGACTGTTCTTGCCAGCAGGCGGCTTTGATCAGGCATTTTTAGGCAGGTTAGCCAAAAAGTGTAAGGCTAAGGCTAGCTATGGCCTGCTTCAGCCAGATGCAAGTCTTTTGAGCTGCTAGTGACACTAGCTATACTGAAAAAAGCTACCTCATGAAAACAAGACAGAATATCAGAAATACCTATTGGATTTAAGGTCAGATGGACAGCCATACACTTTAAAAAATGTCTGATGTAAGAGCCAATTTAATATAGAACTTTATGAACATAGCCAACATCTTCACTTTGCAATAAATCTCTCACTCACCACCAAGAGGAACATCTTGATGTTGGGTTTTATCTTTTCTCCACTCAGAGACGACATCTAGGATGGCATTGAAATGAAAGTCCATACGTTTATCAATAGTGGGATCTGTTATCCTTCCACCTTCCTGGATCAAGTCACATTTCTCCCCTAGTTTGTGCATTTTTATGCCAAGCTTAAGAAAAAGACATTTTATTGCTTTTTTAAGTATGAAAAATCTACAGCACCCAGCCTGCTCAAAGTTACTTAACATAAGGTGGTAAATGCCTCAGATTTAAGTGATACCATTTTAAAAACATCAACAACTTTAGTCAGAGTTAACTCCTGTTCTCTTCAAACTGGAATACCAACAATCCTTCTATCTGTTAATTGTCCACAAATTAGTTTTTGCCCACTTTTCTGTCCTTTCCTTTACTGGGGATTCAAAGAAATCTCCTCTGCAACTTTCCTGTCAGGCAAGGGCTAGTACAGAAATAGAGTGTGGTAATCAAACATGATGAACCAGTCTCCTTTATTTCCACCTCAATTCATTTTCTAAGTCACAATTAAAATCAGTTACTTTATACAACTTTCTGGTGTCTGAGGCCCAAACAGTTCCCTGAACTCAGGAATTAACAGGATATTGTTTCCCAGTTACCATAAATGTTATTAACAACCAAACAAAGTATTTGAAATTAAACCTAGTACCTTGCTTTGCTTGTCCAACCTGCATCAAAAACACAACAGAGCTCAATTTAAATAAAGATGTTTTTGTGTTCTACAGAGTTAATCCAGAGAAAATAGCACAAACATAGTGCTAATTTCTTCCTAGGGCCTTTTTACTTAGGGCATGCTCCAGTGTTTTTCACATATCCTCACATCTCTCTACGCTGTTGGTCACCACTGCAGATCTTAAGACACAGTTTGTACCTTCAATGAAAATTTACATTAAATGGCCACAAAGGGATGAGTATCTAAAGTGTATCCAGAAGTCATTGTTCCCCTTCTCATAAATAAAACATTACTTTTAAAAACACCTAGATAAAAAAACCCTAGAATTTCTTAATGGCACTATACTAAACAATTAAATGGCATGGGCTGGATTTACATGTGTGTCTGAGCAAAATCCACACTCAGGTTCCACTTGGAGAAATTCAGATCCCTACCTCAAAAAAAACCTAAACTAAACCAGCAAGTAACAAGAATTTTTACAGAAATTGAACCACAGCATGTTTGCATCAGTAGCAATTTAGTTGTTAGAAATCTAACAACTAAAAAAACTAGAAATGTTAATCTTAGCTTGTGCAAAATTTAACTAGAAATACTGAGAGGCAGCAAAGGCAAATCCATCACAGAAGCAGTAGCCTCCCACAGTAAAGCCTTTCTCAGCCCAAAAGAAGTCTGCTGGGGACCTTTTATGTTACTGTCTCTAGAAAAGAGGAAAACAGTGGTTTCTTCTGGTTCTGAAGCTGGAGCCACCTTGTTTTTCTTTACATAATGTGCCTGAAACCATTCTACAGCTCTTCTCTGTTCCCAACTGTTATCAAATATATAATAGCAACATGGAATTTACTTACAATGCAGAACAGGATTTTAATCATGTCACAAGAAAAGGACTCCCACCCTTACCCAGCCATCTGAGCCTGGCTTTAACAACAGTTTTTCACTAGTGATAATCATGACCACTGCAGGAACCCACTTGCTCACACATTAGTGCCATTGGGTTGTTGACACATCCATTGACGATCTGTGCACCTCTTCCAACAGTGACACCTGTGAATGTCTTATCATCCCACACTCGGCCACCAATTCTGTCTTTAGCTTCTAAGACAAAGACCTGTGGCAAAATGCAGCTTAGTAAATTGTAAGATAAAATTCTATTAAGCACATCTGTTCATCTCCAGAGCAAAGGAGATGACAAAACACAAAAAAATCCCTGAGCAATCCAGCAATGTTAACAATCTTAACACTTTCTTTTCATTTCTGGAACATTTGTAGTTTATTTATGCATTTAAATCATCTTTCAAAAGTTACACTTTGGGATCTATATATACAAATATAACTGTTACTTTAGAAACAAAAATAAGCTTTCTTTTTTAAAAAGCTGAAGATTTATTGAGGAAATCTCAAAATTGGAGTTTAATGCATGCTAGAGGCTATTAAACACAATGATCTGGGTGCAGTGTCTGTAGAAAATATATGCTGCATGCTTTGTTTAATTTTAGATACAAACAAACACTGCTTTTAAACAGCAGATTTACTCAGTAAAACCCCAGATTTTACAAATTAATTAGGATGTACTACACATACACGTTTGTAACAAGAATGGAGGCTTTTTCTTTTTGATGAACAACACTTTTCAAAGCAGGGGAAGTCTGATTTTTTTAAGTAATGTACTCTAAAGCTTCTTACCTTAATTCCAAAGTTGTGCAGTTGTCGGGCTGCTGCTAATCCTGCTGAACCAGCCCCAACAATAATGACAGATTTCTAAAAAATATTAAAATATTTAATAAAAATAGTTAGAAATAAAACAGAAATTGTCATTTCACTCTCATTTTTCTTTTTGCAAAAGGTAAAAATGTCTGTAAGTTTCCGAAGTCTAGGTTTTCTTGCCCTCTAAAGTAATCTGTGATAACTTTTAAAGATGACAGTGCATTTAATATAGAAACAAGATCAGTGGTAGCTTTGAAAATAGTTTAAGTTTTTAAGGACTTCAAAAGAAGATGCCTCAGTTTCTTGTCACAGAAAGAGCTGAAGTTATCAGTAACAAAAGTTGGAATCTAACTGAATTTATCAGACAAGAAACATACACACCTTGTAAAGATTTCAATCATAGGTTGGGTTGATCAGTAAAAACTATTTTATAAATTAAAAACATCTACAAATACACTTTCCAAACATGACTTACAATTTCTAGGAGGTATTCTCTTAGAGAACACATTAGTAAGTTTTGGGTGCTACCTAACAACTTGCTAGTCATAAACATGTTCCCTTTTAATCACAGGTCTTGCAAACCAACATGGAATAGCAGTTTCCTCACTATGGAAGCAGAGGTGTATTATAGGAGTAAACCACAGAACGTGTATTTTTTTCACACAGTTCCCATCCATCTGAACAGCACATGGGAAGCACAAATCCATGAGAATGAATTCCATAGATTCTAGTGGGAAAAAATCTTTTTTGGAAGGAGTCTAATTGATGTTGTTTCCATACCCATTGAAGGCATATGACAACAATGTGAAAAACTTGCCACATGTTAGCTTTTAGATGTAATTTTACCTATCATTCCATCCATTTATGTAAATGAGAAAAAAAAATCCAGAACCAAAATAATTATTGTAGGGACCATGTAGTTTTACAGCACTAACAATGTAGGGATTACTACAGCAACTTACATTGTGGTATTCCTTAGGAAGAAGGTATTGGTCAGGACTGACTGATAAAATCCCTGTATTAATTAACCCTTTCCTTGTCATAAAATACAGGATCCTCTCCATTTCCTGTACACAGCGAATCCGCACAAGCCCCCGAACAATGATATGATGGATACATTTTTGAGGGGTAAGAGCCTCCTGCAAAGGACAAAGAAAGAATAGAAACTGTTGATTTTCTAATATTCCTTTTTTTCATATGTTTACATCATATTTAAACTGTAGACCAAATGGTAAAAAATCATGACTCAGCCTTCTGAGAGCATTTTAAAAGAGTTTTTGTGGAAAATTCTTGTTAGCTAGCTTTACACAGTATGGTAGCATTTATTAAGGAAGATTAACATGGAATAAAACCAAATGAGTCTATGAGAGACTTTCACAAACTTCATGGTGTGTTCCATTACTACAGGAATGGTATTGAAATGGATTCCTGTTTGCAAAATTAATCTACATAGTGGCAATGCTCACAATGGTATTCCAGTAAAATCCATTCCAAAATTGCCTTCTAAGGGAAAAAGAGATTAATATCCAAAACCTCCACATAATGCAGACATCCATATCAGAAAGCTTTGGTATGTGAAACTTCAGCAGTTCTATCAAAGGCAGTGCCATAGGGTTAGCCTAAGTAAAAGGACAATCACTTCCCTGTCCAACAATCAGGTAAAAAAAAAAATATCATAAAGCACCCACAAAACACTGTTTAGATGTGTTCAAGCATCCCTTTTAAAAGTTAATAGCTGGGTAGGCAGTGTAGAGTTTTAATAATTTAAAAACTTTTGATTTTTACTGCAGAAAAAGCTCCTATGCATTAAATCTAAAAAAAGAAAAACCAAACCAAACCAAAAACTCTCAACCCCAACAAACTCCCCAAAACCCAGTCAATCTTAGAATGGATTTCCAAAAGCATGGGAGCAATTTTTCTGGTGCATAAGGAGTCATCCAGGAAGTGAGTCCACATCCCAGAACAGCTGCTATTATTTTTAAACAAGCAAATTAACTATCAGCATCTCTTACCTTGCAGTTTGTGTACCACAAAGCCAAAATCAAGTTTCTCAATGCCAGGTACATGGTAGGGTCTCGTGAATATTCTGGGAACTCATAGAGCTCATCCAGTTCCATGACATCTGGCCTCACACAAAGTGCTTTCCCACATTCATTGGGCTGGTAAAAAGGCTGAAAATACTTGTTCATGCCTGCAACTGAATAAAGACACACCAGGAATTAATCATACTCCATCATATCACATCCCTCTCCCTCTAAAGCGATCCACTGACCTCACACAGATAACAAGTAAAGAAGCTTTCCAGCCTCTAGGCACCTCCAGAATTATTCCATTTATATGGCTATCCCTCTCTCCTGCCCCCTAGGCTTGCATTAATTATTGTCCTGCTGCCTGATGAGTACACCTTGGACCTATCAGAGCTGAATTTTTGTCAAAGAATCAGTAATGTTTCATGGCACTTCAATGCCATCAGGATTCCAACAAGGAGTAGAATCTAAATTCAAGTCTTGAGGACTAGCATCACTGTACAGACTCAGGCAGTACTCTGAACTCCTTTCTTCTTCAACTCCCTATACTGCCCAGAGGGGGTAATAATTAAAAGTAGTCATCTTCCATGTTCAGTATTGGTAGCTCTGTGTAATGAAGTTTTCTGTTAAGCAGCTATAACATCTGTTGAACACATGAACAGATTTATTTTCAGCACCTAAGGAGAACAAAGCCTGCTAAGACAACACAGAAGCTGAAATTTCATCAAAGCACTCTCTGAGAGGTCAGTATGACAATCCTGAATTACCTTTTCTATACCTGACCTATTCTGCAGATCTGCACTCCCAGGCTGTCACTAGCAAAAAAATATAACCTAAACAGAATCTGAGTGCCTTAAGAAATCAAATTCTTTTCTTCAAAGCCCCAAAGATCCACAATATCAAAACTAGTAGAATCCTGGGGTTTTTTGATAAATCTTCATTTCCTTAAGAATGCAAACAGTCTTTAAGTACCTACATGGCAATTTCCCGTTTCTATACACAAATGACAGTGGTACACAGAAAGCCTCTGCAGTCTGTGCTTACTCCCTAAAGAAAAGCCGTAAGAAATATATTACCTTTATCTTACAAACAAGCGAATGGCACCAAACTACAGAGGCAGTCACACAGAGACTGTGTATTAGTGCTGAGAACAAAACCAGTGTTATGAATCAGGAGAATTATGTGCCTTATAAACTCGGTTATAAGGCAAAATTTATCACACCTTTTTAAGCAACAGAGCCCTGCAGATGGCCCTTACCAGTCACATTAGGCACACTCTTTAAGTGCTCTAACTTCACAAGGTTGGATTCACCAGGTAACCGATTAGTGCTGGTACAGGATGGACTCATGCCCACGCAGTCTGGATAATATGCAGCTAGAAAGGGAGCTGCCACACTGTCTTTCAGCAAAGGAGGGAGTATGAGCATGGAGTACCACCAATGGTCTGAAACTTCGGCCACTCTCTGGCCAAGCGGAGAAGTGAAGGAAAGAGGGGAGAAGAGAACATGTCAGTACTTTAAAAATGTTGGAAAATGAACCAATTTCCCCCCTCCCTCCAAAACTGAGACCAAAAAGCACTAGAAGTATCAATCTCAGAATTGCAAGTCATCAAGACATTTTCTCTCCCTCTTTCCCCTTCCTTAGCCTGACACAGAAAACCTGTAGTATTGATCTCTTCCTCAGATATGGAGCTGAAACTTGACAAACTCCACACCATACGGAAAGTAAACAAATGAGACATGCCATAATAACACATCTATGCTTATCAGGCCCTTTATAAAACATTTACAGTCACTTACGCATCCAGAAGTCTGAGGTTAGAAAAGTCTACACTAACTTATCAGTTTAATTTAGATTCTGCTGTTCCCATCAAAGATCTTGTAGAACCCTAAGAAGCGCTGATGATTCACCCTTAATTTAGAAGTCAAACATGCATTAGAGAAACAAAGCCACAAAGCTTCTACAAGAGTCAACAATAAGCTTGAACATGTTCCCTGTGATAGAGGTACCTCAGGTACACTTGTGAACATTGGCTTATTGAGCACAAGTTTATATGAAATCTGAAACGCAGGGTGGCACGATCACAAACCCCTTGAAACACCAACATACATCTTGTATGTACATTTTGTAGTATGAGGGAGAGGAGAGGGAAAACATGCTTAGGTGTTCTTTTGCAGCCTTCAAAAAAAGGAGACTAGCCTGACTAAAGATAGAAACCACCTGAAAGACAAGGAAATTTTAAGATGGGGAATTCTACTTCAAAGCTGGGAACTGAGTAATATTTTGCCTGACCAAAAAATGAGAATTGGGAGTAAACTTTGAGTCATGACTGAAGGACACCACGAACCACTTGAAAGCTACTTGGTATGGCAAGGGAAAAGAGGAAAAAGATGAGAATGTAAAAAGCCCTAGGCTCTGTTGCAAATAGTGTCTGACAGTTTCCTGAGCAAAATGCGTAAATACTGACATTAATTGGCCAAAGAACCAAAATAAAAAAGGAAAGAAATACGCTGTGCTTTAAGATTGCTTTCATATTCTAGGACAAACGAGGAGGAACAGCTACGACTCACCAAGTCCTCAGGCATGGAACACTGGTCTGAGCCCTCAGTCTGAAAGACAAGTGAATGGTATGAGAGCTTTCCTTAAGCTGTGTGGAAAAAATTATGTATAAAGCAAAGTAATATTCTATGGCATAATTCTCTAAATTAAACAAAAAGAAGTGCTTAGTGTTAGCCTTCTGTAGTAGACATGATTGTTTAAAAAAAAAAAAGTAGAGAAATGTGTAGGTTAAAAACACAACACATCATACAGCAAAAGCACTCTAAAAGATGTTTTTCATTTGTTAAGTTAGTTTCTAATGATCAGACATTAAAATATACATTCTATTCTATAAAATGGGGTGGAACACTGAAACAAATTAAGAAAAAAATACAGAATTTTATAGAAAAATTCTGGAAATATCCCACGTTTTTCCAGAGCAACTCTTCTAGTCTAGACTATAAAAGAGAGTTTCTTATTTATTTTAAGAGTCTCTTTATCACTGAGTTTCAAAATTAAATGCTGACCCTTCAGGTTTTCATATGGTCACTATTTTCATGTTGTGTTTTTTCGTAAGTGCCAAATATATTCTATAGCACTTTAAGGACTCTTTCAAATTTCAGGAGTTACCTTCATACCAAAGTTGAAACTTTTCATATAAAGCCCCGTGACAGACTTGATAGCAATTAGGAAAAGCTCATGGAGCTTTTCAAATGCTTTCCTCAATAACGAAGAAAGGTCAAACAAAACTGAAATGAACATTTTGGGGTATGTCTATTTTGTACATTCTGATAACCTTTCCATAGCTGAAGGATTTTACAATTGCCTCTGCAGACAAAGATATTTCAGATACTTCTTTCTTGACATTTCCTGTCAGAAAACAAGAAGTCCAAGCAGCATGTAGGCCTGTCACTGTGTAGTTCTCCAGGCCATCCGACCATCATTTTGACATTAGAGACACTGAGCAGCAAACAAGAAGAAATTAATTTCTACAAACAAGAAATACCAACTTGTTAAGTTTCAATATGAGCAAAACTGTTGTGTGGTACCTTGGTGGAATTGTTCAGTTTCATACCACATCTGTAGGTTTTTGCTATTTGTGGTGTCAGCTGGATTTCCTTTGTCAGCTGACGCCATTTACCACATTCTGGCTTTGTACACTGCACCTGCGAGTCAAAAAACAAACATGTTTTTACTTGTTGCTCGTGATTACAGAGGAGATTAATGCAACTTAAATAGCCAATTAGAAAGAAGTGAGACGTGAGAAAGTTGTAAAATATAATTGTTAGATACATTATTTTGCAATCATCAGGCCATAAATACTGTTTGATCTACAGAAATCTTGTACCCATCTCCTGCAAAACTGAATTTCTGCACAGAACCTAAGGCCAAAATTAATTCAATGCCCCATTACTATGGTCTTCAGTGGACTTTGCAAGCATTACTTCAAAAATATATTCTTCACCACTTCAAGAAAAAACAAAACACCACCACCAAACATCATTCCATTCCTATCTTTCTTCTTCTCTCTTTACCAGGGAAATACAAAATCTGATTTCAAAGTCTTTCATACTTTCCCTGCCAAATCTTACTCTACCTGAAAATCACAGCAACTACTTCACTGAAAAGTAACAGATTGGTCTTTGTGGGGTGTGGAGAGAGTCTCCAACAGTGGAGGAGCTGATCAGAATTTTTATCTAGAGCTTTTCCATAATCCTAATACTAGAAACAAACCCACAAAAACTCAGCTGACTGTCTGCTTGAACAGCAGAATATCAGAAACACATCAGAACATCACATTCCTATTAAATAAATCACCTTTCACCTTACCCAGTAAGGAAGCTGTTGATCAGCCATAAAGGCTTTTGGACTGGGCTCACTTTTACCATTACTTGTCCAAATCCTTTTCCAGGCAGTATATTTATCATAACCATCTTTATGGCTAAGAAGAAAGAAAACAGCAAGAAGTCAGAAAATTGAATATCTAGTTCACCTCAAGCAATAGCAGTTACTCTAAAATTAAACATTTTATTTAAGGACAGAGAAATAAGTGTAGAGAGTACTGTATTTTTGCTGTTAAAAGGAGAGAGTCATGGTTCTTACGACAGCAATAAATTGCATCGTGACCATTATGGCCTCTTGCTTATGAACACACTTCCTGGTATCTAAGGCCTGGACTGAGTGATGGGTACTGCTGAGCACATAAGCACACAAAATTCTTGGCAGAGCTGGATGTAATTCCCACTCAAAGGAGAAGAAGCTTGGAGTTGACAGCACTGTCAACCTGACAAGAGTCTTCATGGTGACTGAACCGCAAGAGTTAGATCTCCTTACTGATTTCTAGCTGCTTTTTATTGTTCTGCTTTAGAGAGGCAAGGTCTCCCGAATGCACAGTGTAAAGAGAATTTATCTTATAAAGGAAAACACATTTACTCATTATTGTTCTCATAATTTAAAATTCTCTGACGTTGTTTTTAAAAAAGACGAAAGCTTCAGAATAATTGCACACACAAACCGGCCTGCCTAAACTAACCAGTTTTGTTCACGCTGCTCTGTTTAAGTTGATTAGTCCATGCAACAGCTGCAGTTTTAGCATCACTGTCTAAGCCTCAGTCTGGCTAAAGCAAGGACAGAGGACAAGTCTTTGTATTACGTTTATGTACGTTTGTTATTGTTGTTTCTGTTTCAACAGTTGTAACAGCTGCCAAATTTTCATAAGCTCTGAAAGGACATAACCTTAATTGGTAAATCTACCTTCGGTAATAGTGGTCAAAACATTCATTGCAGAAGTGTTCCCCACAGGACAGATGATACCATCTAGACGTATACCCATTTTTCGCACATCTGTAATGCAGGAGACATAGAAATAGTTTTACAGTACATTTAGGGGGGGGAAAAAAAATCATTCTATTGACAATAGCACATTCTAGAATGTGAACAAAATATTCAGAACAAGCCAGGGCTTTATGTTACATTCATGAAGGCTGACTTACACAAGGCACTACAACCATACAAATAACAATAAGGTCACTTCAATTGTCTCAAACATTTCCAGTTTCCAAACTAAGCAACACCAGATGCAAAGGAGGCAAAGTGTACACAATGTGCAGTTTTATAGTTGGTCTGGCTTCCAGCAGCCTCCCTCTAACAATGGTCAACTGAGCCTGTCTTTAGTACCCTTTAAGCAGGCATTTCCTGAACATGAAACAGTGAATATGTGCTGTGACACATTAAGCGTTTTGCAAACGTATAAGATGACAAAGCTCCTCTCCACAAAAACTTAAAGTTCCTTTACTTTGTTGCATTTTTTTCCAATATTAGTGCAGAGTTGGGAGGGATCATTTAAATTACGGTTTTTCTTGTACACGTGATCAATTGATTCATAAGTCATTACAATGTTCTGTTCCCAGAACAACTGACAAAACTATAAAGGCAAAACTGAACACAAAACAGATGTTGCCTATTTTTTTCTCATGAACAACTTGTGATTTTAACCCAGTGAAACAAAACCCTAAGGAAGCAGTTATGCATTCTGGGCATTTGTTCTTTACTACTCTCAAAAAGAAATATCCATTACAAATATTACATTCATCAGACAAAGCAATTGTTCTTCGCTTAGAATACTCTCATGAAACTCAATGAAATTGTTCAAGATAAATGCACAAGGTAAAAAGCAGTGACCTAAGATATTAACTCAAATAGCCATGAAATGAGCTCATCTCAAATAAAATTGAAAGTATGTACTTGGGGGAGTGGGAATTCAAGAAGATGAGTAAGCAGTATGCTTTGTTTCCTAAATAAAAACTGTAATATCACCAATGCTGATCTCACAGGTGCTCACTTCCCAGACAAGTCTCTCAGGCAACTGCCAGAACACTTGGCTTCTCTATGACAACATCCAGAATACATTGACTTCCTGCCACCAAAGAACAATCCATGGATATAACTAAATGAAGCACCTAATTAGTTTCATTTATTTTTCAATGCTGTAAAGAAGGAAAGTTTGTCTCAATTATCAGGGAGGGAGGAGTGCTACTTAACTAGAGTGTGCCTGCTTCATAATGAGATCTAACATGTTGCCTATTATAGATATACCTTGCCAGTATCATGCATTCAAAACCACCAGGGTCACAATGCAAAAGTACTTGTGAAAGTGCAGAGAAAGCGTACAAGAACAAAGAGTTCAGATAAATATGACTGGCTCTCCTAAAACCTCAAATTTCAAGGCTAGAATCTCACCTCAGACTGCAAAGCATTCCAATGAAAGTGGTAAAGACTTTCTACAGTAAATGATGGTTTCATTTTCCATCTTGAAAGCAAGTTTAGCTTTCTCAAATTACACTAATATGCTCTCACTTTCACAGACGCAAGGGCACCATTAATAACATAAATAAGCATATCCCAAAGATATTCTGTATCCAAATTAGCAGCTTGCACAGGAGAAAGTTATCCACAACAGGAATAACTTGGAACATTTTCCTGGCATCATAAGACTCATATTAGCAGTATCTTTCAATTCTCATTCTACATTTAGAAATGAAGGAATTTTTCAGAATATAGTTAGAATCCTAAACTTCAGCTACAGATTTAGAAAGTCCAAGAAAAGTGCAAATAAAAAGGAACAAACCTTTCAGCTGCACTGGCAAAGCAAACAGGACATGTTGCAGTGCATCCAGCTTTTTCACACTTTCTGTATTTCTTCTCTGACGCTTCATCATCATCATCTGCTGCTTCAGCCGCTTTCTTCTTCACCTAATAAAGAATAGCTGGAATCTGACCATAAATGACACAAATGCATCTTCTACAAAGTGGCATTCAGACAGTTTTGCAGCTTATGAGTGGCATCCCGTAGTTAAAACGATCCTAATGAAAATCTTTGTAGCCATTGTGAAATAGCTGCAGCATGAAACAGCTGTCAAATTAGGTCAGTTTCTTCTACTAAAAAAAAAAAGGCCACGAAAAGAAAAACCCAAACCTACAGCAAGACTGGAAATATCATTTATATCTAAAAATGTCTTGCCTTAGTCTAATTGATGCCACTGAAGAAATTATAAGCAAAAGCGTACAGTTTAAATAGTATTTTAAGCTCCATCAGGTGTTCATGAGTCAAGCCTCATGCATTCATTTTATTTCTCCTTTGTAAAATCTCCTCTTTGATAATACTTATTGACATTAATTAGTGGCAATCCTATCTGTGCCTCAAATAAAATACTAGGGTAGGCTTAGGGCATTTTTTTGGATACAAAACTGTATACCAAATGTCTCTTCTGGGCCTCAAAGGCACTGTGTATTATGTTGTTTTAGGCCTCTGTCTGGATGGGCAGAAAACTTTGACTGTACAGAAATCTATGATTGTATTTTTAACACATTACATACTTACAGGTTATATTGAGTATTTATCTTTTCTGAATATTGTTTGAAAAATGAGACACTTGACCTGCTTATTCACAGAATTAACTCATTCTCCCTCTCTGTGAATAAGTACTTTAAGATCTAACTTACCCACAACAAAGCCCACTTTCTTTACAAATGTCAACAAAAAATAAAAAAATAGCGAAGTAGAAGTCCATGTGGTTTTAAATTATTATATCTACCTGTCTTCCAGAACTCCTCACAGGAAGGCTGTCTGGAGACTGATCCAAAGAACATGCCTTTTTTTTCGTTCGTACCCTTCCCGTTGACATTGTATTGTTAGATCTGAAAAAAGGTAGGCAATAGTTAATTAATTTAAATTGCTTGTCTTTGCAGAGTTAATCACAGCCACTCATACTACTACTTTTGACAGAGTTACCTAGGTAAGAATCTGTTCAGCTTCACTGTTAATTCGAGAGGAAAATGGGAGTGAGGCATTTCAGGAAAGGAACAATACTACTATTTTAAACCAAATTCGTGGTTAAGATTAGATCCCTGAGTACATCTTGACAGGCTGTTCCAGATCAGCATATCCTGGATTTCAGTAATCTGATTTGCATTACGTGAAGACCTGGACTGGAATTTGGGTTGGCAAAGTGAACAGACATCAGCTCAATGCTGATGCAAGCATTCAAATACCACTCAGAGTAACACTCGTCCTGCTAACTACTGATTTATTGGCAGCAAGAGATTTGCACTGTAAAGCACTTTTCCGAACAGTGTACTGAAGAGACGTTTAATACCAGATGAACAACCATTTCCAAGACTTGCACACCCTCCTATGAAAATACATCAGAATTCGAAGTCTAGACTGATGTTATAGTGCAGCTATAAGTGATTGGAATATTACAAAGTTTGCTGTTAAGTATTCAACAGGACAAAAAAGATTTATGGCATGAGAGTGCTCTGTAGCTGTCTTTGACTGCATTGGTATGAGCACAGAATGGACTGCAGTTAACCATGTAAAGTGGAAACCACGGAGTGTGAGAAATTATAATGCAGAAATATGAAAGCATATTTAAAATGGGATTATTGAAGGCATTCTTTTCACAGGGAGTAAAGCACAAAGCCCAGAGGAAGAAGTAAATCTAAGAGTGCTCTACAACATACAGAAAAGAAGTGGAAATAAACCCCTAGTACTACAGCACTGCATCATGAATGTTATCTTCTTGTAATAGGGATCAGTTTGTAATTATGTTTTTGGAAGAGGTTTTCTTTTGTATATATATAAGACTTCTCAATTCTCCCTGTTTCAGGCTGCAGTGTCCTTATTCAAGCTATCAGTGACGGACAAGGCAGCAGTATCTTCGCTCAGAAATTCTGCTAAAGGTAAAGGTAACAGGAAGAGAGCGGGAATTTTACAAAATTCATATTAAGCTGATTCACGTCAAGTAAACTGGTTCATTCTCCTCTCAAGACAGAAGAAATTGTTTGTGAGAGGAAATCACATGAGGATATCCACATAAGTGAAAAATTAGTTCAAATGACCCAATACAAAACTCAACTTTGTTTCTTGCATGTATCCCCTCCAGCCAGAGGTAGGAAAAAAATTATTAAGTCAATCTCTATTACCTTAAAAAAAAAATTTTAGCATCACTTCACTGTAACTTACCACTGTATGGGGGTGGATAAGGTTGGAGAGTAAAGAAAACCAAGCAGTTTCATTTACACGAGATTTCCCTAAACTGCTGCATAACGCCCCAGAAAATGGTGGCTTTTTCCCCCTATAGCCTTCTTTATGGATCAGTGGCACAACAGTATCTGTCTGGATCACCTTGGCTTCTGACGGTAAATAATCGTCCCGAGATGCCATGGTCCTTACAGCCAGAGGCTTCCAACTGAGCAAGGAGTGCTGAGCAAGGCACCAGGTGACTCATTTTGGTGACCATCAGGTGATCACAGTCTGCTGCTGCTATGGGGCCCTTTTATCCAAGAAGGTAAAAGAACACGCAAACTTTTCATTGCATATCCAGGGATAGAAAAAGTGCCAGTTACCAATCATTAGGAAGTTTGGTAAAAATATTTCAGATTCAGAGAGGCCTCCCATTTTGAAAGGCGGAGGTCAGTTGTACGGAATCAGAGACATGTTTTTGCTGTAAGCACTATGGGGGGGTAAGAGGGAGGTGGGGTGAAAGGGAGAAAAAGATCAGTTGTATGATACTTTGTCCCCACTTCCCTCCCAAACCAAAAACCACCCCCCAAAAACCCCACAGATTTTTAGAGAACAAGCAAATGTGGCTTACTCTACTAAGCTTTACATGACTTTGCATCCTATCCTGTAGGCATCTTACTGGCTGAGAAAATAAGCCCTTTAAAAGGAGAGAGAGATGCATAATGCGCTGTCACATTCGATAATGTTTCATCCGTCTGTAATGTGTGGCCTACATTGGAAAGCTCTGTGGAGTTTACCTGCACAGTTGGCAGCAAGTTTGTCTTTGGGAAGGAAAAAAAAAATGTAAAAAGGAAAGAAACCCCACGGACGCACAGTCAGAGGCGGAGAGGAAGCGAGAGCAGCCTGATTAACACGGGGAGTGCACACACCTCTAAAACTCAGCCCGAGTAAAGCGGAGCCGCCCAGCCCCGCCGGCCACGGCTGTGACAGCTGGCGGCGGGCGGGGGGTCCCGAGGGGCAGCCCTCCGGAGCAGGGCAGCCTCCGAGCAGGGCAGCCTCCGGAACAGGGCAGCCCCCGGAACAGGGCAGCCCCCGGAACAGGGCAGCCCCCGGAACAGGGCAGCCCCCGGAGCAGGGCAGCCCCCGCGGCTGGGCTGCCCCGGAGCCAGGCGGAGGCGGTCCCGCGGGTGCCGGCCGGCAGCGGGCAGGCACTGAGGCTGGCGCCTGGCACTCACCTCGGGGCCGCGTCACTCGGGGGCCGGAGACCACATTCACGCGTGTCCGCGCCGCCTCCTGCTAGAGCTGCAGCGGGGAAAAAGGGTGGAGAAGGGGGAAGGAAGGGAGAGAGGGAGGGAGGGAGACAAGGGGGAAGTAAGAGACAAGCGGGGAGGTGAGGACGGGGCAGCGCTGGCACCTGCCCGCCGTTCCGGGGAGGAGCAGGCGGCCCCGCGGTGGGCGCTGCAGCTGGGGGAAGGAGTCACTCACCGCCGCCGCCATCCCCACCGCCATCCTCCTCCTCCTCCCCGGTGCCGTGCACCTCAGCCCGCCTCCTCCTGCCGCCGCTTCCGCTCTCCGCGGTGCGTAGCGAGGGGAGGGCGGGGAGGCACCGCCCAGGCCCCGCCGCCCTCGCGGGACCCGCAGCCGCGCAGGGTACCGCCGCTGCCGCTGTCCGGGCGGGGGTGCCGAGGGGGGCGGCAAGGGGGGCGGTGCTGAGGCGCACGGGTCACCTCGCGGGTCCCCCGGCCCCGAGCAGCCGCTTGCCCCCGCCTTCTGCCCGCGGGTTTCACGTGAGAGACGTGTCGGCATCTCCCCCCTTCATTACCTGGGTAGGGGGGCTTCCCGATGGGTGCGAACAGGGAGGCCACCGGCGGTCCCGTAGTGCTGGACAGGGCGCGTTCCGCCGCCTTCGCCCCGGGAAAGGGGCTCTGGCCGAAGCTATCGGTAGCAAGAGTGTGCCGAGTGCTCCGTCGCGTTCGGTACAGCTGCATTGCAACTGTCACCAGATTGTGATCTCCTGAGATCTACTAAATTTTTGTCCGACTCGAGGAAGTAAGAGCCAGTTCCAAACTATGCATTGGGTGGTGGTAATTTTTCTCTCTTTTTTTCACAGCAGCAAGCACTCCCTGGAGACATGGACCACTCAGCGGATGCATCCGGGCTCCTGGAAGGCTCTGATATTGGGTCACAGAAAGAGAGAGTGGTGACAGAGGAGGAATGGCTACAAAAATGGGAAATGGGTAACATCGGGTTTCACAAGGAACAAGGGCATCCGTACGTGACTTCAGTCTTCTGCCTAAGCTGTTTTAAGAAATGCCATTAGATGAGTTACTTGGCTCATTCGAGAAACTCTTAATTGAAAATGGAACATTTGCCAAAGGGAAATTATCTTACATGGGCACAGCTTGAAACAAAAATAAATATAGATATTTTTGTGACCTACATTTGTCAAAGGACAGAGAAAAGAAAGTATTGAAATTAATATAGAGCTTTTACTCTTGAATCAAGTTTTAAATCTTGGATAGTTTGACTAGAAAATCTTAAATTTTCTGATGGAGAAGCTTTGCACTGTTGTTCATGTTATGAAACTGGGGCTTGAAACAGTGTGCAGAGGGCATCAGAGCAACTATCATGCGCTAAAAGACAAGGACCTAAGAGAGCAAACCTGATTATATAGTCTTTCAAGACTTGTAGAAGTGATTTGATTGATACAGAAGGTTAATAATAGTTCTGTTTAAAATCTCTGTTACGGCCCTCTTAGTGGTGGGTTGGTTGGGTTGTTTACTTGCAAAGATAAACAGAAAACAGAACAAACAGAAATGTGTTAATTTCTGAATGTCATGAAATTGACTTTCTTGCTGTGCAAACAGAAGGTGAATGTTTTTATTTTATGTGTTTATTTCTAATGGCATGAAGCAGGTTGAGCTAATAATATATGTGCCATTATGGAGTTTTCATGCTACCTGGCATAGTGTGTAGCACTTGGCTTTTCATGTGCCAGCACAAATACTTGCAAAGTAAGACATGTCTTGTTTTTCTGCAGGCTCCTCCAGAAGTATCTGGATGTTCTTTTAAATGGCAGGAGTGGACTGAGGATATTTTTCCCACTTTGTGGCAAAGCAGTAGAGATGAAATGGTAAAACACAGATAATAAGAGCAAAAACCTTATTTGATGTGGGGAGGGAGGAAGGGAGAGGGGAAATTCCCAAGTTTATATTGGCCAGTGGAAATGTGCTGCATCTCCACTGGTAGGAAAGCAGCGTCACTGGAAGCTGAAGGGAGGAGGAAGCTGGTGTTTTGTATAGTAGCATGAATTGAATGGATAAGGTCTGACCTGAAAGTGCTCTTGATTGTCCCAGGTTCAGCTTGGGGAATGCTGAATTTAGATGGATAGAGTGACTGAAGCTATGCCCTTACCACTGCTGCTTTTGGTAGCAATGCCAGCTTAAATTGTCCACAGTGAGGTCGGTTGTGCCATATAACATTTTCAAGAGACCATATGGCATGCCAATCTGGAAATTTAAATGATTTGGACTAAATTTAACTTCCTCTTTTTTTATACTTCTTATTTTACTTTTACCCTTTTTTGGGGGGAGTGGGGGGCCGGTGGTGGTAGTGTTGTATTTATAATCAGGGCCTATATAAGCCAGTGTTCTTTCTTGGAGGGAGGGAGCACAAACTAAAAACTGAACTGCATCCTCAAGTAATCCAGCTATCAGGTTTTATCACAGTAACTACTTTCTAGGCTGACTGTGGGCTTTGACACACACTGGTGTTTTGCTGAGCTGCAGCAGCGCGGAGGTTACTACACCTCCTTCATTGCCTGTTCCTGCCAAGCCACAGAGACAGCTGGGTGGACAGTGTGCCTCAGTCAGCTCAGTTCAGAGCACAGCACCTTTCAGAAATGGACAGTTTCTCAGTGCGATCACCTGTTTTCATCGAGTTCGTAGGAATAAATGCATAATTTATTGAATCTAAATAAAGCATGTAAGTCCTTGTCAACTGCATGCTGAGTGGTGCTAATTTAAGATCAGATTATGGAAGGGAGGTGTTCAATATAATCTGAATGCTTCAGAAAGTCAGGATTAGACATATCAGGGCATCCTAAAACTAGGATTTCCCTAATGAATAAATGATACATGGGAGATACACATTTTGCCCAACCTGTGGGCCTCATGTAAACTTGGGCCCTCTCTTGCGTGCAGGCTGGCAGACATGGGACACAGTGTTGTTGGTGTGGAAGTCAGCGAGCAAGCGGTGAAGGAATTTTTTTCAGAACACAGTCTGCCTTACTGTGAGGAGCCAGTCCCTGAGATTTCAGGAGCAAAAATGTTCCAGGTATGTCTCCTGTGTTGTCAAATGATGTGGTGTGGTTAATCATGCAATGCAGGCATAACCGAGCAAACAAGTCATTCTGCTTTTACGCCTCTGTTTTACTGGTAATCATTCACCTCTTCTGAGGAGGTCTAAAAGGAAGCTCTGAGTTGTATATTTGGGCTGAGAAGTTATTCTTCTAAACTTACTGCTTTGACCTTCTTATGACAGTGAAGCACCTGAATGTAGAAGGAATGTGTTTTAAAACTGGGCAGTTGCATGCCTTGATAGATTAGAACCTCTCTGGAGGGGACCAGAAGAGTTACCTCAGTAAACTAAAACTAAAAATGTTTCTCACTGTTTTTCCCCATTACATGTAAATGTATTTTTAAAATTGCATTTTTAATAGTGTATGGGTATATTTTAAGATACATACTTATATACTTATGAGTGTGTATTTAAAGATAGTTAGCTGATGGATTGTTTCCCTTGCTTTTTATTGTAGAGTACCTCTGGCAACATTTCCCTCTACTGCTGCAGTATTTATGATTTGTCCAGGTAGGAATACTCATCATGTTTTACAATTCTCTATAATTGAACGTGTATTAATACTGTCCAATACTATTATTTTCTTTGAATCAGACAAAGATTTGTCAGTTACTCTCAAGAAAACTTGTATTAATTTGTATGAGAAATATGAATAGCCAATCTCCAACAAAAGCTTAATTCCATTGCTGATCATTAAGGATGACAACTAATTATCTTTAAATGGGCTTCTTATTCCAAGCCATTCTGTGAAAGTTATCAAAAAACATTTTTGCTTTTACAGTAAAACCAAATTACCTTGAACATTACTGATGAATTCTATGAAGCAAAACTCTAGTACAATCCCTTACTCAGAGTAGCTTAGTAAAAGTAAAGAGAATATATCCAGGGGTGTCTTAGCACTATAGTTCCCTCCTCTTGCAGTTCTTACTCAGATGTGATTTTCTCTAGATTACAAGGTTTTGGTTTTTTGTGTTTGTTTGCTCTTCCTACAAACAACTGTCAGGCACAAGAATTTGTTCCATGGCTCTTCAGTAAAAAGGAGCTAGAGTCTTAACATTTACTTCAATAGGCTTTCCAGAACTAGTACATATACAGGTGCAATAGGTAGTTCAGGACACCAGAACGTGGTGTTTAGTATATGATCTTTTTTTTTCAATCTGCCAAAACACTGGAAAAAAGACTACTCATTACTAGAGTCCAAAGTCTTTCAGACAATAGACCATGACTAAGACTTCTGCTGCTGCAGCTGACTCCAGTTGGTTTGAATAGTGTATATATGTAACTGGTCTTGCAAAGTGTTGAAAAGATGGGCTGTGTATGAATGTGACTTTGTAGATACTGCCTGGTTTCTTCCCCTCCTTGCCCCTCCAGTGTAGCTGCTTGCTACACTGTAGATCCCTGTAAATCCTTCTTGCTGGGAGTTGACAAGTTGCCCAGGGATTGCTTAAGCTTCTCAGAAATTTTAAAAAAATTCAGTCATAAGTTTTGTAGCAAGTCACGTGGTGAAACCTGTAACTTCCATCACAACATGGTGGAATAATACTTTGAAATAAACAAAATTAGATAATTAGTGACAATTTCAGTGCATATCACTGGATCTAGTACATAGTTTTCCATCCACAAAATAAATTGGTAGACAGACATTCTGGATGCAGAATGAACTGTATTTCCAACAGCAGTCAGCAGATACCTGTGACTAGAAATGCACATACACTTCTAGTTTCTGTGTACAGACAATTTGATTAATTACCCAGTAATTATGGAAATTAAACTTATTTCTCTCTTGCTGAGCCTGGCCTACTAACAGGTCCCTTTGATCTCCATTAGCCTAGCATTCATTAGAAGAAAACTCAGGTGTGCTCCTGACCTTTGTCAGAATGGGACATTTCAAAGACTCTTGCTAGTTAAAGAGTAACAGGAATTACTGCTCTTTCTGGGAATTCTGGGACATATGTAAAACAGTTGTATTACACAATCATTGTACCTCCTAATTATGGCTGCAAGACTTCAAAAAAATAAAAAATTGCTTTAACCGAAACTATTAAACATATGCAGAGATAGAAATTCACAAGTTTACTCATAAATCCAGTGGGTTTTCTGCAGATACGTGAATTTCTGATTTACATGTTAAATTTTGTTAGTTGTGGTAGTACCTAACCCATGCTGAATGCCGTATAAATGCATAGCAGTGTGATACAATGAAAGGTACACCCAAGGGAAGCGCTTCCTAATACCTTAGCTTCATCCTGATTCTACATCAGGATGAAAGACAGCTGTGTGCCTTTTTTGACCTTTTCCTCATGGCTTCATTGTGTTGTGAAGGAAATTGGATGTGCAAAGGGGAAAAGAGCACCCAGACACTCAGCAGGTCCTGAGATCTGGGCAGCCAGGAGACCAGGACTGGGACAAGGCCACAGCATGAGCCTGCGTGCAGCCTGGGATGTCCGTAGGCCCTGATGAAATCACTGAGGAGTAAAGTACATGAAATGCCTGTATGGAGCCACTGCCACCATTCCAGTTAGACCAGATTAAAGCTGGAAAGAAAAACCAAGAGCAGAAAACCTCAGTGGCTTGCCTAAGGTTTCAGCAGACTCAGCTATGCAGAGAGAACTGCCTCCAAGCCTCAGAAGATCAAGTTTGTCACCTGCCCCACTAAACTTTCCTTTGTGCCCTGCATGTCCATTGCTTGTTTAACTGTCTCTTCTAAAATCTCCTTTCAGTTAGAAGGCTGGTTATTTAAATTAGATGCTTAGACTTGGCAAACTTTAAAAGAAGTCAGCACTTGAAAGTGTTATCATGTCTCATCGCAGTAGAGTGGGAAATACAAGATCAGCTTGTAGGTTAGATGCCAGAGATTTAGCAATGCCATTGCAATGAAAATAGCAGTGGGCAGAGAGAAGTTCTCATGGTTTAACTCTGGCTAAGGTGATAGAATTAAGCATCACACAGCTGCTTGCCTATTCCCCCCATCATGAGATGATGGGGGACAATCAAAAGGGTAAAAGTGAGAAAGAAACATGTGCGTGGAGATGAAAACAGTTTGATAATTAAAAAGAAATTTCAAAAAATTGCAAGGAAAATAAACCACACAAAAAAGAACAACCAAAGAGAGAGGAAAATAAAACCCAAGAAAGACAAGTGGTGCAAATGAATGCAGTTGCCCACCAAGCAACTGACACCTAGCCAGTCCCCAAGCAGTGCCCCCATCCACCAACCTCCCACCCAGTTTTATTGCTGAGAATGGAGCCAGATGGTCTGGAATATTCCTTTGCTCAGCTGGGGTCAGCTGTGCCTGCTGTGTCCCCGCCCAACTTCTTGTTCATTCTTGTACTCTCCAGCCTACTCACTGGTGTCGCGGTGTGAGGAGCAGAAAAGGTGTTGGTGCTGTGTAAGTGCTGCTCCGCAATAGCTCAGTCGTCAGCGTGTTATCAACATGATTTCAAGCCCAAATCCAACACAGCCCTATGCAAGCTATTATGAAGAAAGGTAGCCCTACCCTAGCCAAAACCTGTACAGAAATGAAGACAGAGGTGATGCAATTGGACTCTGACATCTGCCCAGTAGGCAGAAGGTTATTGCACCATTCATGCCACATTTTTCTAAGTAAACGTATTCAAACTTTCTTTAAAATTACGCAATTTACTTCATTACTACCTCATTGTCTAACCTCCTCTTTTAATAATTACCAAAAACAAGGCTCTTTCTTATCCCCTGAATATTCTTGTCTTTTGTGTCACTCTGGCTGCTCTTACCATCCATTAATAAAGGCATTTCTTGATAGTCTTGCCCACTTGCAGGCTTTGGGTGGTCATTGAAGCCATCTGCCAGCATATCCAGAAGCAAAACTGGTGTCTGCAGCACAATTACACTGAGGCGAGCAGCAGTAACTTAGCTTTTCTAGCATTAAACAAATGGCAAGCTGAAGCTAACCGTCCTGGGCGTGTAGCTGGGAATTCAGGTGTCTAAAGTTACTGAATGTGCTGAGCTCAATGATAGTGAGCAACAAGGCACCTTCTTTAGCCTGCATCTGAAATAATGCATGGGTTTTAGACGGTGGTCAAGAACTGTTGATGTGCTGAGTGCATGTTAGACAGCAGGATGTGGTTACTGAACACCCAGACTTGTAGCTGAATATGTTAAAACTACATTTCTTCCTCCCTGCCATGTCTCAGCACCCCCTGATGGCGAAGCACTGACCAATTCCTGCACCTCTTTGTTATTGCAGCAGGACTGAGAACCAGGAGGGCTTCTTAAATTCCAGATCCCATTGGTTTGGATTATGAAAGTGCTGCACCATAAAAAAAGGTGGTGGAGGATCTGCACCACTAGCTGCAGAATCCTTGTGACTTTACAAAAGTATCTGAATAAAGATGAAGGTGCCTTTTTACTATTTCTAACCCTTTTCCTTATCTTGTTACAGCTCAATAGTTGGCAAGTTTGATGGGGTTTGGGACAGAGGAGCTCTTGTAGCTGTGAATCCATGTGACAGACAACGGTTAGTAAATTGCATTGTTACTATCTTTTCTCTGATGTATCAGTGACAGGTTTTTGATCCTGTGACTTGTTGATGAGTCCTTTTTTATTTAAAGAACCAGCCTACCCAAGTTCTTCTCTACCACAAGCATCTGCTGCAGTCTCACAGTGCTGTACTCTTCTTTCAGGAAGCCGCCCTGCCTCTCAGTGGGAAAATATGTGGTTTGTTCCAACCCAGAAGAAGCAGAGCTTCAAGTCTCATCTGAATTCTATTATTTCCTTTTCACCCCATCTACTTCTTCTCTCTTTGTTCTTTTTCCCCTCACTCCTCTTCATTCCAAATTTTTGTTCTTTCCTATAGCCAGCCCAAATTTAGTTTGAACCTGCTCCCAGGATTGTTTGATTAGATACATAGTCTTCAATTCACAATAATTTTAAAAGATCAGTAATATAATGTGTACTGTATTCTAGACTGTGGCAGGTGAATACTTGGTTTGTCTATTAATCTTGATCTGAATGTGCAAAAAAAGGATAAATGCTTGTTTATGAGGAATAAATATAACCTTTATTTGATGTTTTTCATGTGTAGCATGAATTTTGTGCTCCTGAAATTTAAACTGTTTTGCTTAGTCTCTGTGCAGTTCAGTTCAAATTCTGTCTGCATAGAAATGCATTTTGTTGAATATTTGAATGATATGCTTAAATGCTTTACAAAAATAATAAAGCATAATTTTTTCCTTTTAGCTATGCCAGTTTGATGATCAACCTAGTGGAGAAAAATTCTTCTTATCTCCTTGTTACGGTTTCATATGATCCAAACAAACATAAAGGTGAGAACTTTGTACTGTTCATGTTGTGATTTTGCTTTAATACAAATTGTATAAAGATATAGTAGATGTATTAGTATCTTCCCCAAGATTCTTATCTGCATAGCTTTGTTAGCTGGTGGCACCAGTATAACTGTGTGTTAAAATGTTTAGATATTGACCAAGCTTGAGACTATATTTGGGTTTTCTCTAGCATTCAGAAATGCTAAGGGTGAGTTGAGGACAGTCATGGTATATTAACAATGAAAGAAAACTCTAAGTGTGGCTGTTACAATGAAGCTGGAAGTCAGAGCACTTAGTAACATCCTGTCTGGCCTCGGGAGCTTGAAACACTCCCAAGAACATCAGCTTCATGCTGTTTATCCAGTATTTGCAACCCAATGTGTTGCCAATCTTGTGCCTCTCTCTCAGCCACTACCACACTCTGAATCTTCTTAGAAGACGTGAAATTCTGTAAAGTCGTAAGGTATTTTTTCCTTTTATAGTTTTTATATTATGTACTGAAGTGAGAGATTTTTTAGTTAATATTAACTCACAAAAGAAAGATTTTTTTTTTCTGCTTTTGGGCCCTTCAGCGTAATTATCCCCCCCCAAAAATAGGTCTTGCTATCACAAGCAACAAGTTTAATTCATTGCTTTCCCTCTGACATTGTTCAGCTTTTAGCCTTAATCATGCCATTGTAGTATAAAGAGATTGTGGACTGGATTCACACAGCACACTGAGAGTGGTCATAGCCACGTCACATTCATGATTCCCTGCTGCAGCTGGAGATGAAGCAGCAGCAACACCTAAAGCTGTCTGGCCCACCAAGGTGCCACGAGTTCCTGGACGTGTTTTATGGTTCCTGCTGGTGGTGCTACGCCCTGGGGCCCAATTACAGGCCAGGTGCTGTGAGTGAAGGGGTTGGCTCTCCTACTGCAATGTAAATTTTGTCTTCTTCCCATGTCTTATCTCTGATTAGTTTAATCCCTTTTCTTTCAGGCCCACCATTTTATGTTCCTGAATCTGAAATTCAAAGTTTGTTTGGTGAGTAAAATTTCAGCTAACCCTTAGGAATTTTTTCCAAAGCACATAAAGATGTTTAGATGCCTCTATCTTGCCCTGTGACGAGTGATACAGTCATTTGCTTCTTACCTAAAGGCTAGAGTCATGGGAAAATGCTGGGAAAAATTATTACCATTTAGCCACAGGGATTTTGCTGTCAAGGAAAGTTCTCAGTTCTTCAAAAGATATGAAGGAAACCCAAGAGACAAAGTTTCTTGTCTCCCTTTGGTACCTTTTTATTCTCCCAGGATTCATACTGCACTCAATAATCCTGTAGCTGCAGTCTCAGAGTCCTGTTTGACCATTTTGCCTTCGCCTGCACCTCAACCAGTTGCCCTGGCTTTAATACAAGTCCTACCAGTGCTACCGTTTCTGCTGTACTTTTGTGACAAAGAAGGAAAGTAACATGGCACTCAAAGAAAATGCTAAAAATGTACAACTCATATCTATCAAAGTAATGAAATTTGGAGCTGTGTCAGGAATTTAATTTTAGGCGTTCCTCATGATGTGCTGTAATATCTTACTTGTAAATTTACAACTTTCTGAGACTCCAGCAGTGTTTCTGTGCAGTGAGTCATTTGCATAGACTGTTGCATCCCAGTGCAAAAGAGAGAGATTAGGTTTCCCCCAGTGCATTTATATCACTGTGTTAGGGACTATGAGGAAATCTGTGGATAAGATTTTTTTTTTTCTGGACACTTTGCATTTTTCTTTGACTAATCATTCACTAATTTGTTATTCTTACCTCCTTTTCAGGCAACTGCTGTGAGATTAAGTGTCTTGAAAAAGTCGATGATTTCTCAGAGAGACACAGGCAATGGGGACTAGATTATTTTCTGGAGGTGCTATATAAACTCAAGTTTGTAGCTTGATTAAAATGAATTAAAATAACTTGCCTCCCATCTTGCTTTTACTGACGTCTCACATTTTAAAATGGGCCTTCTTGAAGCAGGCTTTTTGTCCATTTTGCTTACAAAGTCAGCTCTCCTACACAGCTGCCTTTACTGCCTTGAGATGTGAACAGCTTTTCTTAAACTCCGTGAACAAACAACCGTTACTAAGGTATACCTTATTCATCCATGTCAATTCAAATCATGAGGGCTGTGAGAAAGAAATGTTCTTGTACCTTTTCAGCCATTGCTGATCAATGCTGTCTGCCTGGCACTCTGCAGGTTGGCCTCGTCAGCTAGCAGCCATGGGAGTGTGTCAGCTGCAGTTCAGACACTGTTTTCTGGGGCACTGGCCTTGCACCAGGCTGGGCAGAGAGAGGTGGGAAGCTGCTGCAAGTTGGTTCTCTCTTGTCCCTGTGAATACATGTCAAGTGAAGAGCTGGCAGTGAGTGGGCAAGGCAAGGCAGCAGCTGCCAAGAGGAAATTACCATCCAGCAAGAAAGGCTGGAGGGAAGTAGACTGGATGACAGTAAAGGGGAGAGTATGGGTAGAAAACGTCCTGGCAGTTGCTCACAAGTGTGCTGCTCCCTCATCTGAGAGTGCACCTATTGTCAGGTGAACCAACAGTGCCTTACTTTGGGTAAGAGAGTTCAAAGAGTGCTGAGAGAGCTGCAGATGTTATTGCTAAGCCATTCTCCATCATCTCTGAAAGGCCATGGAGTATGGGACGGGTGCCTGAGGACTGGAGGAAAACCAATGTCACTCCAGTCTTCAAAAAAGTGCAAGAAGGAGGACCTAGGAAACTATAGACCAGTCAACATCACCTTTATCCTTGGAACAACCCCTCCTGGATGTCATCTCTAAGCAAGTGGAGGAAAAGAAGGTTATCAGAAGTAGCCAACATGGATTCACTAAGGGAAATGGGCTGGGTTAGTGGGCAGCGAGGTAGACTGAGACCTGGCTGAGGGGCAGAGCTCAGCGTTGTGATCAGTCTAGTTGGAGGCTGTAGCAAGCAGTGTTCCCAGGGGTCAGTACTGGGTCCAGTCTTGTTCACCTTATTAATCAGTGATCTGAATAAAGGGACAGAGTGTACCTGCAGTAAATTTGCTGATGGTACAAAACTAGGGGGAGTGACACACCAAAGTGCTGTGCTGCCATGCTGCAAGACCTGGACAGGCACAGGAGCCAGGCAGAGAGGAAGCTAGTGAAGTTCAATGAAGGCAAGTGCAGGGTCCTGAACCTGGGGAAGAAAAACCCAGGGCACCAGCACAGGCTGGGGGCTGACCTGCTGGAAGGCAGCTCTGCAGAGAAGGACCTGGGAGTCCTGGTGGTCAACAAGTTAGCCAGCAGTGTGCCCTTCTGGCCAAAAAGGTCAGTGGTATCCTTTAGGCATTTAGGCATTAGGAAGAGTGTGGTCAGCAGATCGAGGGAGGTGATCGTGCTCCTCTACGCAGCCCTGGTGAGGCCACCTCTGGAGTGCTGTGTCCAGTTCTGGACTCATCAGTACAAGAGAGACCTCAACATGGAGTAGGTCCAGCAGAGGACTATAAAGATGGCTGGGGGACTGGAGCATCTTGCTTATGAGGAAAGGCTGAGAGAGCTAGGATTGTTTATCCTGGAGGGGAGGCAACTGAGCAGGGACTCATCAATGCTTACAAATATTTTAGGGGAGTGGACAAGAGGATGGGACCAGATTTTCAGTGTTGCCCAGGGGCAGGACAAGGGGCCACAGGCACGAACTGAAACACAGAACGTTCTGTCTGAATAGGAGGAAAAACTCCTCTACTTTAAGAGTGACAGAGGACGGGAATTTCTCCCCTTTGCAGCTTATTTTGAAAGGAAAGATATGATTGAAATGTAGTGTATCATAATTTGTCGAGAATAGAAGGCGAGTAAAAGTCATAGGGCTTTTTAGAGTGCCATAGTCCTAGAGCTGCAAATGGGTCTCCTGGTTTTAGCGCAGCAGTCCCCACGCCCACAACCCATTGGAACACTCAGTATTGCCTGTAGATACTCGTGTTTCAAGGTTGGGTTGACAGAGAGAAGAAGGGATGTAGCCAGTGGGCCAGTGCAAGCTGGGAGCTGCTGTTTTTGTTTGTTTTCACTCCTGGCCAGTACTGCAGCTACCAGGTTAAAGCATCTCCTTCCTTTCAATACAGAAAGTTTTGTCTGGATGCAACATGAGAGCTGCTGAAGTTTATCTCAGACTTCCAGATACGTGATAGCTGCAAAAGGCCAGGCGCTTGGCACGAGGCTGCCGCGTGCTCTGTGGTGTCCTGCACAGGACTCCCAGGCATGCGACAGCCTGGCAAGAGCAATGCCACATACCAAACCAGCCATTTTAGGATGTGTAAGATGGCTCTTTGTGTGTACCCTGCAATTACTCTGAGAATACCCTGTAAATACACCTAGCAGAATGAGCACGTGCTGTTTACGCACCTTACAAGATGTGTGTACTTATCTGTCTGAGAAATGTGTCTACTAGAGATGAATGTAAATATTTTCTAAAGTTTGCCAGAATGGCAGGGAAAATCCAAAGAAATAAAGATGCTCAGAGGGATGGAGTGCATCCCCTATGAAGACAGGCTGAGAGTTGGGATAGTTCAGCCTGGAGAAGGCTCTGGGGAGACCTTAGACCAGCCTTCAGTACCTGAAGGGCCTGCAGGAGAACTGGAGAGACTTTTTACAAGGGCATGTAGTGGCAGGACAAAGTGAAAACTGGCAGAGGGTAGGTTTAGGTGATATATTAAGGAGAAATTCCTTGGTGCAAGGGTGATGAGAGTAGAACAGGTTGCCCAGAGTAGCTGTGGATGCCCTGTCCCTGGAAGTGTTCAAGGCCAGGTTGGATGGGGCTTTGAGCAACCTGGTCTATCCTGATCATCCCTACCCATGGGAGGGGGATTGGAACTACATAACCTTCAAGGTCCCTTCCAACCGAAACCATCCAGCGGTCCCACGATTCTGTGAAACTGTGGCTTAATTCCTTACTCTGGTAGGGGCATAAATACAGCTAGTAGTGGTATGGTAATTTGGTAACGGGATGTCTGTAAGAATCTGGCGGATATATTAATATTCCGGCGGGTATTTGAACGTCCTTGTGGATATTTGAACACTGCGGTGGTTATTTGAGTGTTCTGGTGGCGATATGAACACTGGTGGATCTGCGAGTGCTGTGGCGGGTACAGGGACGCTCCGCGGTCCCAGCGGGAAGGGCGGCCCGGGCCGCAGGGCCCCAGCGCCGTCCCGGCGGCAGCGCTGCTCCGCCCCCGCTGGCCCGCAGGGGGCGCGCGGCCGCCTCAGCCGCGCTCAGCGCCCGCCCCGCTGGGCCCGGGGGATCGGGGCCGGCGCGGGGGCTCCGGTCTCTCTCCTCAGGCGGGCATGGCGGCGGAGGACGAGGCGGAGCTGAGCCTGCTGGAGTGCCGGGTGTGCTTCGAGCCGTACGGCCCCGACGGGCAGCGGCGGCCGCTCAACCTGCCCTGCGGGCACGTCCTCTGCCGGGGCTGCGTGGGGGCCCTGGCCGGCGCCGAGCGCCGGAGGCTGGAGTGTCCCTTCTGCCGGCGGCTCTGCGGCCCCGCCGAGACCAGCGACTGCCGGCCTCTGCTGCAGCTGCTGGAGCTTCTGGGCCCCGGCGGCGGCGGCCTCGCCTCGGCCCTGGGCAGGAGCGGCGGAGGGGCGGCGGCGCCGGCTCCCGCGGGGCTCGGTCTGCGGCTGTGCCTGGGGGGCTGGGGGTCGCTGGTGAACCCCACTGGGGTGGCGGCCTGCCCCGGGTCGGGCCGCCTGGCAGTGGCACACGACGGCAAGAAAAGGATCCACGTCTTCGGGCCGAGCGGGTTCTGCCTGCGGCGTTTCGGGGAGCGGGGGGACGCGGGCAACGACATCAAGTATCCCCTCGATGTGACGGTCACGTCGGACGGACACGTGGTGGTCACGGACGGCGGGGACTGCTCCGTGAAGGCCTTCGATTTTGAGGGAAGGGGAGTCCTGGCTGTCCGGGAAGGCTTCTCTTTGCCCTGGGGCTTAGATGCCACCCCCAAGAGCGAAGTAATCCTGACCGACTCGGAGGCAGGCGCGCTCTACCGCTTGACGGCCGACTTCCAAAGGGGGGAATTAAAGAAGTGTCAGATGATCCGGTCCCGGCTAGTCAGCCCCAGAGCGGTTGCAGTCTGCCAGACCTCGGGTGCTGTCGTGGTAATAGAGCACCTAAAAGCTCGAGGGCCGAGCAAGGACAGCACCCGCGTGAAGATATTCAGTGCCGAGATGGATCTCATCGGCCAGATGGACAGCTTCGGTCTGAACCTCGTTTTCCCCTCCAGAATATATGCTACTGCTGTGGCCTTCGACAAAGAAGGTCGTGTTCTAGTAACGGATGTCTGTAGCCTGGCTGTCATATGCTTAGGGAAACCTGAGGAATTTCCCATCTTTAATCCTCTAATTAGCCATGGACTTTCTTATCCTGTCGGACTGACTTACATGGCAAATGATTCCCTTGTTGTTTTAGACAGCGGTGATCATTCAGTAAAAGTATATAGCTCTACCTGAATGGGGTTAGATGCTTACTGCAAGCTGCTTTTGGCCATAAAGCATGCAGAGTTCTGGTGTTTGTAGGCGTGAAGGGAGGAGGCAGATTTTGGGCTTTGAGTGAAATTACTCTCTGAGCAACACGCCGTGCTTCCTGCAAAACTTGCATCGCATCTCTTGCCTACCTGTTGGAGAGGACCTGGCTGTTGCTGCCTGTAGCCAACAATGAATCAACCAAACAAATCATTTGGCATTTAAAAACTATTCCATGTCTTGATAACCAAATGTTTTTTGTTCTTTTTGACGAGTAATCAAAGACCAGCACCTGTGAAAGTAATGTGTCATTTATTTATGTGGCCCAGCACATAGTTTTCACTATTCTTAAGTATAGATACACTCCTGACAGAACTGTTTCCAGGAATTGTGCACAAGGAAAGAGATTGCCTTGACAGAATGATAGGAGAATTGGAAGCCTCCGCTCAAGGTTGCCTAAATCCAGCTAAAATCGTTGTGATGGAGGAGCTACCACTGATGAGTGAGTTATGAGAAGTGAATTCGTGTTCAAAGCCTGTTTTTTCCGTACCAGGAAAATGTACTTCGGGGAGCACTCTTGGCTAGTTTATTCCTACCTTTATTAAGGTTGTACTGGAGCACTTTGTCTTCCTCTAAAATGCTCAAGTCTGTGTCTTTACCCAGAGTTAACCTGGTGTGTGGTTACACAGAGTGGGCTGCTTTCCCTAAAAGCCCCTTGAAGTATTCTATTCACGTTTAGACCACAAATACTCCTGCATGTGTAAGTTTGAGTTGGCTGTGCTGCTAATGCTACAGGTAGGATGTTTTCAGCACTGCCTGCCCCTGTTTTGTCATTAATATGGTGCTTTTACACCTCAAACTCCAGGATTCAACTGCAAATTGAAATGTTAGTGAGAAATAATAGAGAAAGGGGGACGTAAGCATCATTTTTTTTCCTAGCTTCCAAATGAGGTTTTGTTGATTGTGAACACACAGGAGATTTAGATCAGTTTATATTCTCTTGTTTTACTCACAGTAATATTATATTCTCACTTATATTCTCACAGTTTTACTGTGGACGCAAGTCCTGTTGCCTTATTGCACAGTGGAAATTATGGTATATATGAGATATTTTGAGAAGGATTTAATACCCCCACTAGAAGTCACTGCTGCATTTTTAGTCATTTACCTGCTGCTAAAATGATTACTTAGATGGTTCAGCATTAAAATGAAGTTAGATATAAATGTAAATGCTATCTGAGGTAGAGACGAGTAGATTAAAATGGCAGAAAACTTTTTGGGTAATTTCTTTGTTTTAGTAATTGAAATCATTAATATTAACTAAGGTAATTTGAAATTCACAGGCAATCTGTCAGTAAATTTTTTATCTGGCTTTTGGTCTGACTTCAGGGCATTTAATAACTGCATGTGTTACAGCACCAGTGATTTACCAAATACTTGCATTAAATTGGAGCAGTTCAGCCCTCTAATTCAGCCAATGTGTTAATCTGTCTTATGTCAACATTTATATAAACAAAACAAATCTATTAATTGCAGCTATTTGTAAAGGTTAATTGAACAGTGACCTGTCAATAAAGTGTGATTTGCTTATTCCTATATTTTAATAATTTAGTGACAATTCCTCACAACTTCTCATCACGTGTTTCCTTGTTGCAACACCATTTCTGTATTGCAGTTGCCCTGTAGATGTTTTCTTCTTCTGTTTGGTGATATCCTGCAGAAGTTGTTGTAGGGCCATTTGTTGCTATTGAAAATTATATGGATCTGCACAGTTGGTATTTTTCAGCCTTCTCCACTGCCAGGTCAAAGGCAGTGAGTGCCTTTGGAAGAACCAGAAATCCTTCTTGGCTGTTCTGCAGTAGGAGGTGTATGGCCCTGAGCAGGAGCCTAGTTGGGAGGTCAGGAAGGAAATTTACTCAGAGAAGCAGACCCCTGGATTATATATTTCTTTCGAGATGCCAAGGAGATGCCTGACTTTGATAGAACCAATTAGATAACACTTCCTTTGGGGGACTGCTGTGTGTTAAAAATGCATGCAATGCCATCAGTGCTGTATTCATACATAATTAATACTTTGTCACAGTAGCACTTCCTCAGAACCATGGGCTGTGAGCTTTCATCTCCTCAAACCTTTGTGTGCACTAGGAGCTTGTTTTTGCTACTGGACTCATGGATTTCCTAAGACCTATGGCCATGTAGGCAACTTTCCAGCAGTTGAAATGCTGATTTTTAAACATTTTACTCACACTGTTTTAAAATCTACAAAAACTCCCATTGCTGTCCATTCTGCTCCTGTCTCCTTGGGTAACTAGAAATCACTTGATTTTTGGGTTTGTAAGCAAAATAAACTTTGGGACTTTATTCTACCTAATAGAATTTTATTTTTTTTTCTGTGTGCCATCTCCTGCAGTTTCTGCTTTACCTAGCTACTGAAAGAAGATGCAGACTTTTTCTGTGAAGAATGCAACTGTTTTCCTTTTACTCTGCAGCTTGGTGCTTAGTGTTGTACAACACTGCATCAAAGGAACCATTACATTTTGCCTTAATTCATTTGATGCAGGTGCCTAAATTGAGAAGCCATAATGAACTGTATAAAACCAAGTATTAAAAATTCTGAGTTCTTCGGTGTGTAAGGGAGTATGCAGCAGTAAAGCTGAAATCTTTCTTTTGACACAAAATCTTGTGTTCTGAGAGAGGGATGGCAAATATTGAAGGGCCCATACTTGAACTGATAACCTTAGGTTTGGAGTCTGACTGGTTGTGCTTGGAATGGGGATAGCTAGATGTATGCTTACCTTTGGAAAAGAGTGGTGGCCATTCCATTTAGAAAGCAACATAAGACTGTGTCTAGCTGCTTCAGTGATAATTACTTTTGCATTTATTTTAATTGCATTTAATTATTTATTATTTTAAAATTCACCACCTTTGCATAATTCTTTATACCTCGTGCTCTAGCCATTGGATTAAAACCAAATACATATAATGGATAGTATTCCTTTAGTGTCATGTCTTCAGCCCCTAGTAGAGATTGCTATGTCTGTTGTGCACACACACACACACACACTGCAATTCCTATTTGGTTTATTTTTGAGCACTGGTCTCAGGTTGCATATAAATACATCAGGTTATGTTTACAGTGTTACAGAATTAAAGGAGTCAGAGGAGTTTCAGAAATGCATATTGAGATGATGTTCTGTAACATACATAATTTTTGTTTTGCTTGTGAAGAAAATAACCTTAAATAAAGAATATAACCTTTTTTTCAGATTGATGAATAAGGGAGAAAGGGTGAAAACATGTAAAATTTGCTTCATTTTGGCCGTTGTCCATTTGAGCACCTGTCCATTCCCTCCAGTCACATTGCTGTGCACATCAGTTTGATCTTTATATTTTCCCAAAGCATGGATGTAACATCACCATAGCATTTTTTAACATGGACTGATTTCAGGGGAAGAGGGGATGTCCTGTAATGTCCAGCCCCCAAACAACTAAGAATTTTATAGAGCAGGTCCTTCAAGATGATGGCCTTGAATATAGGAGACCTTTCAATTCTGGAGGGGTTGATGGAGGTCAAAAAGCAGCTTTCTTCCCTGGGACCACGGGTCACAGTGCTGTTGCACAGGAGGAATTAGTTTTCTTTTCTTTCTCTTCAATGTCTGGGGTTTTTTTCCCTGATTCTTCTGGGAGGCTCGTTTTACAGTTTACATGTCACCTGTGAGTCACAGCGTGCCTCCACAGGAGTAAAGCAAAAATACACATTTTTCAAGTGAGTTCTAAACCTCGCTCTTCATTCAGGCATCTCAGGAAAACTGACAGATCGTTCGGAGAACAGCAAGCGCCTATTTGATACTGTTACATAAACATCCAGGCTTTCCCTAAAGTGCCTCCTTTGTGTAACATGTCTGACTCTCCTGGGCAGCTTCAAAGCTCTCTAATACTGGAGAGGTTCTCAGGGAGCAGAAGATGCACTTATACCTTTTTCTCACTACTGTTTTCCAAGAGATTTACAGATATTCCTGAATTTGGCATTCCAACCTCTCTGTGGGGCAAACACAGTACAAATGTCTTGGCCCTGCAGCTGCAGACGAGAGCTGAGAATCAAGGGAAGCCTTTGGCAGACTTCAGGGTAGATCTGAGAGTTCCCATTACAAGGTTACCTTAATAAAGCAGCGAGAGTCTGTGTTTAATCACCTCTTGTCTGGGAGGTGCCTTCCTGAGGAAATTCGGAAGAAGTTTTGACACTATACTGATGATCTTCTTGTTACTAGTTCCTTTGGTGTTTCCTACAAATCATGGAAATTAATACTTTTCCAAACCACAGTGTATTCCTAGATAATTGCTTCCAGTGTGCTCCACAAAAGTGCGTGGTTTCAGTTTTGAAATGCTCAAATTTCACATTGAGGATGGAAAGGAGGAGACGAGATCAACTCTGAAAAGGAGAAAAAAATTAATGAAAGGTGTCTGTGGCTTAAGCAGAGGGTGAACTCCACCAAGTCAGAGCACAGAGCACACCCATCATTCCAGTAAAGGGAATGCATTCTTAAGAGGTGAAGCATTTCAGCCTGGAAAATGGACAAGATGATAAGGGCTGAAATTAGTATTTAAATTTAAATTAGTATTTACCTCTGGCAGAGGAATAACCTGCATTAGAACAGATTTTCCAGCTACAATTAGATACTTTCAGATGGCTACCCTGAGGAGAGCTATCTGTTACTTTTAGCATTTATTATCTCTTAGTTTGTAGCAAAATTCTGTGGGGAAATAAAGATTTGGAGCAAACTAGTCATTTTAGATAAGGATGCTCCAAGTAATTTAATAAATACATTTGTAGCATTTTTCTAAATATCCCTCTTAATGTAGGCAATTTTTATTCTTTGTTTGCAGGTGAGCATTATTATATAGGCAGAGAGTTGAGGTGAGAGAACAAATCCTGCTTTCATGGAATATATTGTTTTTTAAATCAGGAAACTATTGCTTGTCACAAGATTCCATAAAAATTTTAAATACTTTAAATATGGTTATGTGCCTTGTAATGAATAAAAGCTAGGCAATTTTAAGCAAGACATAGCATTAAAGATATAAAATTATTGCTGGGAAAAAGAAAGAATTTACTTTGAGAAACTCTGCAGATACTAAGAAAACCAACCAACCAAAAAAACCCGATAAAATTATCAAAGCTTGCTAGTACAAAAAAAAAGATCTTGAAAGAACTGTACACCTAACATAATCACAGGAGGTAACTCTTACTGGGGATTTTTCCAAATATAAATAGATGAAAGGTAAAACCCATTTGATGCTCACCTAGCATGATTTCATGAATAATATGGCTATGGAATTTAACCAGTATTAACCAGTATTTAGTAATTGCTGATCTGTACTAAAAGTAAGAAACAAAGAACAATTGTATCTTCTACTATGACAGACTAAGCCACTGCCATGAGAAGAAATATAATGTCATTAAAATATGCTTTATAAGAAATCTATCAAAAAGAGTCAGATTAAGTATTAAAATATATATAATCACTTTAATATGAAAAGGATGTGCCTGGCTCCCTTATCTGTCATTGTCCTTAATTAGGTAGGAAATAGGGCTCTTGAGTGAGTTCTCTGCCAACTTCCCCTCAACTTGCAGCATGATATTATGGAGCCAGAAGTATTTAAAATACATGTATTAGTCTTTTTCTGTTCCTAATATTACTTGAACTGACTTGTTTGAGTTGAGGCTTGCTCTGTCATGAATAGTTTATCTGTGCAGTCATGAGTACTGCAAATGGAATTGTCCACATAAATAAATGCTGCAGGACTGGGCTTGAAGTCAGGGAGATTCAGGCTAGAGCAGAGGTTTGCCCTGGAGAAGTCTTTGCAGCAGACTTTACGATGACAATTTCTGGGAATGCTACTTTGGGGTTTTATGTGCTGAAAATCCTGTGCCTGTTTAGAATATATTATAAGCAATTACGACTTTCAACATCAGAAATCTTTTGTGAAAGAAAGTTACTGTGACAGTTTAGCTTTTTTTATTTATCCTTTCATAACGTACTGAAGAACCCTTGCTTGGTTCCTGACAGTCCTTTAGACTGAGTGGATCTGATCCCTTTTGGCATGTGCAGTTGCTCAGTAACCAGCGAGCTGGGGCAAGACCCACTCTGGACCAGCTTCAGTGGAGACCTTATACCTGAACATGTCTTGCAGATCCTACAGAGGAGGCTTTTAGTCTTAGCCAGCAGGTTAGAAAAGTTATGGTGTTTACACTGCAGTAGAGATGACACTGTAGGTTCTTGTCCCCAGAAGACTGTGTGAAAGGAGTTCTAAGGCTGCAGGGTAGTTAGCCACTGTTAGTTTAATTTTGCAAGAAGGATGAGTACCTTTTAAAGACCAATTGAAAAGTGCATCGTTTCTTCCCTAGTATGGCAAAGTGGAATTGAAGTTACCCCAGGCTCAGCATTGGAGCTTTTTGTAATTTATTTTGTGATATTCATAAAGCTGTTCAGTACTTGGCTGATGTTATCATTAAAATGCAGCTGATACTATATTTCACATATTTCCACTGTGTCAGTGTTACTGAAATTAAAAAAAACCCGAACGAAACATTTTAAAAAGTGTACCTTGAAGGCAGAAGTAAATCTTGTCTTTCATGTATTTCTTTCACTGGAGAAATCAAAGCCACGCAAGAATTATTACCAGACATCTCTATCAAGCAATGGACTTTCACCCTTTTGCTTGACTTGACTTAAACCTCAAGTCAGTGTTCTTGATGATAAGGCTAAATTTTTGATTTCTGAATTTCAGTCACATTGTTCCTATTTGTGACTTTTGCACAACCCTTACCCATTCTTCCCAGTTGGTTTAGTCTGTTTCAGAACTGTATTTCTCATTAGCTGTTGTTCAGTCAAACTGTGGTGTATATGTGTGTCCTCACCACTTTGATTTCAGAAGAAAGGTTAATTCCATCAGAGGTTCTGTCCATGTTTTGGTTTTGCTGTGTTTCTTTTCTAAAACAGCCTTTCATCTTTGCTGTCAGATTAAAGAGAGGAAACTTCAGATCACAATATGAATGGTGGGAAAGGACTTAAGTCATTCAGGGAATGCCTTTGGGAGACAGGCAACACAAGCTTTATTGCAGGAGAGAAGAGGGTGAAGAACTGTACAATTTAAACTGTATGTGGACTAACAGTTTCAGGAATCCTTCTACCCCAGCTCCTCCTGTGCAGCTCCATTTGTATTAGTGACTGTGAGAAAAATTAAATCAGAAGTCACTAACTTACAAGTCACTGGTTTGTTGGGGTTTTTTCAGTTCTCTGTGATAGCACCAGGCTGGTCCCAGTGACCAGGACCCTGTATAGGATTTCATGTATGACTGCTATAACTGGTCTGAGTTTTCATATCAAATGCTGGTGTAGACAAACTACGAGAACCTTGGAAGCTTGCTTAGGCTATCTGCCCCTCAATTTATTTTTTTTTTAACCTGCAAAGAGCAAGCCTTTTTCCATGTGTTAAAGAGGACAAAACTTGAAGTGAAATGACAACAAAGGATACCCAGTGGTTGTACTCTTTGACAGTCTTTAATAGAAAAATGAGAGTATGATCTGTTGTTGATAATTTTGGTAGTGGTGGGTTATGAGATTATTATATTGGGTATGTTTTCTTCAGACTGGAGAGAACTGGGAGGAGAAGTGATGTAGTGTTTTGTTTTCTAAATAGAAGATCATGAGTCTTATTATGCACCTTAATTAGCACCTTCAGCACTTGTTTCTACCTTCTACAGGAACTGATGAAACCTGCTCAATTTAATGTGAAATCTTCCTAATGACTTCAATAGACAGCAGGCAGATCCAAGATCTGTGCTGAGCTGACTTCCATCTGTTTCAACAAACACAATTCCACCTCCTCTCTCAAGGCTTTGCCTCACTCAGCTTCCTTACTTGCTGACGTGCCAGTGTGTACTATTCTCCTTTCTAATCTCTTTCAATCAAGAGCTTCTTTCCTTCTCCACGCTTTGGAAAGATAGCACATTTGGCCACAGCGCTTATTTGCAGGCATCGCTAAAAAGGAATTGCGCAAGGAGAAATTTTGGCTTGGCCAGCATGGTTAATAGCTCAGCTTACTCAGTAAGCAAGCTTGGTGCATGTACTCCTCCCTCCCCACCCTCTTCTTCCTCCCAGGGGCAGGGCCCCAGTTCCAAGTCTCTCCCATGGTAGCCAGCAAAGTTCAGCTTCTCTCTCAAAGCAGAAAGTAAACCAACAACGGGACTGTGACTAAGTGCAGAAGGGTTAACAGGAATGCTGCTCTTTTGTTCCAAGAGGCTGCTGCCACTAATCGGGGTGTTTATATTTACAGCTTTCCCACTCAATCCCTACTGAGCATAAAGCTCACTTCTGAAGACAGAGTCTGAGCACTGCTGTGTGTTTGACAGACTGCATGTAGTATCTGTTTGCTAACTGAAGACACTTAGAGGCTGCAGACTCACTTTTCCTACCTGTGGAAAGGCACACACCTGCACTTAGCAAATGCATAATAATTAGTGATGCTCTGGACAATGTTTGTGAGCCAACTCCCTGCTCACAAGTGCCCTTAATCTCAATTTGGGACTTGCAGTCACAAGAGAACTGCATGGATGTGCTGGAGTGATGCTTGCATACCAGACATTCCTAATCATAAAGATGAAGAGGGGGGAGAGCTTTCTGAGTAGGGGCAATAATGGCAGGGTTGTCCTTTCCTTCAGTTCACTGAGGCCTGCCTACTGATTTAAATTGTAAATAACTTTACAAACCAGCTGTGGCAGTTAATTTTTTCTCAGGCAAAGCATTTGATTTCTAGTAATAGATAGTAGAAAATTGAAAGAAAAAAAAAGGGAAAATCTCTATTAATTTAACATCGATCCCTTTTCATAACTTAATAGTTATGTTAACCACAGATAGGTGATGTCAGTTCCTTTGGGACCTTGTGATCTTACTTTTTAACAGTACAAAACTGTTTCCTTTCCCTTCCCTTTCCACTACCATAACCTATTATCATCACCATGATGTTTAAGGTTGTATGGTGGCACATATCTGATAGGGTCAGCAGGAAATGTTCCCTGCTATACATCACCTAACCCAATCAAGCTCACCCTTAAAATTAGCTTAATTTAGTTCTCTGGTCTTCTGTGTAAGAAGCCATTCATTCCTCTGGGGGTAGAAGTCAATTCATTTCCAGCCTGAGACAGAAACACAGAAGGATTGAGGTTGGCAGGCACCTTTGGAGCCCATCTGGTACAACTCCCCTTCCCAAACAGGGCCACCTGGTTGTACAGGACCATGTCCAGATGGCTTTTGAGTATTTCTAAGGATTAAGTTTCTACAACCTCTGTGGACAACCTGTGCCAGTAGTCAGACACCTTCACAGTGAAGTGTTTCCTGGTGTCCAGAGGGTACCTCCTGTGTTTCAGTGTGTGCTTATTGCCTCCTGGCCTGTCACTGGGCACCACTGAAGAGGGCCTGGCTCCCTCTTCTTTGCACCCCCCCTTCAGATGAATCGATATGATGATAAGATTCCTCCCCTTGAGTCTTCTCTCCTCCATGCCAAATAGCCCCAGTCATCTCAGCCTTTCTTAGGAGATTCTCCACGCCCTTCCTTGTGGCCCTTCACTAGACTCTCTCCATTATGTCCATGTCCCTCTTGTACTGGGGAGCCCCAAATTGGACACGGCATTCCAGGTGTGGCCTCACGAGGGCTGGGGTAGGATCACCTCCCTTGACCTGCTGGCAGTGCTCGTCCTAATGCAGCCCAGCATTAAAAGGCTATATAAAAGAGAGTTTACACCCATTTGTTCTTGTCCTAGTGTTTTTCCTGGAACTTCAGTAGCACCGTGCTTTTGACTGGCCTGAAAGGAAGCATAAACAGCCATATCCCTTCTCAGTCTTCATTTTGCTAGACTAAACAAATGGAACATTTTTAGTCTGCTCTTCTTTGATAATGTTCACCATTCCACAGTTCTCCCAGTAACCCTTTAATGGGTCTGTTCTGTTTTGAACTCCTCCTCCTAAATGCTATACTGAGTTTTTCACGTGGAATCTCAGCCATGCTTTTTATGATGTCATCTGTACCTCTTCTTTCACTGTAGGAAATAACTGAAGTGATAACTGAACTACATAGGTTTTCATTCAGGTATTACTTGATTGAGTCCAGGATGAAGACCCACAGCTCTCCCTGGTAGAAACAAATTTAGGAAGCTATTTGATTTGGGGGTGGAGTATTTCCTGAAGTGAAAAATGGATGGCATACAGATAAATAACATCAATAGCAACAAAAATATAAATAAATCCACCATTTCTTTCCTGGACAACTAAGGAATGTGAGCTACATAAAACACGACTAGCTGTCACAGGAAGACACAACTGTTGCTCATATCTCAAGTACAATTGCAGGGATGTTAAATTCCCTGCCATAAACCAAATCCCTCCGAAGATGTCAGTAAGGTTCAGTAAAAGCTTTAGTTACACCTTTGGAGTGTAGGGAAATGTATCTGAGCAATATAAAGAAATTTTCTTTTTCCCATCAGTTTCCTTGCTACCTTTCCCCATTTTTTTACTTCCTATCAGTTTCTTTGCTACAGTTGCATTACTCTGCTTCTAAGCTCACTTACTTCTATTACTAGGGCTTCTCATCTCTAGGTAGTAATGACCATTAAAGTTCCCACAGTAATTTGAAACGATTTCCCTGGTCTAAGTGATAGGAGATGGGGAACAGGCCCCCCTTCTTCAGTGAGTGGAGCAAAGAGATTATCCTCAGCAGAATGGTCATGGAGTTAAATGTAGCTAAAATTGGGCAGCTCCTCTTAGAGGTGGGTTAGTATCCTTTACTGTGCTGATCTTGGGATGAAGTTTATAAAAGCCTGTTGCAATATTGTGTCAGAGGCAGGGAGAAAACACCAGATCTGATCAGTGAAATTGCATGCAATATTTTTCCCCCCACAGCAAGGAATGTTTCAGCTTGATGGAGATGTGACTGCGCCTGTCCTGAGGACATTCATTTGTTGTAATTGTTCACCTAGGATCCCAGTGTGAGATCTACTGTCAAGCAGCCAGGGTGGGCATGGAGGCAGAGGTAGGGTCTAGCAGAGGTCATCACCCCAGCCAGGTAAAGCCAAACAGGTAATTCAAACCATTTGTAAATTAGCCCGTAAGAACAGATTTAGTCTGTTCATCACTGACAGCCAACTCTGTACAGAGCTGAGGTAGGTTCAAACTGCAGGGCCTGTTCAAAGCTATATACCTTCTGGAGCTTTGAGCAGCACCTGTCAGGCAGGATAATGTTTAGGTGCATATATTCTGCATTTGTTCTTAATGCTGGCAATTCAAACTGCTTAATTTTTTTCTGAGTGTCAGAAGAGCATTTGTCACTGCAGCCCCTTTCTGGGCCCAGAGTGTTGCCATAAATATGCTGGACATAGAGAACAATTTTCATGCCTCCTGCACAGCTTTGGAGAAAGTCAAAACAGATCTTTGATAAGACAGAGGTGGCAACCATCCAGCCTGACTAAAGTCCAGCATGAATTTGGAGCAAGAAGGAAGTGGAAAAGCAGCCTGAAAAGTGCCTTCAGACAGGTCACTGGCTAAAATCCTGCCCTCACACTCTTTTGTAAATTCTGTGCATCTGTCCAGCAGGGTTACTTGCAAAACCTAGTGATGTGACAGAAATTTGGTTCCTGGTTTACAATTATGGGCAGACATTTGCTTCCCCAGGTGCTTTCTAAATGCATCTTATTAAATGAAAAATTCAAGTTTGTCTGCATAACAGGACACTCATTTGTGTCCTGTCACAAATATAGTCGTATTTTATCCCACCCCTCCAATATGAAATATTTCTCCCTTCCATAATGACCATGCCTCCTTCCTATGTGCTAAATGCTATTTTTAAAAAATGCACTAATTATTATCCATTCTTCTTTTTCACCAACATGAAAAGTGAATGATTTATCAATTATTTGATTAGAGCTATGGTTTCTTCCTGTTTTTTTCCTAACTTAAGTGCAATATATTAGATTATTAACCTTAAAAATATCTGTTGGTTTTATTATACAGTGTTTGTTCATTTTACCTCTTTCTGACTGGATGACGCTGGAATGTGTTTGGGTTCAAAATAGAGTTTGTTTTCTCTGTTAATTCAATTTTTTAAAAATACTCAGTAAAATTTTGGAAACACAAATGAAACTTTTATTTTGGTCAGTCTTATAAAATACACTCCTTGGGTTAAATTTTGTAGTAAAACCTTCATTGTAAGCATCTCTTGGATTTCAGGTGCTATAAAATTAAACACTTTGTCTTTATCACTTTCAACAGCAAAAGAATAGAACTACTTTCCCATGCTCTCACCACTGCCAGCTCCTCCTCCTCTCTGGCTCCTGTGACACAAGATGAAGTCAGATGTGCCAGTGACAGCATGCATCAGTCAGGCACAGTAAGGTATGTGCTGGGGATGCTGCTGACAAGATGGATATTCTTGGCAGGCTCCATGACATTTCTCTTTGCCCTTTGCTGAGAAGGGAGGTCACTGGAACACCAACAGGGCTTCAGGCATCAACCTGGATTCCCACCATCGCTCCCCCATTTCCATGCCATGAAGCAGAGCAATTGATCCTCCTGCTCAGAATATATGGGAAGACATAGGCATGCCTTCACATCAAATCCCATTACCTGTGTTATGCCTTGGGAAGATGAGGAGCATTTGGAACTTCCCACCAGACCAAAGGAAGCAGCAATGTTTTCTTTATGCTCTTTGCTGAACTGTGGATCAATGGGCAAATGTACAGAAATGCTCTAAGGCAAGAAAGAAGAATGAAACAGATGGAAAACAAGAAACAGACAAAGATTCAAGCCTGGCCATAGTAAAACTCCAAAATTCCTGTTGACTGCGGTAGTACAGAGCCAGAATAAAATAGGGGGTGGAGGAAAACAGGGAGAGGAAAGGGAAATCAGGGAAGGATTGCTCCAGATGATTTTGTTCCCATGTTTCCATATGAGTTCCCCTCACCCACCATCAGTCTCCACTTTCTCCAGCTCTCATCTTTCCTCATTGCTGAAGCAGTAAGCTGTCATTTCTCATCCAGTATCTACCATCCATCCATCAGCATGTCTGGGATAGCTGGCAGCTAATTCTGATGGGTTAGTGACCCATCAGTATCCCTTGCCAGTTCCCACGGGGCATGTAAACTGATCAAGCTAACAAATTCTGACAGGTGAGAGACATTCATCCACAGTTGCTACCAGTAGCAAAGACAGAGATGTAAAGGGTTCCATATGGTATTCAATGGGGAGATACAATGCCAGAAGAGAAATGTTGTGTCGGCCTGAATTCACAGATTGCTCTTTGAACTACCTAATGATCTCATGGGGCCTCTATAATATGACCCTATTCCTATTCTGCCCTAATGGCAAAGGTGTAAGCGAGACCAGAAATATGTTCTACTGTAAGCATGCTGCTCAATAGGTGTGGTCAGGTCATGGCACAAATGTTGCCAAAAGCCCTTTCTCGAGAGGGCAGAAAAACCTGGTGGAACCAAGACAACATTTTTGGCAGCTGTTTCTCAGGGTACATGGATGTGAATGAAAGAGTAAAAATCCCGTTCTCAACTATATAACACTAGAATAAATCAGAATTTCACAAGAAGTGAACAGTTACAGTCTGAGTTAGAACAAACTAGGTCGCATCTGCCTTTTCAAACAGTTTTGCATGGCTAGCTTTCTGTACCTGCAAGTGGTGGAACAAAATTCACATGCCTATATCAGACATTCGTAAAAATTTCTTCCCAAGACTCTTCCCACAGCCAAAATTATAGTCAATCTCATGAAGACTCCCTTTAGTTTCACTTCAGCTAATGTAATTGTTTTTATTTAATCTTGCAATGATGTAGTTTTTCCACTAAGAGGTGGAAAATTGAGACGAAAGGGAGTATTTTCCCTTCCATCTGTTGGCTGTCTTCTCTTTCCCAGCAGTGTCCAAGTTTCACAGAACAACTCCCTTTTTGCACAGCCGTTTCAGACCTCATGCCTTGTCTTGAGCCAGCACTTACTTTGACCTGGGTTCTTAGTCTACAGCAGTAAATAGGATGTCTCATGTCAGCATCACTCCTTTTCTTTACTCGTTGGGCCACACACTTATGTTGCATTTCATAATGAACTTCATTCCTTATGCCTGCTTCTACAGGCAAGAAGTCCATGTGCACCAGCTACTTCTGCTGACGTTCTCCAGATGCCCAGCTCTATTTGGTAACTTTTCGCTTTTGCTGTGCTAAGTACATGTCTCGTTTCCTTTCAGCATTCCTGCAAGTTGTGGCCATTTGGGGCAGCCAGGCCTCCTCCAGAAACATTCCTCTCAGTCACTTTGCAGGGCTCTTCTGGTTGATGTGCTGGCAGCCGGGAAGGGGTTGATCTTCTAAGCCTCCCTCCATTGTTTCCACCTCTGTTTGAAAGGTCTGCTCTTTCTCAGTGCAGCTATCTATTCATCATTGGTTGTTTAGCCCATTCTCCCTACAGTGGTTTAGCCCCAGAGTAGACAGAATAATCCCATTTGGGTTTGAGCCTGTCTTCCGTAAAGAAAATGTTACAGACATCGCTGTTTTGCACTGGGATTCCTGCCAGTTAGCTGCATCGATAATAAGGATTGATTCTTTGGAAGATCTTTTGCTGAAGCTAAGGAAACACTTCTGGGGAGAAAAGGTTTTAAAGGACACTTCGAAAAGAGGCCAATTGCATTTTAAACTGAAAATCTTTCTTGGCTTGCCCACTGGAAGCTCAGCCATCCTTGGAGCTCTCGGCTGCTGCATAAAGCACCACTGTTTGTCACACTTTCCCCCAATACTGAACTGGCCACTGGTAAATGCACACTACCCTGTCCTGCAGCGTTTGAGCTGGCACTCGTCAGTGGTGGCCCATCGCTGTCTGGAACAGCGGGACAGCGCGAGTGGTCCCGGCTCTTCGCAGGTAGCCCTTCATAGCCAAGGAGGTGACGTGCAGGCTGGAGCCCGGGCCGGGCTCCTTGCTCCATCACCTCGAGGTGCTGCACCGCTTCCAGGCCTCCACGCACGTTGCACCCAGGTAATCTATACTGTGCCAGAACCGCGCAAGGCAGGTCGTTGTTTTCTAATGGAACGTTGGGCATATTTTGTCAAAAAACATCCCCTGGCGCCAAGACATTTTTTTCCGCGGCAGATTGTGGCTTTCCCATTCCTTGCCACAAGGCAACATGGTGTATAGTCGGGCAAGCCGGTGTCTCTGTGGTGGCGGCGTACACCTGCACGAGGCAGGTGGCTGTCGGGCAGGGCCCCCGGACGCAGCCCACTCCCGTAGCATCCCGCTCCCGCCAGCGTCGCCTTCCCGCGCAACGCGCATCCCTCCGCGCGTGCTCCCTGGGAAGCAGCGGCTGGCCGAGGATGGGCGGGGGGAGAGGGAGCCTCCCCACGCCCCCGGTGCCGAAGGCGCTCGGATGTTTCCGTCGCTTTCCGGCGGCGCCGCCACCGCCTTTCCCCGCCCTCTCGCCGCTTGCCTGGGCGCCCGCACGCCCGGCGGCGCGGCGGGAGGAGGAGGCGGCGGCGGCGGAAGATGGCGGTGGGGATTGGCAGGGAGGCGGCGGCGGCGGCAGCGGTTCTGCGAAGGAGCCCATCGGCAGCCAGCGCCGGCGCGGACCGCGGCTGAGCAAGGAGGCGGCTGGGGCTGCGCCACCACCGCCCTCCCCGGCGCCGGACTCTCCTCCTCCTCCTCCTCCTCCTCTCCTTCCCTCCCTCCCTCCCTCCCTCTGTCGCCTTCCCCGCCTGCCCGGCCCTCCGCCCTCGCGCCCGGCCCGGCATGGACGCTGGTGCTCCGCCGTGTCGCTGCCGCCGCCGGCGCTGAGCGGGGCCGCCCGCCCGCCGCTCCCGGGAGCGGGGAAGATGTCGGACACCAAGGTGAAAGTTGCCGTCAGGGTCCGGCCCATGAGCAGGAGAGGTAACCGGGGTCTGGGGGCGCCTCGGGGCGGGGGCGGCACCGGGGCGCGGCGTCCCCCCGCGTTCTGCCCGGGCTGGCGGGAGGACGAGCCCCCTCGCCTGCCCCCCGCCGCCCTGTCCCCTCGCTCCTGGGGGAGCCGGGGGGGGCCGAGCTGCCCCGGCGGGCCGGGAGAAGGGGGGTGCGCTCGCTCGCCTTGGCTACAGCCCCCCGCCGTGTCGCCTTGCAGAGCTGGACCTGAATACCAAGTGCATCGTGGAGATGGAAGGGAACCAGACTGTGCTTCACCCGCCGCCTTCCAACGCCAAGCAGGGAGAAAGGTAAAACCCCGAGTCGCCGTGCCCCGAGTGAAAGCCCAGCCCCGGTTCCTCCGCCTCGCTCTCGCAGACGCCTCGCCTGCCTTTGTCAGGGCAGCGCTGGGGTCCCCAGGGTGTCGCTCGGTGCTTTTCGGGGCTGCGGTGGGAGGGAGAGGGCGAGAGGCGAGAGCTGAGCAGGGCTGCTGCGTTGGGCTTGCATCCATGGGAAATAAGGATCGGTTCTTTACCTGGCTTCCTGGGGGAGTCGGAGGTACCCAATGTGGAGACAGAAGATCTCTGTTAGTCTCCCAGGTTCAGAAGTTGATTCTTGATTGACTGCTCAAAAAATAAAGTGTGGAGTAGGTAATGACTTAGACCGTGTGTGCTGTTTTCAGAAATTTCCCTTGAGTGTAGGCTGTTAACAACTTGGTGTAACCTGTGGGGGAACAAGAAACGGAATCTGATTTTTATGCTAGTGATGGATGTTTTTTTTTATATAACTTTGTTTACTAGTTTTTAACCTATTTGCATTTGAAAAGGCTGTAATTGCTAGATCCTTTATTAATTCAGTGTTGTTCTGTGAAGTAGCCTATGAGAATATGCTAAAATAATTTTGAAATCTGGCATTTAGTTGTGATGCCCCAGTAAAGAATACCCTTGGAAATAATCCAAAATACCAATGCACTAGACTGTAAAAATAGATCAGAACAGGAAAAGATTTCTTTCCTTTGAGGGAGTGTGGGGAAAGATGGGGAGGTGCAAGTGGAATAGTTATGTTGTATTCTTATCTGCTCGGCTACCTGTTGACTGCTCAAGTTCAGTTGACCTATTAAATGCATTTAATGCCAAGGATTGAGAAATCATTTGAATGGGTATGGAGATTTTCAGCCTAGCACCTTTCTAGTACTTAAGTCTTTTTAAAAAATATTTTTGATTCAGTTCGTTAATAATTATGAAAAAAACTTCAGTGTGAGAATAGTCTTTTTTTTTTTGCGAAGGCAGAGTGTCATACTTTTATTGCTTTCCAGCAAAAAAAGTTGAGACCTTTTCTATTTTTGCATGTCTAGGGTGTGAAGGTGCTTCTCACGTTAAGCCACATACTAGAATATAGGTGTAATCACACCAATTTATTTTAAATCTAGCTGGCATTGTCTTCAGAACCATTGTTGTGGCTAAAGTGCTGGCCTGCATCTTGAAAGATCTGTGCTTGTTTCCTGCTTCTTTTGTAGATCTTTGTGTGATCTTCTATAAGTTGTGCTGTATCTCTGGGTCTTAGCATCTCATCTGTGAAATGGAAATTTTGGGGGTTTTAAAAAACTATTCTGTTTTAGAATGTATGGGGGTTTTTATCAATAAACAGGAGTTTACTGAAATGTATATATAGCTTCTATCACAACAGTGCTATAAAAAGAATAACGAACTCTTCAGAGTGAGTGGAATTGACAGGCATGAAACATAAAATACACATAGAGTTTATAAAGCAAAACCAGAATTAAGATTTAAAAATCACTATTTCAATAGACTTGAGAGACTAAGGGCCAGGTAGTTTAATGATGAGCCCGTAATGTGGGAATTTTGCTTGTGCAGATTTGCCCACAGGTATGCAGTGAGACTGTGCAGTGACTGTCTTTTGAGAGCTTATGTGTCTTGTGTTTATCAGGCTTTAATATCTATAAAATATATAAATTCTCTTGGTGGTAACTGGCTTCTGTTTCTACATCAAGAGCCTTATGGGTGAGCTGTGACGCTTGTGTGCGACCACACCGTCGGCAGCTGTGTTGGCAAGGGATAGCTGTCCTGCTTGCAGCACAGTGTGAGGCTGGAATTTGGCTGGCTGCTAACTTGTGTGTTTGAAACAACTGCCAGATGTGTTATTGGAAAGAACTGTCAGAAATACTGATCAGAAGTAGCTCTCATTAGTGCAAACAGATAGTTGGGGTGCCTGCTTAATGGCAGACCTTGCATGTAATCTGTCAAGATGCCTAATGGGCTTTTTGCGCCTCATGAACATCCTTACATTTCCTTCAGTGCTAAACTGCTGGTTTATATATTTTACTCAATATAAATAGTTCAATTTCTCATGATGAGAAATGGATTCTGTTCTTCTATGTGTACCCACCATGAAATGTCTGTATAAACTGGCTCTGAACTGCTGAGTAGCTGCTGCTTGTACTTGGATTGATGCCTTGGCAGGGTTAGAGATGTCAAACGGATTTTTGGTTTTCTTTGTGTAGCTTGTTTTTATATAGCTTAACTGGATTTTTCCTTCAGAGCAACCATGTCATTGCAAAAATGATTTAATTTGTTAGGGTGATTAATTGGTCTTTCTCTAGTCTATGCATTATTTTAATATTTTGTTTAATCTTACCTTTCCCTTTTTACATTTTATCTTTTTATATGGAAATTTCCCTTTTTCTGGCTGAATGGAAGTACAAGTTTGTGCTGCATTTTGGAATAAGTAGCCTTCTAAAGCAAATTTGGTTTCCAGGGCTGCTTTTTTAAATTCAGCTGAAGCCAAGAGACTATAGGGTGTAGGGAGTAGAATTCAGGACCATGCTCTTTATTTGCTTTGTTCTCTCAGTTATAGTTTAAAAGGTACTGACAGAATTTTCTGAAGTAAAATTAGGTAACTCTTTAATAATTATAAAATTATAAAATTTGCTCTCGGAAGAACATCCAAGGTTAGGAAAATCAGATTTTACTAGCTTTGCCTATGCTGTAAGGAGTTTTTGAATTAAATTTAAATTCAGTTGCATTATTAGTCTCTAGGCATTATTAAGTATAGTTCTGAAGGATTTTAGATGGGCAAGTAATGCTAGTTTTACAAGTGATGTAAAAGGCCTAAAATCCCAGACAGTGCTGTCATTTGTCCAACTTTCATTGTTGTATTAGAGGTAAAGTTACAACCATAAATTAGAGCAGGATTCTGACTGCACCTCCTAACTGCTAGACCACACAGCACTCACACCGTAACAAACACAGCTACAAAGTAGTAATTGTTATTAAATGCAAGTGTTCTGTCTTTTTATAAGCAGCAGGCCTGCTGTTGCCCACAGGCACATGACTTCCAGTGTTCTAAACTAATGAAGGAGGAAAACCAGAACATAGTAAAACTGAACAGTCTGAGTCTGAAAGGCACAGAAAAATCTTTATCAACTGAAATAGTAGGAGACAGAGTTCAAAAAGGAACGGTTTTCATTAGCTGCTATCAGGTATAATCTCTGATGCTGGCAAAGTTTCTGGAAGTTCATTGTTGGACTTCATACCTTTAACCCTTGTTTTGCTTATACTGGTAGCAGTAGTTTCCTTTATATCTGTTGAAGTGTGCTTGTGTGTTCTTTTAGTTACCTCTCCTGTCTCTCAGCCATTTCCTTCCCAAACCAATATAGATTTCCATTTTTTCCCAAGGAGAAAGTTTGTGGGAACTCTGATTTTTTTTTTTTTTTTTTTGGGTCTTCAACCTGAATTTCCTTTCTCAAAGTACTCTCTCTCTTCACAGAAAAAACCCCCCCTATTCTAACTTACAGTCTTTCAGAAATGGTTATTGTGTTTCAAAGTCAATTGAATCCTTCTGTCCTGCTATAAATGTTTGTATTTGGTTGTTGGCAACAAGGTGCCATATTAAAATGTAACTATAAGATAATTAGAGTATAGAGTCACAGACAATCTTGCAAAATGAATAATTTTTTACAATGGAGATTTCACATCTCTATGTCTACTAAAGACCTGACTTTACATTATGGATGTTATTTTTCAGTAGGACAAATGAGGTCTTGCTGCATTGGTTCCTCCTCTGTTTCTGATTGTTGAAATATGCTTTCCTTCTTTCCTTCCTTCCTTTCCTTTCAGCTACCTTTTTTAACACATAGGATCTGACAAGTTTTATTTTGGCTCCCTGATAACAGTTCTTCATGACATGATTTTTTCTTTAGTAAGCAAAATATTTGTCTTGACAGAAATAAACAAGGAACCATGGAGACACTAGAACTGAAATGCTATTTCATCTGTAGTTTTAACTGAAACACAAATTCATTTATTGGGCAATTCATTCCATTAGAGCACAGTAGCCTGTTGCAAACTTTGCCTTAATAAAAATCTCAGAGCAGAAAATAAGAAAGAAGTCTTCAGATTGTAGAGCTGAACTCAAAATCTCACTTTTTTCTGAAAGTGTCTGTCTTGCCTGTCTTAACTCTTTAAAAAAACCCCAGCATGTTATGACTTGTTTGTTCTGTCCTCTTCCATCCTCATTTTGATAAGACAAGTAGCACCAAATCCCAATTCTACTTAAAAAAAACCTCTTCTTATAGTGCTAAATTATTAAAGATTCCAGAATATATGGGGGCTTTTTTTGTTGTTTGTTTTTTGGTTTTTTTTTTTTGCATAGGTTTAAGCTCTTTAATAAAATAAATAGCTGGGAACAGATGTGTGTGCCTATCTAGTTTTTGTAGGTCATAATAGTTTCAAAGATTAATATCTGAAGCACAGATTTCATCCCTAGGCAGCTTGTCCTAAAACTCTTGTTTCCAGAAAACAGCTGTTGCTCCTTCTGCTTTGGAGAAAACATAGTTTTGGATAGTCTTTAGTACACGGTCCTTCCCTTGGTGGTTGCGGTACTTCATCATTTTTGGTACATTGCTTTGAGTAGCATCAGAGATGAGAGAAGAGCATGGTTGGAGGCCTTTGTGATAATGGTAATTTTTTCAAACTGAAACTTCTGGAAGCTGAAACAGGACAGCTGCTAATTGGTTCAGTATCTGAAGGAATGACTGACAAGATCACGTCTTTGATGTGTGAACTTCAAATTATCACCTGTCAGAGGTGGATCATAAAATAGTAGAATGCGGCAACTTTTATCTTTGCAGGAAGTTGTAAAAGTAATCTGACTTTGACCTGTCTAACTTTCCTGTTAGACATCAGTGTTCAGGATGTGAACTGTTAGCTTTGAACCTTGGCAGAGGAGATGGATTTGAATTATGAAATGTGTAATTGGAAAATGTAATTTTGGGACCTACTTTTGCATTGCTCTAATCCATTCATGCCTCAGATGTGACACTAGATGCAGTTCCTTGAAACTGTTGTTCTAAAATTCCGTGTAATTTGGAACACAAGACACGAACTTGTAGTCCAAAATACTGTGTGACATGGTTCTTGGTTCTTCATGAGGTGACCTGAACTGTGAGTAAATGCAACATCCATTATTTTACCATGCTTGCAAAATCCAGACTGCTGTTAGGACCTTGTGATTCGGTCTTTAAATGTGATTGCTAGAGGAAACTACTGTTGGAGGCTGTTGGGATTCTGGGTAAGTAGCGTGTAGTACTTAGCTGGCAAAATTTCAGAACAAAAATAGATAAAGTGTTTGAGGAGAAGGAAAACTGTTCTTAGAATGACCATGTTTAGGCAATCATTGTTTTGTAGCCATTCTCTGCTTTTGGACTACTGAGTGTTATGTTCAAATATTTCTGAGTTGAACACAGTCAAATGAGATTTAGCTTCAAACCTGTCCAATTTTTCTGTTTTGCCATGTTGGAAGAACCTAAGTTGTGGGATATGAAAATATGTGTAAAAAGATCAGTAGACCGTTAGATATGCTTAGTTTCTGTGTTTAAAAGGTACAGGTACGTATGCACATGTTTATTTCTGCAGCCAGGGGTGGTTTTGAGCTCTGGATTACTAGTCAATACACCTTGAATGTGTTGTCTATTGAAATGAATTATGAATTTTAAAAAATTGTAGCTCTCTTAAAATGGAGATTTTTTTTTTGTCCTATTTTTGGGGGATGTCAGGACTAAAGGAAAAGTTTTATTTGCACCTCCTTATCACCTTAGTGTAGAGACAGCTGTCTTGTTTTGAAAACAAGATTCTCTGCTCTGTTGTGCATCTAGTAGGTTTATTAAATGTGCACGTGGTAAGACTTCTAATTTGCTGTTACTTTAATAGTTAAAAAACTTAGAGTTAAATGATGCTTGTAAACATATTGTGACCCAGGTGTGGGTTAGATTGAAGATACTTCAGGAAGTGCTTAAGAAGTCCTGGTGCTGCAGAACCTGAGCTCAGGGAGCAGCAGTGCACACCAGCTGCCCTTCTGTGCAGGTCTGTGTGCCGAGCAGAGCTGGGGTGTGAATCTTGGCACAAAATTTCAGGGACCAAGCGAATCCATTCTTGGTCTGATCAGGCCTGCAGGGCAGCATATGCAGGCAGGCAGCTGCTGTTCAGGCATTCAACATGGTGGTACTTCTACTAATAAGATTACAGCTAAATCTTTAAATTGACGAATGCACTTGTTGCTATTGCTTGAGACTTTATCAGATTTGAGCTCCTCTGTTCCTCTGGTGCAGACTGAGTAGTGGTGGCTGCCTCTGGTTGCGCTGCCAGTGTTCCCTGCATGGACAGACTGTCCTTAATGATGGGAAAGTAGTGCAGTGCCTTTGCTTATTTGGTCCGCCCTGGGCATGGTTTGAATCTATTAATGGAAACAATTACTGCCCGCTGTAGCGAGATGCCAACTGCTGCAGCAGTGCTGTGCAGATGCTGTTGCTTAACTGAGTAATTTCTCTGGTTGTTTGGTATTTTGGGAGAATGTCTGTTACTGATGGTAGAGTGGAGAAGGCTCTTTAAGGAAGTGTGAAAGTGTTGGCTGGAGACAGTGAGTACAGCCGACAACGAAAAGGCCCATGCTGTGCAATGATGTGCACCACACAGGACTCAACTCTTGAGTTAACTTATGACCCAAAGCACCAAATTAACTAAAACAGTTGTGTCCTTGCCTGGAAGTAGTGTTGCTGTGTGTTACCAGAGACAGTACAAGGTCCATAGGCTCGTCTAGCTAGTACCTGACTTCGTAGGTTGATCCAAAATTGGTCATCAGAGTTCAAGGTTTGAGGGAGCTTGGGGTGATTGTATGTGTCTTTGTGGTTCTTATGTGTGAAGCTTGATGTGGGTGTTTGCTGGGGCGTGATGGAGGAGCTCAGTAAGTTATCTTAGAATATGAAGGTCAAACAGAAAAATGCCTTGCTGACGGGAGTTGAAAATCGATGACTTGAGCTCAAGATATCCATGTTGGTGAAGAGCAGGAGTTACACAAGCTGTTTTCAATGCCAGAGGAGAGTGTCCCTTTATGTAATTTCTCATTTTGGGTGAAAAGTGAGTAAGTGGCTTTCTAATGCTGTTGTGCTTGGTTAGTGTTATTGTCTGTAATTCTGGCCTTTATTTTTGATAGTTGCCTTCTAATATAAAAATAATGGTTTAAAAACCCACCTGCCAGCCATCAAAACATTTATAAACTCATAACCATATCCTAAGCTAGTATATTCTTTAGTAATCAGCCATACCCTTAATTTGGCATTCTGTTACATCCTAAATAGAGACATTCTCAAGCACGTACATGCTTACCAAATATTCCTACATCACCTTTGGATGATCTGAAGCTAGTGGCTTGTAAGGTGAAACTTTTTCAAGAGGAGGTAATTTGAATGTTCTGTCTCATTTCACTTGGATCACTATAGGGAAATCTGTGTAGTCCCCTCATGAAGCCCCTCATGAAGTCCCTAATGGCTTATCATCCTGTAGTGACATATTTGTTATTTAAGTGTTATAACTCATGGCAGAAATTTATACTGCAACTACTGTTTTGACAGATTAAGCCATGAATTTGTTTTGGTGCTTATTAATGGTACAGTGCTTGTTTTGAGGTACATCAGTCAGCACAGCAGAAGAAAGGTGTGCCTGAAACATTTCTGGGTGCTTGTGTTAGTGCATGGTAACTAGCATGGTTAATGATGATGCTGCAAATGGGTGCAGAGAGGCTCACTGTGGACTAGCAACAGGTCCTGCACTTACCTGTTTCTTAAAAACTAGTCTCTACTAAGCCTGTGCTGCTGCCTCTTCATGTTCAGAAACAGCATAGACAGCAGGCTAGTACTGACTGACTTGGAGATTCATGGTGTCACCGCATCTTCTTTTTGCACTGTGTATGTATATTCCAAGAATTTTAAGCATTTCATAAACATGAATCAAAGCAGCTGCTGTGGCTGGAATGGCATGCTTATCTCTGCATGTACTTAGGAAGTACTGTTCCATATGTTTAAAAAAGTGCCAGGGTGCATTGTGAACTGTAAACTTTCTATAAAGTAACTTGATGCTTTGTTTTAAAAACACTTTGCTGAAAATGTCAACACTTGAATATTTTCCTCTGAAATTTTTTTGTATTAGAGAATATTTTAGGCTTACAAATGCAATGAAAAAAATACACATCATATTTTATTTATTGAGCTTACATTTTCTTAATTTATTCCACAGTCTCTTTTTAAACATAATTGTCAATCCCAAGTAAATAGTGTACAAAAGCCTCTAGTCAAGAATAAATTTTCTTCTAGTGTAAGGCTTCAAAATTCTGAATGTGTCGAGCTTCTGCAATAATTTTTCTAGTGTTAAATGCTAGTATGTGGAGCTGTCTGTTTTGCTTAATAATTCTTACATGATGACAAGGAACAGCAGATCTTAGATAAGAAACTGGAGGATTTGATACTTCTTCTCATGTGGTTTCCACTTTCTGTCTGACTTAATGATTAAAATCATGTCCAGTGTAGCTGAGGTGTCCTTTCACAAACTTGATTCTTTCAGAGTTGAAGCAAAAAGGATCATGTGAGGTGGAAGGGGTAATTTATCTGCCAAATTGACTTGTATGGTTACTGGCACTTCAGAGTTCTTATTCTTGTTGAATATTTACTTTAAGTTCAGTTTTACTTTTTGATTCAAAAACCCAGGCTTGTTTTACAGTTGATAAGCTTTAGCAAAAGGTAAATCAACAGAGCATTCCCGTGGAGGCACAGAGCTGGTGGAGGTCTTCTTGTGGTGAAGCTGCTTTATGGTCCTGAATGAGTGGCGTGTCCTAGTCTGGTTTGGAAAGTTTCTTTGTCAGCATCTGTCAGTGTGAGTTTTTTAGATATGCAGTGGGATGTGAGTCTGCAGTGCTCCAGACTTGTTTTGGCTCAGTAGTGCCACCTCCCTGAATGATGCAAGTTCTAAACATTTTGATGAGTTTTGGTGTTTTTTTCCTTCCTGTCATACTGTGTTGTCATTCCCTATTTTGAGATAGTTCTCAATTTCTTTTAGACTTCAGATATGCTCTCAGAGAATTTTATCTAGCAAAACCAGACTGAAATAAAATTGGCCATTTGGTAAAACAGACAAATGTTCATTTTTTCACTGTATGTAGCTGAACACATTAATACATTACTTATGTATCCTCTGAATGCTCAGCAACAAGTAGTTGAGTTTGAATATATTTTCTTTGAAGAGAACTGTGCAGCTATGTAAGGGAGTAAGAGCAGAATGTATTTGCAGACCTCCTGCACTTTGCTGTTTTATTACATTGAGACAAAAATGGGGTTCTGGAAGTTTTGTTCTAAGTGTGTAATGGAACAGCATCCCAGCAGTCATGTTTTGCTGTTTTGGAGCTTCTTCCTGGGTCATAGCAGATATGCTATTCTGAAACAAGCTCTCTGGAAGGCAAGCTAATACTTTCCATAGTGCCCGTTACATTTAAAAAGAAGGAACTTTTGAATAGTTCTAATTCTTCCTTAGTTCTCTAATAGTTCTAAATCTAATCCTTGTACCTGCATTTTTGATAGGAGTGCCCTTGAGAAATGCTGCTTCAGTGTCTGCAGAGAAACTGACACATAAGGTAACCCAAGAGATGGCTTGTTAATGGATTTGCTGCTGATGTGGTGGAATATAGGGAAAGGATACTTGGGAACCAGGACAGTGAAAGGCAAAAGAGAGGCGAAGAAATGTTCACCCAACAACATGATGACTCTCCTTAAAGTATATGTTGGAGAAAATCAACCTCTCCCACATCCCCCCCCTCCCCCTCCCCAAAAAAAGCTTCTTTTCATCCTGAAAAACTGGCATTCTCTGGGATGGTACTAGTCTTCATGGGTGTTCTGGTTGAGATCCAAGTTGAAAACAAAAAGGAAAATCAGTTACTGTAAACAGACCATTGAACACTGGACAGCTTGCTCTGTAGCTTCCTTCTCGAGAGCTTCCAAGTCCTTAGAATGTTTATTGTTTGAGGTGTTTATAACATTGTAGCTAAGTTCATGGCATGTTTTATAGCATGGTTGTAACCCATATTTTAACACTGAATTTTTACTGTTTATTACATTAAATGTCATGAATGAGAACCTTTGTAAATTGACTGTGAAATAATCTAGTGGGAAACAACTTGTGTGTCCATCAAAAGGATGATGAAAGTGTGTTTGAAGATGGAGCATTTAAGTGTTCTCCTAAGGTCCCTTTCAGTGGAACAGTAACTTGAATCTTTTACTAAATCTAGTAGATGTTCTGTGTCTCTTAGCATTGCAGTTCCATGATTGGATTCCTCTTCACTGTCAGAATTGCTGGGTACTGAAGGAGGGAGATGTTTGTCTTCCCCATGGTGAAAGTTAGAAGTTAGCTCTTGTCAGTTCTATTTTCAAGTTCTCAGCAGGGTGTGGTGGACGAGTACTGAACCTGGATAGACATCAGTCTAATCTCTCCTCTATTTACTCCTTGGGGCCGGCTGCATCCTCTCAAGTAGTTTTTGAAGTTTCAGCTTTGCAGACGTGAATGTGACAGCGGCACTCTTTTTGTCAGAAATGCTAATGATGTGCAAGCTTTCTGTCATTGCTACCATCTACCCTCACAGATAAAAGTTTTGTGTGTACTCCAAGGAATGCATTGTACCTCTGTTCGGACTTTCAGGATGTCCTCTTGCAACTTTGGGCTAGTTTAAACCCAGAAATGCAGCTTGGCAATGTTGAGTGGGCTGAATGCCCTTAGTGTTTTGCAACACGTGTGTTTTCTGAGTTACGGTTCTTCTGGTGTGCGGTCTGACCTGTACTGTTGGTTACTATTTCCGAATTTCTTACCTAAATGAGGAACAAATCCATGGCTCCTGTGCAAGATAGATCAAACAGACTTTGAAAACATTCTTGTACACTCATGACCAAGGTGTACAACTAGTTTTATTAAAATCTTGCCAAGCCAAATTGATCTTAATCTGTCATCCTTTGTCAAGAAGGTTGTTGTAGAATGACTTCTGAAGGATCTCATGGTTCAAATGTTTTTTTCAAGGTATTGGCATCTTCATCATGGCTCAAAAAAGAGAGACAAGTGAGCTTGCCTTTGCTCAGATGGAAAAGGGAAAGTAAACGCTGGGTCTTTGTGGACTTTGAAATGGGATGTTATAAAATGGAATTGCAGAACTGAATTTTGAGTGAGGAATTTTTCATTAGCAGTGTGTACCAAGGGATGGAAATAGAAATACTGACAACAAGCAGTTGTTGTGTAGGAAAAGAAAACTAAAACCAGCTAACTTCATTAATTTCAAGAAACATTTGGATGTGGTAAGAGTCTGACAGTCTGTTGACTAGTAGACGTAAGGAACAATGTCAGAGTTCAGCAAGCTCAAAGTGTTTGATTTGACTAGGAAACTTGCATTTTTTTCCAAGTCATGGTGGAAATACTTTGTATTTGAAATACTTTTGCAATTATTGTTCTATTTTTCATTCAAAATATAAGAAAAGTTATAGATTCCCTGCAGAACTTTTCCTCTTAACAGAAGGAGCAAAGGCTGCTTTGTGTTGGTGTCCTGTGGCGTTTTTGGTTGGGGTGGGTTTTTTTGTAGTTTTTTCTCCTAAAGTACTGTTAATCTAATAGTATTTGAAATGGGATATCTGCCCTAGCTGCAGCTTCTCTTGTAGCATGCTCTTTTAGTTTCATATCTCAGTTTGCAGGTGTAGTAGATGACAATAAATTAAGCTGGTATGGAATTAATAATCAAACAACATGTCTTAGCCATTTTTTTGAGTAGAATGGCTATTTAGGCAAAAAAAGGAAACAGCTGACTCCTTATTACATTGAAAATTGAGAACTGAGGGTTGCTCTGACTTAAAATATTAGTGGTGATGGTCGAAATGGGAAAGCTACACTGAAGAATCAGTGTGATAAACTTTTAAAATAGTTTTAGAATTAATGCTGTATTTGTCAAACCTGAGTTTTGTTTGCAGTATTGCTCCTCACCTACTTTGCTCCTTCACATTCTTATCTTAGTGTTATTAACCCAGAACTGTTGACCTCATTAATGCTGCTCCCTAATTAATGTAATGCTTATCAGTTCAGAACCTGTGTGCCCTTTCATATGACTTTTCAGGGTGTTTCAGGCCAACCTACTTGCTCAGAGTCTTTCTTGTTCCTTAATATATGTCTTCTCATTCTCTTCTAAGGATTTTTGTCAACTTTTTGAGAGACCACATGTAATTCTGCTTTAGTTCTTCTTGTTTTGTGTAATGCTATTCACTATGCAGGCAGATCCCTGGGGAGATCATTTAGGCCGTGGGTTATTTATGGCAGAGATAATTAGCTGAGTTGCAGCTCCTGAAACAGAAGAATTGCAGCTTGGTGTCGTGGAAGCTGATAAGCTTTGTGGGGCCTCACGTTCTCCCGTGCAGAGTCAGATCGAGAGACTGAGTGCTGGACTCCCACAGTCTGTGTGTCTAGCAAAGCTTCATTAGCCTGTGCTGCCCATGCTGTTCCTGGTGTTTGTGGCAGTGTTGGAGTCAAGAGCAGTGCCAGGGACAGGAAAGGGCAACAGGTAGGTGGGTGTAGGCCTCCACTACTGCTCTCCTAGTTCACATGCAGTGCAGGATGAGCATGTGTTCAGGTAGTGAGGCAAAGCTGATGGGGGTCCCTAAAACTCAGGTGTGAGGACTGGCTATATAGAGATAACTAATGGACACCATGGGGTTGATTCGGTGTTTGGGAATACCTGTCACGTGTTTCTGAGGGTACACTCTGTTATCTGAGATTTTCTGTTGTCCATAGTGGTTCAGCCTACTCCCATCTTGAGTAATAGAACTGATTGTCATTGCAACACAGATGGTACTAAATGGAACTATAAAGCTGTGTCTTAAGTAATATTTAAAGTAGTCTGTTGAATACTAGAAACTGAGTAGTTGAAATACTTTGCCAAAAAGTGGGGTAACACTCATAGATTGATTTAAATATACCTGTTGACCTTACTGATTGATATGAATGTTAAGTTTAAAGCACAGTTATTTGCAGGACCAGGAAAAAAATAATCATCAGGAAGGAATACATTTTTCACTGTTCTCTCTTTCTATGAAAGAGACTTTCCATTGTGTAACTGTGGTACAGCATCACTTGTGAACACTCCATATCCCAGTGCAGAATCTCAGAGCTCCCTTCTTGACTGCCTCTGAGTGGATGCCAGCACAGGCCACAGACTCTCTGCAGTCTTTGGGTCAGCATGCAGGGGGCTGGGCCCAGTAGCCAGGCCTGACTTAGCACCCTACAGGCTCTTTAAATATACATTGCTAATCTGAGTACTAAACCTCATAATTTCTGTGCAAGCAGATCCATAGATAAGGTTTATGCCTTTCTCTGTTCTTCTTAAGTTTAACTTCCTTCTTCTTCTACCCCTTATTCTCCTGACCTTCTACCTGCATTCTCCCATGCTCTTTAAAGATACCATGTAAAGTGTTATCTCCAGAAATGATGGTGCTTCAGAAGAGAATTTGAATGCTGTTAGCAACTCCCAGAAGCACTCTGCGGCCTGCTCGAAGTTGGGAGCTTTGATTACATTTAGTAGTCTGCAGTTATTATGGTTGTGTGTGTGTGTGTGTTCATGCCTCAGCTTTTTTGTCTGCTTTCTGGCTCCCAGTCCTCTCAGTAACTTCCCTTATAGTAAGTGCTCACTGACAGGGATTGGGATTTTTTTATCCTATTATTAACTGCTTTGTATTTATGTTTTTTCTGTGCTAATTGGTAAATATCGTTCTCCTGTTCTGAAACATGTCAGGGCTGACAGCTTGATTTGATTTTAAGACGTCTAATTTAGAGTTTGGTTGTTTTTTGGTTTTTGTTGGGTTTTTTTCTGCTGCAGTAAGGCAAATCTTATAATGGAATAACTTTTTTCATAATGCAGCTGTGCTTAGTATGCTGCTGCTGAATGGAAAGGCCTCAGTGAATTTCTGCAGGGTGGTACAGACTCTCATGTTCTCAAACTCTCCTTCTCTTAACCCGGAGTGCTTCTTTGATCATGGTATCCATGCTGGGGCTGTGCTCTTTTTTTGGTACCTAATCAGGTGTTCTCCACTGCATGAAAGTGTCCGTGCACCTTCTCTATTTTTAGGCGTTGACTTGTCTCTTTGCCACTTTTTTGCTTTGTTTTATGCCCTGAGTTAAAAAAACCTGGCTGGACTCAGTGTTTGGGGTTTTTTTCCTGCACAATAAATCTTCAACATGGATAAAATTCTCATAGGTAATGGCAGTGGGAAGACATTTCAAAAAACTTCTACCTTTCAGTATGATAATACAGTAGTGTTCCACTGTTTGTAAACAAATGTTCATAAAAAGATAAACCTGTCTCTGCAGTCTGAGATCGCAGCTCGAAAAACATTTTGATGGGATATTGTTAGCTGCAAGCTGATGAGTAGGAGTTAAAGAAGAATGAGCAAGTTTTTAAGAAAGAAGGATTATCATATCTTTAAAATATTTGAGCTGTATATAGACTTTGGGCTATTTGAGTAAAATTCCATTGAAAATACTGCATGTTGTTTAAATATGTGTTTTTAAATGTCAAAGTGTGTGTAGAGAGAAACAAATTGTTTAAGGAAAAAAGTATTTTCTGCCAGCAGCACACTGTGCAGACTGCCAGTCAGAGTTCCTGTGATGATGTCTGCTATCAATGAATGTGAGAGTTGCATAGTGTAGGAAATCAGTTTGGGAAGGTGATTATGATGACTGTCAATCTTTGAGTAAACCATGTCAAGAACTAGGTAGCAAAGTTGTTGACTTTATCAATATGGTCTTTAAACTATTATAGGACCTGAAAAGATGCAAAATTAAATTTTTGTTAATGATTATAGCCCTGTGGAATTTTAGAGGCTAGATTCTTTACCTTCCTATTTCCTGTTGTCAGTTGATTGTGTCTGTACTGTCCATCACTGTATCTCTTGGAGGTTAACACCAGTTGCTGTGTTGGAAAGGAGTAGATGTATCCATCTTTCTTGTAGTGGCTTTGAATATGGGAAGAGTAATTTTGCCACCCAAGTCAGTGTGCCACTGCAAATTCACTGGGCAAGTTCTGTGGAGAGAGAAGTTGTTGATCCCAGGTAGACATTTTTCAGAGCAAAACCCGCTAGGACTTGTTTCAAGAACATTGCAGTGTTTATGTGGAGAGCAACATGTGGAATAAATTCATGATCAGAAGTTTGGTGAACCATGTGACAGGAGTTACAGAAGTAGTTGGGCTGGGCGTGCTTGTATGAAATGCTGGGGTTTTGGGGAATGGGACAGGCTTGAATTCAAAATTAAAATAGATTTTTAATAGTTACATTTGAACTGGGTTTTGTTTTGTTTGGGGTTTTTTTGTAACAAGGGCTGCAAAAGCTTGAATACTTCTTTTCAGAGTTTTAAAGTTTACAAGTGAAAAACCAGAAGAAGAATACAGATACTTTAGTAAGCAAATGTAGTAGTAAGTAAATCTCTGTAGGTTGTATACAAGTTTTGGTTTTAAAAGATTGTAAAACAGTATATTACTGGTTTTAGTTTGGGTTTAGGTTTTTTTTACATGATATTTGGTATAATGATATAATGTTTTTAAAGTAGACATCAGATAGCTCCTATTTTCCATCCCTTTGCCAGAATTGCCTTTTCTGAGCACTTAATTCTCTGGGAGCTCAAAGACAGGTGAGGATTAATCAGTTCTGAGCATGTTCTTGCTGTCAGAAGGTTATTTTTCATCATGTTCCAAATTTTCCTGAACAAAGTGTTCCAGCTGTCTTCATTCAGTAGAGATACCATCAATTACAAGTAATTAACAGGTCAAATCAGATTATGATCTGTGGGTTTTCTTTTTGAGAGGTAAAATGATTAAAATGTCTGTTGTAATCTAATAATTCTGCATATGGCAGATCCAACCTGAAGTAGTTTCCGAAGAAGAAAAATGTATTGTGGATGGTTTTTCATATTGAACATTAAGAGTTTAAAAGGTCAAGATATGAATGAGTGCTGAAATTCAACAAGTTTATGAGAGGCCAGATTACTTTGGCTTAGTAGTTAAATCTCTCCCATGCACCTTCTTACTTGTGGCTTTCTGAAATGAAGTGCTGCATAACTTACTGCTGAAAGTTCCAGGGCTTTTCCACAGAAAAGTGAGTGGAACTGTAGACCATTAACTTGGACTGGATGAACAACTGACCTTCAACTCAAGAGTGTGATCAGGTAGTGCCTTGCACATAAGGTGAGGTGACGTCCGAAGTTACTACCCTTCAGCTGTTTAATACTGTGCCCTGAGAAGTAATGTCAGTGTTACACAGTTCTCTTGACAATAAGGTTCTTTGTATTTCTGTTGATATCAGTTAATTTTTTTCAGCTGTGATCCTTAGGTTTTAAATAAGAATATTAAAAAATAGCTATTTTACTATTGCTAATGTTAGATGGATAACTTCATAGATACATCATACAAGGAACAGAAGGTTTCTTAATGAACTAAAGATTAATAGCTGAAAGCTCAAGTCCAGTGAAGGGTTTGGGGTGGGGGAGGGCAGGCCAGAATTGCAGAGTTACTTAATTATTGGAAGAAACTGCTAAAGGAAAGAAGGAATATATCTGCTAACTTGAGGAAACAAGATAGGTCTTTCCTTTTGCATTTGATCACCTAGTGCTTCTCCTGTTTCTGGATTGTGTGGTGGGTGAGACAATTCAGCCTCCTTTCTGAAATGTGGAATACCTTGACCTCCTGCCGCTTGGACAAAGCTGGGATGGTGGCTACCATCTTCTGAGTTTCTGGTATCACAGAAAACAATCTTCAGTCTTCAAGGCCGTCACTAAGAACTACACCTGCAAATTTTTCTTTCTTTAGTACTGTGTCTCAGGTTGCGGGTGGTGTGGGATATTGGTCAATCATGAGAATTATAGTAAGAAAATCTTTAAAAAGTGAACAGTTTCATCTGAGTCACAGTATGGGATTTCCTAGGTTTGAGAAAAATTATGTGATAACATATTTTGCTAACCATCAAAGGTGGTAATTAACTTCTTTTCATTGCCCATGTCTATCAGCTGGGACCACCTTCTTTTAAAAATAGCTTTTCCTTTGGTATTTGTCTGCCCTGTGTGTTTGGGCTCAGCAGTTTAATGAAGGATACGAATCAGAGATGACTTCTAAGTATGAAAAATTGGAGTCACCTGCAGGCAGAAGGTTGACCACTGAGACAAGTACAGCTTTGGACAGAAGCTGTAGGAGGACAAAGGATAAAAGAATGTTATGCATTATGAGCTGTGTCAAGAGGTTTTCTTAAAAAATGTGTAGATGAGAAAGAAAAGTTTGGAATGAGCATGGTAGAGTCAAAAGCTGGTAACAGTTCACAAGAGAATTTCTACTGCATTGTACATTTAATAAGATAAATTAAACTGTTCAAGTTGTGTTTCCTTGGTGTTGGTGCTTACAGATGCCTACAGTAACATTGCTGTGAGTTCAAAGAGAAGGGAGAATGGAAAGCCCACTAAAATACTTGTTAAATTTCATCCTTACTGTCTGCCAGATTGTAGTTCCAAAATTCTGCAATTTGCAAGCAGAGGAGCGTAAAATTCTCCAGTGCGTATTTAAGATGACAGATTGCTTGAGCAATCCAGTAGTTTGTCTCGTCTGTTTAAATTATAAAATGACATGTAAAGTCTGAATCAGTGTGCAATTAAGTGATGGTTGAGTGGTAAAAAAACTGTTTCCTGAACACTTGCTTCAGAGATGCTCATTCTTCAACATCCTCTGATAGCATTAGAGAGGTCTCTGACTTCAGAAATTTATTTCAGTTTGTATACAGGAAACAGCATATTGCCTTGATGGAGCAGCTTTTCTTTTTTTTAAAGTAATTTTGGCTCAGTTGATAGACATATTTTAAAAAACACTCCAGCATGTAATTGCGAGGCTTTTTGTGATTGTTATTAAAAACAGGTGCCAAGTAAATAGAGTAATCTTCTTTTTTTAATAGTGAAAAGGTTCATGGAGATGCCTAGTTGTCTCTCTGAGGTAAACAGAAACTTTGCTATGCAAGACTGCTATTAATGAGCTTGACTTTTATTATTGCCAGCTGAACAAGCAGCTCAAAGCAACTAACAGAATTTTATATTAGTCCTATACCAGCTGGAGTCAGCACAGATGGCAGTAAAGTTTCCATCACAGTGCAAAGATAAATGGCTGCTCTGTTGTAAACATGGAGTGTTAAATAGAGATCCCAAGTAATGTATTTGCTAGTATTTATTAAGATGTATTGAGTATCTGTAAGACCAAGTCTTGAGGTGATGTTAAATTTCTCTGAACTTCATTATTATGAACTGCTGTGAAGAAAAGCACCTTTTTAAATAATAATAAACTTACTTCAAAAAGGAAGGGAGGTAATGTATTTGTAAAGAAACAAGGTTTATGGATCAGATAGTGAGTATGTGCAGTTACAGTAAATTAGAATCGTCGATGTCTTGGATTTGGAGGAAAAGGTGGAGACAGAATTGCTGGGAAATGTTTTCTTTTTCCTCAGCTTGTGGCAGAGGTGCAGAACAGAAGCAAGGTTTCACATAGAGGCTGCGGGAGGTTGTAAATAGAATGGTCAGTGTTTAGCACTGGAAGAAAAATCCTGTGATACAAATTGAAGCTTAGATGAGTGATTTAGTTGGAATTGGGTCAGAAGGCACTGCTTGCTATTGGAAAGGGAAAATTGCTGTAAATCCCTTATCACAATTTTCTGAGATTATGGAAGTAATTTACAGTAATGAAGAATAGATGACTTCTAAAAGCTCTTCAGGAATTAGTTTGAAAAAAAAAAAGGTCACAAAAGTAACTTGTCTGTTTTGACTTCCTGTGAATGCAAAAACATTTGAAACTTGTTCTTTGAAGAAATACATCTGCTTGTGTGTTGTTTGGGGTTTTTTTTAAAGTTTTTTCCAGACTTAGCTATTCTCTAAGTTATGGCATGAAGGAGAAGAAACCATTAAATAATTGCTTTGACTGTGGAGCTCTTTGCAGGATGTGGGTAAAGCAAACAAATGAGCAAACCTGGAGGGCAGAGGAGGGCTTTTTCATTGTTCCCTGCCAGGATCACCAAGCCTCCCCTTACTGTAGGCAGCAGGCAGAATCTCTAGCATCTCACACAATCCTACAGGTAAAATGAAGTGAGCGTGTCTTTGGGACAGCTTTGAATTACAGTTGTTCACATAAGTTGGTTAATGGTGTGATAGACTGGAAGAATATTTCTAAGGCTGAGGTATTTGAGAATTCTTAGCACTTCTTCCACTGTTAATCTAGTGTTGCTGTTGGCAATGAAAAAAGAGTAAAGGTAGGCTGGGTGTAGGTGTGTCTGCTGCTGTTGGGCACCAGAGACATTCAATTGAATTTTGCCATGATGTGCCTCCCTTCTGGAGAAGAGTTACTATCAAGGAATAGAATTTTAACTTTGGTTTTGTGTTTGTGTGCCAGACTGCCAGGTTTTGATATCAAATTAAGATGCGTAAGGACAATAATCTTTCATTCAAGAAAATCTGGGGTATATTTTACTGTGGCGGACAGCTCAGGTCTGACTATGAAAGTACAATCGGCACGCACGGATTGCTGGAGTATAGTCAGTGTATAGTGCATAGGGTATACTTTTTTTTTTCCTTTTTCCCCTTTTCTTCATGTGTGAGGTGTGTTTTTGGAAGAGTTGCTATTGAGTGACGAGTTTTTCTGAAGAAAAACTTTTTTGAGACAATCCTTAAAATGGTCCAAGACAAGCTTATTGAGATTTTAATGTTTCCAAAATCTAGCTTTAAGCTGCTGAGTTTGTTGGAAACAACCACTTCACCCATATTTTCCTGTATTATTTTTCCTGCTACTGCCTCCCCCAATTAAAAAACATGTTTCCAAAATCTCTCTTGGAGTTATTTGCTTATGTGTCCCTCTGAAAGCTTAACTAGGAGATAGCTACTCATACTGCAGTAGCAACAGGTTTACATTGGATGGATTTTTTCCTTTGGAAAACTAGTAGCCAGTTTACCAGGGGTGCTGTTTGTCCATTGCTGTTGTTTGTCCCAAAGCATGAAATAGATAAAATGCAACTTTCAATTAAAGTTCTTGCTGTTTTGGGATCTGATGCAGACACATTTGTGGTCCTGTGGTTTTATAGATAGGTGTCTGTGTTGGAAGTACCTTTAGAAGCAGAAATAATGCCGTGTACCTGTACTCATTGTACTATTCAGAACTTAGACCTTTTCCTGAAATTCTCTGTTGTTTATTTCTCTACCTTTTAAACAGAGAAATTAACAGTCTCTGGGGTTGTTTTTTTCCAGGCCTCTGATGAGCATAGTAGATATTCTTGAGCTGTATCACTTGTTTGTACAGGTTTGCTGCATTTCCACAGAGCTTCCCTTTTACTGTAATTTAGTGTTATGTTTGACTTGAAGTGTCAAACTTAGGGGAACAAAAGGTCTGGAAGGATAGTTCAAGGACTGGGTTGCTTTTGAGGCAAGATTCCTGGTTAATTTTCATGCCAATAGTTAGAAAATACCAGTAAGGAAACAATTGCTTTTGTTGGTAATTGTCCCTTCAAATGCTTCTTTAAGGCTGTTCCTTCAGGAGAAAGGCACGCGCTTTGATATTACAACATTTTTACCACTGATTTTCTGATGAGAATCTTTTGGAAAAATATTAATTATCTACGAAGTATTAATACAGTGTAAGAAGGAAGAGCTCGTCTCCTGTGCCTCACATATTTAAATGATGCTGAGTGTGCAGTTTTGGTGTTGTTTGTGCTGTGGGTTGAGCATTAATATGCAGTATATACACATAACATGCCCCGGGACACAGACACATGAGTTGGTTAATCCATGGCATTTCAAGCACTCTGTTTTGAAAGATTGCAGACACTTCATGAAACCCCTAAAGGTAATTTGTCTATAGAAATATGACTAAGTGTATCTCTGGATGAATTCATGCTGCATTTCTCATGCTGAAGTTCTTGCCTTTCAAGGCACAATCCTCTGTTTCTCATGTTTCTGACAACGTCTCGTTGGCATATACACCTGACTTGATCTAAGGTTATTACTTGCACCTTACCCTTTCTGCTCTGGATTCATAAAGCATTATTTCTTTAAGTTCTTGGGAAATCTTGTAGCCAAATACTGAAGGGTGATGAGTCTAGCTTGCCATTGGATTATCATTGGCATTATTGCAACTGTAAGTGCCGGGCTACTGCTTTTTTCTGCTTGGTTTTTATATATAATGTATTTTCCCCATGGAACAGATCAGCTGATTTACACATTCTTTTCAGGTATTTTGGGAAAAAACCCCATTCTCTCACCTTGTATTTCTTTAGTGTTGATCCTGTTATATGAAGATACTCTTGCAGAATAGGAATTTCAGAATGAATTTTGCAGAATGCTGGGTTTCCCACCAAGATCACCGGTGGGTTACAGAGCTCTCCCCACACACCCTTATCTTCTGTTCATCACATCTGACTGGACTGTTGCTTTGGAAACCGTTGTAATGTCGCAAGTGATTTCATTATGATTAAATGAGGGGAAAAAAATAGAACAAAAGAGCACATTCCTGTTTCAACATGCAACTTGGAAACTGAAACTGTCTCACATACATTCTCTGTATTTCAGAGCACTTTTTGGTAATGGCACAGATCTGTCCTGCTAGTCAGGAATAAAATCTCTACTTTGAAATTCCTATTATTTATTTCCTTTAATTAGAATCAGTAATCAGCTGATGTAGTTACAAGGATAACTGGCTTATACTCTATTAAAAGCTGTGCGTAGTTCTGTCACAAAAGAACCATTTAGTGTTTACATTTCTTTGTCCATCACAGAGACTTAATTAGTTTTCTTTAACACTGAGAATGCTGTAGTTTCCTATTCTATCTGGGAGTATTTTCTATTTATTCCTAGTATCTGTATAAATATTCGGGGTTCTGAAGCAGGTCTGTAACTGCAACTAAACAGAAGATTATAAAAATGTGCCAGGATGCTGCAAAATTTTTTGGCACTGTCTCAGCATTGTTACTGATCTAAAGAGATTTCCATGTTTTTTGTGGTTATGTTGGAGTTTTTTTCTCAGTTTACACTTAATAACTTGTCTAGTAAATTTAAATTTTCAATGTTATGTGGTAAATAAATGAAACTTACTTCTGACTGAAGAATGGGAAACCAGTGTTATGGTTTCCTACACCTGCCCCCCCGTCGTTTTTTCTCCTTAATGCTCTAGAAGCTGTTTGCTGAGGGTTGCGTCTAGTTTTCTAAACAGTAAACTCTTCTGCCTGTGCAGCTTGCATTCAAAACCATAGAATGGTCAGGAGCCAGATCAGTGATTGCTGCTTGGAGGCGAGAGAGATAAGAACAGGAGGAGACTCTGCAGGAGTTCCCACACTCCTTGGCACTGTGGTGCATGTGCAGTGCTGGTTGGATGTCTTGCTGGTTAACTCTGGTCCTCAGCTCTGGGTCTGGGTCACTCCCTGGAGTCTGTAGCAGCTCAGTGTGTTGCTGCTCAGGTGCTGGTGTTTTGCTGGGAATCTCTCCAGAGCAGGTTTCTGAGCCACCAGCCAGGCCTTGCTCTGGGCCTTACAGGGAAGGGGGCTGGCAGTCAGAGCACTCCTTGCTACGCCTGCTTCTGTGCCAAGCCCAGATCACTAACAGGTCTGCGGAAGTTTAAAGTGCTTGGCGTGGACAGCTTGATAAGTGCTGCAACAAGCGAAGATAGTTTGGGATGTGTTTAAATCCAATTTTTTTTTCATTCTTCTTCATTCGACTTTATTGTCACTGGTTTGTTACAGTGAATGAAGTGTTTGATGTGTGAGCTAATGTTACAAAAGCTGGTGAGGTATAGAGAATAAGGGGGGTGTGAGACATGCTGCAGAGACGCTAGACTAGTATTTTTTCTTCAACTATATCCATATGAACTCTTAAAATTGACATTTACAGCCATTGATAGACTTTTAAGTCATTATTGCTTTCAGGTAAATTGTCATTTTCTTCCCTAAGTGTCCAACACCTTCCTTTTTTGGCAAAGCAAAATGAATAAGCCTATCCTGAGTAATACATGAATTATCTTTTCCATTATCTCTCAGGAAGTTCTGATTGTTTCTGAAACGCTGCGTACTACTGATCTGCTACCTGAGGAATGTGTCCACTCCCTCTATTGTATAAGTGCGTGGTGTAACCATTAATATGAATCTGTTGTGCTCTTGTTCTTTCTGGAAAAATAATTAACGATATTAAAATAGTATGTTTTTTGTACAAAAAAATAATTTTTTCTGAATGTATACTTGTGTAATCTGTTTAGGTTAGATGCAGATGAGCATCTTATCCCTAAGAATCTCTGCATAATATCATGTCTTTTTGCTTTGTGGCTGGAATGCTAAATGAATTACTGAATCATAAACTCTAATCTTGTTGTTGATCAAGACAGCCTCTTGGTCATGGTATTTCTGTACTATCAAGGAAAGTATTGATTTATCAAAAAATATATGCGTATTCCTGGATAAATCAAATGCTGATAACACTCACATACAAAGTGTACACTTGTTCAGTCAGAAGTCTATCAGAGTAGTCGATCATGAATTATCATCAATTAAATAAAAGAGATAGGATGTGTAAATAGGTATTTAATTCACAAAATTCAGACGGACTTATGTTACTGAACATATTTGGTATTTTTAGCAGATACACATTGAACTGAGGCACTATATTTGTGGAAGGCCAGTTCTTTCTGAATTCTATTTATAGGCTGGCCTGGAATGCTCACATGATTATATTGTTTGTAATCTTGGGTATTTTTATTGCCAGTGATGCTATGGCAAAGAGCTTCTCAGTATTTCCATTATACAATTTTATTTCCAAGCTGTATACCTAGTGCCTAACACAAAGTTTGGCTTGGAGGTTGAGGATGTGACTCCTCTGCAACGGAATAAATCCTGTCTTTGTATTTTTGGAAGAGTTATGTGATTACAGTGACTTGTATACATTTCATTATCATGTTGCTACAACAAGTATTAAAACACGTGGGAGTTAAAACAAGATCTGAAAAGTATCCATGGAAAAATGGTCAAAGAATAGACAGAAAACTGAAACTGTGAGGCTGCAGTTTGTGAGTTTGCTCTGGTACAGTGGAGTTTAATCCAAAATGTCCAAGGCATTAATGATTTTTAGCTCAGTGAGATTCTGTTGAGAATATGGGCCAGAATTAATGTTGGCAGTATTTCAGATTTTTTGTTTCAGTGTTCTTCGGTTTTATTAGGTTTACTCCAGTTCATTAGCACAGTGTTTAAAAAAAACCAACCAACCAAAAAAAACCAAAAAAACAACAACCCCAAAACAACCAAACAATTTCATTTGAGGAGAGTAGAAAAGGAGGAGCAGAAAATAATCGAAAATAGTCAAACTGTCAGGTAAATAATACCACTTATCTGTAGTTGTAATAAAATATGTCAAGGTGAAAAGGAGAAAAACAATTTTTTTGTTTTAATTGTTTGGGGTTTTTTTGTCAGCTGCCTAAAGGAATATTTCTTTCTTCTACCTGACGAAAACTGATCATAATTTTCTTCTATAAGGGGAAAAGAATCTTTCTCTTCCATTTGCCTGCCTTCACTCCCTCTTTCCTTCCCTCCTTTCCCCGTGGGTAAAACTTGATAATGTTGCCTTTTCTTGACAAGCTGGGTTGCATTTGATTTAATGTATACGATGTTATTTTCCTGAGGATTTTTTTTTTTTTTTCAGTGGGACAGGATTTAGAAAACTCGTGGATACTTTCTGCAGCACTGCCCAGAAATTGTATCTATTTGTAACTGCCCAAGAGTCAAGAGTTAGATTCTCAGAGTAACTAATTACCATAAATATCTTATGCAGATTAGTCTAAAAAAGTGCCATTTGGAAAAGCTAGGCTTCTATTAAAAGGTTACCAATTTTATATATCATTATGTTGTGCAGTTAACTTATTTTTGTCTGAGCTTGACAGTAATTTTTATACAACTGATGCATAACTAAAGAAAATGTTGTATTGAGCCTTTGAGGTTTGGTTCTGTTTGTTCAGGGTAGGTTTCATTGCCTACAAAGAGGTTGTTTAGACACACTAAATATGAAATAATTGCATTTCTGCTTTTCTGTTGACTAGTTAGCTACAGGTGTTGCACAGAGAAGAAGATACACGTGTGTTCAGTAGGGCAAGCAAAGAACATCCGTTTTTGTCAGAGGTAGCACAACGTACATTAAATAAAAACCAAATTGCAATCCCAGAATGTAGCCACTCAGTTTATACTATAATAACAGATGTGAAGGAAGCTTTTGTGTGTTTCGCTTATCTTGATCCTCAGTATTTGGAAGGTGAGGGGTAGAAAAGCTGAGATGTTTGTATAATTTTCCATTGCAACCTGTTGAGAAGAAAATTGCAAATAAAGCTAATATTTTTAGTCCCTTAAATGTGCTGTCTCTAACCTTGCTTTTTTTTTCTGGAGTACTGTTTCTTGGATGCAGCTTTTGAATTGGATGATGCCACATAATTTATTTGTAATATATTTAAAGAAAAAAAAAAAGAGGGCTGAGTATTGCTTCATGTCCCAAGCTTTAGATTTGGTTGTGCATACAGGACCTAAGATAGAAGGATAATTTGCTTTTGAAGGATATGTCAAACCTCAGTACTGTCATTTTGATTCTGGACTTTTGTGTCATTTTCTTTTATAATTGCTGCATTCTTTTAATCTGTATCTTTTTCTTCTGAAACAACAGTAAATGGTATGCTAGTAATGGCATCATCATTTCAGATAATTGGGAGAAGCTAACCAAGAATAGTTAACTTATCAACACTTAGTTCAAAAAACTAGTGTCTAGCAAAAATATTTGTAACATTTTTAAGACTCAGACTTATTTTGTACATTTCATTTCAGCAATTCCTATATGAATGGTATTGGGTGTATAGTTTAGCCAAGGTTTTGCACATGATTTTGTTCCCTTTGGAAGGGACATGCTCTTCCTGCAAGTTTCCTTAGCCTGTTTTTATAAAGACTTCTGGAAGTTTCAATACTGAAAATAATTTTACAGTCCCAGTGAGTTATTTTAAGCTATCAGGGCATCTGATATTCGTGCTTCAAGTGTTTTGGAGGAAAAGAAGCCAGCCACAACCCATGGACTTGTGAGTTTTAGCTTCTCCCACTTAATAGAAGTAACAGACTCAGTAGGCATGAGCCACTTGTCCAGCCAAAATCCTTTCTTTCACCCCCAAACATCTTGTGTGGAGTCCTGAAGTGGTCTCTGCTTGCTCTGGTATTTCTTCTTTTGTAAATGAACGGGAGAAGGCGTGAATATGGCTGTGATGGAATATATTGGCAAGATGGTGTTGCGGCGGCTGCTGCTGGAGTGTGGCAGCCACAGAAAGCTGTGGGAGGACCTTCAGGTGGGTTGTGGCTGAATGATAAAAGGGTACATGAAACTCATTGTGAAACACAAAGCTCTTCTGACCTTGTGTACCCAGCCATGGTTTCTGGGCTCCCTGTTGCCAGGTGAATCACTTTGGAGTTGTGCACATTCAAGGGAAACCTCAGCTCAGTGCTCAGCAAGTGGGTGAAAAATGGCAAGAGACTGTCGTGACCTACTGGGAAAGCATGTCAGGAAAGAGCAGGGAATGAGGGAGGAAGTTTCATGTCTCTGTACAGCTGCAAAGTGCTCTTGACTGTTATGTTTTATTCTGGCCCTCCTGCCTCAAAAAGGTCTGCTGGAACTAGGAAGAGAGAGAGAAAGGCAGTAAGGGTGGTGAGCTTACAGACCACTTCTACATGAGGAACTAGTAATAAAGCAAGAAGTCTTTAATCTAGAAGAAGACGGCTGGGGAGGGAGAAGGGATATGTTTTGAGATCTGTACATCCATAAACAGCAGGAGGAAGGATTTACTGCCCATTGCCTTACAAGAGCTATGAGATTTAAATTATCAGGAGGTGGATTCAGAGCAAGTACAAAGATAAGTCTGTAATTAAAGTGAGACTTTGCCACAGGATGTCAGCTTTTAAAATTCTGATTAAAAAATTGTCAGGTAAATTAATATATAAAAACCCAGCCACTGAAGGCCATTAAGGTTAAACCAGTCAATTCCATCCGTAGCTTCTCACCATCCATGGCTGGTTAGAACACCTGTGTTCTGCAGCTGCACTAGGCTGCTGCTGAGTTTTCTGCTGTGTTCATCAGGTGGCTTGATTAAAGGACCTGATGGCTGTCAAAGGCAGGATCTGCCCCTTCTGTGATATGGCAGTGGTCTAGCAGTCAGTACAGCTTCACCCTTCTTTCCCCAGGTTTGTGTTCCCAATTACACATTGATGTTTGCTGCATACATTCCCTGCATTGGGACAGCTGGTTTCTGGTTCTGTAAAACTAAGATAGATAGTTTTTCAAATAAAGAATGATCAAAGCAAAGTAATGTTCCCCCCAACCCTCCCACTGCCTTGCATTTTTCTGGCAGAAGCATAGCTGAATGTGAGAGGCTGTGGCATGGAGCTAGGAACAAGGAGTTCAGGAAGAGCAGAACCTTCTTAAACTGGCTTTGCCTCTTACAATTACAGGGAGGTATTCTTAGAGCAGCTGTTGCCAGTGTCTTAGTCTGAAGCTTACTCATTCTGCCTCAGACCTGAAACAGCATACACACTTAAAACCTTACCTGTTTTTTCTCCTCCCCCATCTCCTGCAGAGATAAAACTATCTCACCTGCAACCTAATTAAAGACACAATCTCTGTTTTCAAAGTTTTCCTTTTTCTGAGATATTCTCAGAAAGAATTTGCTAGCTAAAGTAGTTCTTCAGGTTTTGAAAATAAAGCAATTTCTATGGTTCTCACCTCCTTTCTGGTCTCTAATGTGTCATGATTCTTCCTTTGCAATTCACAGGAGAGTTAGGCAATAGTTCTTCAAGAGTACTGAAGGAATATAGCAGGGGCTGGAAAGAGTTAAGCTTTCTGTGCAGAAAGATTTTTTTCTTTCCATATTTTCCAAATTTTTAAAATGCAGCTGTTCCTTCATAAACAGCTCAGTATGAATGCAACATAGGAACTATGCCCTTCTAAGAGACTCTTGGTAGTATTGGACTTGGTAATATCTCGGACTTTTGTTGTATTCTCTATATTTCAGATTCACTATGCTTAAGAAATATGAATTCAAACTGATTTGAAGAGGACGAGAACTGCAAAACCTCCCTATGTAGACATGTGTTTAGAGCTGCAAGGGAAGTGCAACATATGAGAGCACATGTAGAAAGCCAAGTTCGACAGAAGGGTTAAATTACAGGACAGTGTTGGTACAAGAACAAAATTAATGAGATTAAATTTATTCACTATCAAAATATGGGAAAGCTTTCTGGACAGCAGGAGAATGAGTCAGAATAATTCAAAGTCAATGCTGTTCTGCCTCATGAGAAGCAACTCAATCTCAAAAGACTTTACAGCATTGCTGCCTGTGACAATTACAGACCGTATGACCTGAAGATTCTTGCTCTCTGTTTTATTGCTTTGTTCAGCCAGCTAATGTGTATCGGCAGATGTAAACTCACTCTTTAACTGTAAGAATAGACATAAATAATTTTTTGGTTTCTGTCTTTTCAGGAAATACTGAAAATCCATTTTTGTTCTTAATTAACTGGTCACATTAATGACTTGTGTACCATTATATTGTGACCTCTTTCTAGACTTTCTAAAAGCCATCAATGTCTGTAAGGTCTGAGATGGCTTCTGTTTCTCTTCCACTATCTTGTAAACTGCATTCTTGCTGTGCTTGTGGTCCTGTGAGTTCACATTTACTCTTTGAAATCACTATTTTTTATATTGAAAACTGCTTGTAATACTTAATCAGGAATTTTACTCTTGACCTATGCTGTAGTAGTGCTGTTTGTTTTCAAATGAATTGAAATTTTTATGGGACAGAGGCCCACTCTTTTGCGTGTTGTAAAAATGAAGTCTATTGTAACAAAACAAATTATGCTGCTCTTCTGTTTTTGAATTAAGCACTACAAATGCTTGCATAGAGCTATGGACTCATTCTCCGCTGAGGCACTTCAAAGCTATAACTGTCTTCCCTCTATAGTGGAGTCTCTATGTGAAGTCAGCAGTAAATCAGTTTTGACTGTTTTACCCGTTTACATTGCTGACTTGCACATGCAAATCTTTTTAAGTTTTATTCAAATTTGTACCTCATCCCTTCTCAGTCTTGTTGAGTATTTTTTGCAGAGTTTGTCTTTAGGCATTTCGTTTCCACTGCAGCTGCCACCATCACTTTCTTAGAAATGACTGTGACCATCTGCTTGGAACTAGAGAATTTGCTGCAGTGATGTTAAAAGTAGTACTGTCCCAGCTTGTTCCCTGAAAATCAAGAGGTGAAACCTGAATGCCCAGCCTTGCCTGGCATCATTCAATTGATGAGCACAGTGAATAATAGTCTTCACAGAAGACTGGCTGTATTTTTTGGAGATGTGGAAAAAATTTGGTCATAAAAGCCAGCTATGAAACCCCACTGAAGGTTGCTGAGCTGCCGCAAATTTTATATTACGCTGGATTTATTTTTTCTGTGAAGCTACTGTATATGGGTTGGTGTGGGAGCGCATGATCCAAGGATTTTTAGAGGTTTTTTTTTTTTTTTAAATTGACTTTTTAAAAATTGACACAAGTCTGGGATTATAGTAATTGTTAAAAGTTCCTGAGTCTCAAGCCTTGCAGATCATATTTTATACATTTATATGTTAATATATTTTTTATATTTATATACGTAATGTTCATGCTACTGCTGTGTACCACAACGTCTTTAAAAAGTGATTTTAGCTTTTTTCACAAGAGTGTTGAGGTTGGAGGCCATCTGGTTCAACCCCCCTGCTCAAGCAGGGCCACCTAGAGCAATATGAGCAGGACTGTGTCCAGACAGCTTTTGAGTATTTCTAAGAAGGGGAGTCTACAACCTCCGTGGTCAACCTGTGCCAGCACTTGGTCACATTCACTGTGGAAAAAATGGAATCTCCTTTGTTTCAGTGTGTGCTCATTGCCTCTCGTCCTGTCTCTGGGCACCACTGAAAAGAGCCTGGCTCCCTCCTCTTTGCACCCTCCCTCAGGTATTTATATACCTTGATGAGATTCCCCTCGAGCCTTCTCTTCTCCAGCCTGAGCAGTGCCAGCTTTCTCAGCCTCTCCTCACAGGAAAAATACTTCAGTTCCTAGTATTTAAATATTTTTTTCTTGTGATTTGATTATTCTCCAACATATCAGGCCAGACTTCTTAAAGAACATGAATTCAACCATTTAGAATTCAATTAGATCTAGCAAAAGAATTTGCTTAATATTGGATTCAGATATCATTTGGGTCTTTTGTTATCTGTTAATATATTTCAGTCATAAGACGATCCTTGTTTTCTTAGCCCTTCAAAGATATTAGACTTGTATTGTTGCTACAAGTTGAAATATTTCCTTTTTTTGTTGTATAAAAGCAGTGTGTACTTCATTTTTCAGTCTAGGAAGACTTAGGGGTCTTGGCTTTTTTTTCCACAGTGCTCGTTGTAGTGGTGTGTCTGTCACTCCTGTAATTTGTGATTTGCCATGTGGCACCTGGCAAGGAGGTGGTTGTCATTTCCACCAAGAACATGTTATATACATCACATAATGCCTGGTAGAGGGGTCTGGCCTGCAAGCTTTGCTGTAAAAAAAGGAAATGCTTGTGGCTCAAAGTAACGTAGTATTTATATGAATTGTCACAAATTCACGGCTCACTGGAGAAGGGGAGCCTGTTAAATACTTTTTTTCTCACATCTCTTGTCGTGTAGAATGTTCTCTTTTACCTTTCTGGTATATACTAGAAAGACATCTAATCTCTGTCAGAGGTCCTCAGATGGAAAAAAAAAAACCTCTGAGTGCCATAGCAATTGCCACCCATCTCTGCTGGGAATGATCTATTCTCAGATTGTAGAAATGCTTTCAGGTTCTTACCTTTCCTTGATAGATTCAGTAACTTAGTGCTTGATGTCACCTCTCTGTGGAGTTGGTTACCTGCCTGTTTTGTTAACTGATAAACTTGGAGCACACACCATCAAGAATTTTTCTAGCCTTTGGATGACTTGTGTGGTTCATTTCATGGCACATGCTGGGTTGATTCCTAAGCTTTGCAGAGCTCTGTGGAGGGATTTCTAGAGATGTCACTTGCATGAGTGCTATATAAGAATAAAATCGCCTCAGTACTTTAGATGTCGGTCCTGCAACAGCTCAGGAGATCTTATTCACTATTTATGTAGAGTTGATTTGAGTTCACATTCTTGGTATATTGTTCCACACAATAAACTTTATTTATCCCGTGAATCACCATCATCATCTTTCTCTGCATTATGTCCACTTTCTGATAAATGGTAGCAGTTGTTAATGCTGTCTGTTAAAGCAAATAATTTCATCTCAAAGTTACCAAAACAGCTGGTGTTGCAGCCAGCTGAGATAGACTTTTTTTGTGAAATGGTTTTGGTGAATTTGCTATGCTAAAGTGTATCATCAAGCCTAAGTTTTAATTTTGATTACAAATTAATGAATGGTATTTTCCATCTGATAAGTTCATTTAATAGTCATGTCAATAAAAACACATGGTAGGAGGAAACAAAAACCAGTAATTTGTGAGTTTTGCTGAATCTCAGACAACTTTTTCATACTGCAGTTGTTTGAAGAGTGCTAACATAGGTTTGCAGAGCTGTGTGAAAGGATGAAGTGTCAAACCCAGTTAGCATCTCTCTTGAAATCTCATTATTAAAATAAAGTAGATGACAATTGAATGATAGTTTTCCCTGTTATGATAAAGGAATGTGACAGTGAAACCTGGGGGTTATTGTCTGTAGTCCAGTCAGAATACATGGTCAGGACTGGTGCACATGCAGTAACTTTTGAAAAATATCCTTGTCCTGATTGAGTATGAAAAATATGCTTATCTTGCAGCAAAGAGTGGGCTTTTTTCCTTTTTTTCCATTTGTTGAGGAAAGTAAGGTGTTACAACCAAAGTTCAGATCCAGTTAGTTGATTTACACCTATGCTTTAGTTCTTTCTGGTACACAGTCTTTCCACTGACAAGAGATCTTCTGTCTTCAGCCTTGTCAGTGAAGCTGTTAATGGCTCTGTTTATGTCCTTTCAGCAAATTGTAATGCCTGAGTTTTGAACCAGCAAACTAACAAAGTTAAATTTAATTTATGAAATGCTGTGTTGCTTATCAAATTTCCTTCACATGCCCTTGGAAGTGATCTATCTTGGATTAAATACTGTATATAGTGATAAAATAGTAGTATATTTTTCCAAAGCTTTGAGCACTACCTCCACAAGGGGTATGTATCTTCACTGGTGTTTTGATGGTTCTTACAAGCAGCATTTCTGAAGTAATGTTAAAGGAGTAGTAGTGTTGAAAGGGAACATTTTCCATTGACGTGGGAAACTTAGGATGTAGTTAATAGCTGTGAGTAGCTAACTCCAGTGATGGGCTGGGTGTTAGAGTCCCCATAGGGTTTGTGCAGAGTTGAAATGCTGGTTAATACTTGGGGTGTTTTCTCCTCAAGGGCACTGATAATAAATGCAACAGGATAAGAATAATAGGTGCCTAATAAATGCCACTGCAATTTTATTAACACTCCTAGAATGTTTTTCCACATATTTTCCAGAACTATAGCATGTTTGCTCTGACAGCAGTTTCATCACATTCAGGCTAAGAATCATTCACTGGAGACTACCCTTAAGGGCTAATAGATCTTGGGTTCTGAGATCAGATTTTTTCCCCCTCCCTCATTTCCTTGATTACTTAAACCTGATTAGGTGGTAAAAATCTACTCGTTTAGATTCTTGCACATTCCATTTTTTGAAAAGGAGGGGAAAAGAATTGGTTTTAAAAGGTACAGGACTACTTGCTAATGCACCTGGGAACATTAGGTAGACTTTCATTCCTTTGCATTTTTGTCATGAGGCTATAGCTGGATGTTAGAAAGAGCAAGCTTGATATCCTTGTGATTGTAGTTATGCTATACTTGTAATTGGTGTAGCAGGTTTTCATTACGATAACTAGAGTCTTGGATAAGTTTTGAATTAGTATGATTAAAGACTTGGGGAAAACAGATCATTTAACTTGGGTTCTAGATGGGGTCTCAGCAGGATTGCATTAAAGCTCTTGACTCTCAGAGCAAAGTGAAATTTTAGCTAGTGTTTGCCTTTTCAGTAAAGCTAAAATTAACTGAAATGGGTTTTAAAAACCCCAATTTACTTTATGTGGAAGAGTATTCAGGTTTTAGTTTTTTAGTGAGTTTTCTAGCAGAGTAATAAACTAACCTTTCTGCTGATGGATGGTGACTGCTCTCCTAAGCCAGTTGCTGTGTGTGAAGTGCTGTTGCATGTAGGGCAGGTATCAGTCCTCTTTCGGGCTGTCAACAGAAGTTGTTTTTACATGACATCAAGGCTTCTGTGTAAAAATTAGGAGCACTTGAACTTCGCATCAACAAATTGTTGGCATTGGAATAATAATGCCTTGGGCAGTAAAAATACTCAGAATTTGGGAGTGAAGGTAAATTAGCAACATTATGTTCCTGGACAGCTGTCACTTTGTCTTCCATCTTGTAAATGTCAGAATAGAATGCCTTTCACTTACTTTAATGAGCTTGGGTTGGTTTCATAACCTGGTTGGTTTCATTGCTGTAGTGACTGAACTTCAGTGGACCCCTGTTATGGTGAAATAGCCAGGCGTCTTTGTTTCTTTAGTGCCATGGAAGTTACTCTGCTACTGTAATGTCTGTTTTGTTTAACTTGCACTGCAGTATTTGTCATTCTGATTTCAGTGTCTGACTTTTCTCTCTTTGCATGTGGTAGGTTTCCGTAAAGCGTGTGAGAACAACTTATTACTAGAGTATGCATCTGTTTCTCATGGTGCTTCTGATTATGATCAGCTACCACCTTATTATGCAGGCACTTGCTCAAATTGCTTTACTTGTTAAAATGTTTGGGGTTTTTTGCTGTTCTTCAAAGGATTATTTTGTCTATAGAACAGGCTTTTGCTGGGTAGGAGGATTAATCAGGGCATGTGCTGCTCACCTTATGCAAGAATATAAAATAACTAATTATTTCTGTTTGGGTATGTATGTGTGCTCACACAGTATGTAAAGTAACTCTTCCAAGAATCCCAGTATTGAATCATGATGCCAGCTTCATTAATCAGCTGTACAGGAGATACCCCAGACAAGCACAGAGGTGGAATGTTATTCCCTTTAAGGGCATTGTCCCTGCCATTTACTCTATTCTGTGTTTAGAAAATTCATGGGAGAAATGGGCAAATAAATGTCCTTTTTCTGTGTTCTTTGTAGAGAAAGTGGTCTACTACCAGCAGCTTGCAGTGTATAATCACCTGAAACTGCTGCTGTGGCAGACTGTGATCTTTATCTAGGTAGTTTAGTACAGTGTTCATCAGTAATATAAAGCCAGGCTTTTTAAGGTGCTTGGTATCAAGCCTGCAGGTAACAGCCTGCAGTGATAAACCAGGAGCCAAGGAAGGGTCTTAGAGCTGCATGACCTTACTGTGAAAGATAGGAGAAACACAATCTCTCTGCTTCTACATAATTTACGCTGTTTGCAGTTAGGAGTGCTGAGTGCTTGCTGTCTCTGCTGTTGCCACTCTGGAAGCTGCACACACGTGGATAAACAAACAGTGCAGTTACTTCTGTCCTGGATAGCGAGGCACACTCCGTATGATGGTCCTTCCACAGGTTTGCTCCCTTGCGCTCTGCCTTTGAGTGAGGCAAGTGCATGCTGCTGGTGACATGCTCAGCCTGAGCTGTAAGGCAGCTGGATTTTAAAAAACTAAACCAAATTTAAACCCACTCAAAAATACTATAATATTTGTTTTGAACAGCTGGTCTTTAGAATCCAGAGATGCTGGAGCAGTGAAATTTAAGAAATATTATTTTTATCAGGATGATCTTTGCAATTTGACCATCTTTATGCTTACAGAGGAAAGACTGTTTTAGCTGATGAGTTGAAAAAAACCTGAAGGCTTTTCTCCATTTTCTTGTATATTAATAGTTGCTTGTAATAATTCTTTTGACCAGTGACCCTGAAGAGTACATCAATGACTATGTAACCACTGAATGTAAGCAATTAAATATTTGGGAAGTCAGTGAGTACCAAGAATTTGCTGTGGTTGCACATGTGATGAGAGCAAAAAGTTTTTTCAAACTCAGTGTCTTAGACCTTGACTTTTGGTGTAGTCAGCTTACAAGAGCTGCAGAGTCATCTGGTTCATTCATTCATAGATACTATGTGTGGTTATTTAAAATAGCTGGTTATGGTTGCTTCATCTTGATTAACTAATGTGAGAAAAAAAGAAAAGAAAAAGAAAGAGAAAAAACCCCCAAATACTTTCCAAAAAGTGAAATAATTATAGTATAATTGTGACCTACTTGGCTGCTTACAACAGTTGAATTGGAGATAAATTGGGCTGTGTGGATGTTCCAAAGAATCTAAGACCTATTTCTCAGAGACACTTTGTTCCTCTGTCTCCTTTAATGTGGAGTACCTGGTTTTACACCTACCTTCTCATTTTAAAATGTACCTTGTCCCTACTGAGGGTGACTTTCTTAACTGAGGGTTGGGGGTGGGTGGGGTGATGAAGCTTCATTATATGAAATGGAGAGAAAAAAATAATTCTTTCAAGGTTTTTTTGATGTATGAAATGTCTTTCCTTCTGGTGGGAGCAACATTTGGTTGGGAATGCTGAAAACACTCACTAAGGAACAAAAAAGGTCTTGTTTTGAAAGTTACCAAGTCTTTAAGGTGACAATATAGCATATTTCTGGATGCTCGTAGTGCAAGGGTGTCTTCTGTTGCTTCCTGTTGCATGGGACTAGTTTTCTAATCAGAATATGCAATGTCATCTTGTATCAACTTTTTGTGTGACAAAAGGAGACTCCTACGAGAGAATGTAGGTAGTTAAAAAAAATGAAGAAAGAACCTTTGCTGCTGTTAAATTACTAGCAAAATGCACTCCTCTCATGGTGTGCTGTCACAGGCAATGGGTTGAGGTGTTAGAGAGAAAATATGAGTGCAGTCAGGAAGACTTCTCATTCATGTGCTAACACAGAGCATGAGAACTGACATTTTGTGAGTCACTTCTCTGGGCAAATGTGGGAAAGATTGAGTTCAGTTTCAGCAAGAGATAACAGAAAAAAGAATTGACCTTAGCACAAACCTTTCTGTAACCTATCTTTCTTTATCTAGCTTAAAGTTTGAGGTAGCTAAGCACTCTGAGATCTTGATGTGTGTTAGCCAAGCAGGGCAGGAGAGGCTTAGTACTGTTGTGAAACAAAAAGCCTGAGTAGATACCCACAGCAGACACACTGTTCAGTAAAGTTAAAAAATCATTCTAGTGATACTTTACTAAAGTCATGATGGCTTAAGGACAAAGGCAGGAGGAAATCCAGAAATTCAGTGGGCTTTGTGGTCATGAAATTCATACTTTTCCTCTGACCTGTGAGAATATTTTTCAGACTCTTGGTGGTATGTGCTTGGGTTTTGAATTCCAGGCATGTGAGAAAAAGTCAGTCTTCTGTCTGATTATACAGATTGAAGATGCCCATCAGGTTAAACCAAAATCCACTATTGTGCAGATGCATTTCAAGGTTAGGTAACTTTGATAATTTCCTGAAGTGTATGCCAGCTGACTGCTTTAGAGGAGATTTTGTTATCACTCAAAAGGCATACCTGTATCTTGTCATTGACACCATGCATGACTCGACCTGGAATTAAAAAATACCTGGAAATAAACATTTTAGATGTTGTATCTTTGGTCTGTTGTCCATATGTGTGTTGTGTGTGTGTGTCCTTGCCTCTCCAGCCCCAGCTGTGACACTGAATGACCACATCTGTATGGTCACTGTTTGCTAAAAATTGAGACAACTTCAATTATCTATGAAGCTGAAGACTGCTGGTTTCTGGAAAAGCAAAGAAGCAAGAAAGCACGTATTAAAAAAAAGGCAGCAAAGCAAACAAAAAAAAAAGTATGTAAAATTTGGTTAGGCTAATGCAGGCTTTTATAGCACATCTTTAAGCTGCCACAGATGTGATTTCTGGTAAACTGTAAACAATTCTTTAGTTATTAGTTTGAGTTCTTTGATTGAAGTATTTTGGAGTGTTTCCATCTGAATCACTGCCAGAATGATGGTTACACTGAGTTGATTAGCTGGAATATCCAAATAGCTTCAAAATCTATCCTGTGAGTTAATATAGCTGACTTATTCCAGAGGCCTTTGATCATATTGCTGTTGGTGATGCAGGGAGTTACTGGGAGTTGCTGAAGTTGGTATTAAGAGTTTGGAGCAGTTGGATGTGACATATGATAGGAAGCTGCAGCTCCTTGTGCTTTGACATCCCAGAGATCAGTGATGCTGCTGGGAAGCTCTGCCATCCACCAGGGGTTTAAACAGTGACTATTGCACTTTTCTTGAAACAGACATCAAAGTAAAGTTAGAGGAGACTTCCAGAAGGTAGTGGCTTACACTGCTTAAGTAAATGTCCTAAGAATTATGTGTCAAACCATTTTTTTACTTCAGTGGTGTTCTGTACCTTTTCCATTTAGGGCTTATAAGAACGATCTCAGGAAGAAAAAGCAGTTGATAAGCTTTCTGTTGGACTTTATTTCCATCTAAACTGTTTAGGACTTCTGCTGAACCTGTACAGCAGTCTCTCAGGAATTCTCTAGTAAAGCTGATATAATCCTGAATTATTTTTCAAGGTATGAGTGTATTTAAAAGCTTTCCAAAAAAACTTGGATGACTTCTTTCAATAGGAACTTCTCTTGGAAGTTTAGAGGTGGTGCTGGGACTCTGTCTAGACAAGCTGATAATTGTAATTGCATCGCATCTGAAAATGGATTAAAATGGTAATATTTAGGGTAGAGCTAAATGTATTTTTCAATTAGATAAGTGCATTCTGCACAAGTTCAGAACCACCTGTTCATGAGCTAGCCATGGACGGAGCTGTGTAGTCACCACTAATGAAAGGGTAAAGCTGCAGTGAGTGGTTTGGCTGGGAGGCAAATGATGTTTGCATTACACCAGTCCTGTGTCCCAGCTCTGTAACTTCTGTTTCAGGCAGATGTGTCATCTGAGGTCCGAACTGAGAGTAGGCAGAAAAGATTGCATAAGATATGTTTGTGGATTCGCATCCCTTCAGAATTTTTTGCTGAGCCCTTGTATTGTGGGTTGCTAAGAAAACTGCTCAAAGTGTTTTGTGTCTTCCCTGCCCTTCTCCCAAGTTGGTGGGGTTGGTGTGTACACGCTGGTGAATGAAAGCATGGCTTGGTCCCAGGTGTTTCTGCTCTGAGAGTGTAGCCTCTTTATATCTTTGAATTTTGTGTAGCGCATGTATTGCTAAACTTTTCATCCGTATCTTATATACCGTACTGCATTCTCTGCTTGTGTTGTTTGTCTGTAGACATTTCTCGTTGTGTTTTTCCTCTTCATCCACATTTTCTTTCTTTCCTTCATCCATGCTTTTTTTCCCTTGATGTGAAGAGTGAGTGGAAATTTCTTATTTCAATATATAATTTAAACACATGCCTAAGGTTGTAGCTTTGAGGAATGGCCTAAGTCAGTCTAGTTCTGCACTGTATGTTCACCTCCTCTCTTGCTTTGGCATCAGCGCGCATAGGGCTGCATAGTGAGACAGGGCAGCGATCTCGTTTGAAACCAATCCCACCAGAAAAACCCAAGTTGGTTTAATTTACAATGTGGCCATATGCCTCCCAGCAAAAGCGTACAAGCATTTAAGGACAATTTGAAGTACTCCGAGCTAGTGTCTTTAGACTGGGGGTTTGTCATCCCTGTACTATTTCTGATAGCACTTGTTGGAGTTTGGTGTGAAGGGTGATGGTGTTTTTGCATTGGTTTCTTATGTGCTGTGTGGGCTTTCTGTGGCTGGGGAGAACACAGCCTACACAGGTTCTTTTTCTTCCTTCTATAATCTCTGCAAGAAACATTTGCTTGACTCTTACCTTGGACATGCTTGTGTAGCACTGCTGAAGTCAATGGGGCTTCATCCTGGCACCTTGGTCTGCCAGTTTGCAGGCTTGGTTTATTAGCCACCAGAGATGGGCTGTGTTTCGTCTTTCATGACAAAACAGATACTTGTCTTCCTTCTGGAATGCAGTTCTGTTAGATTTTTGTAAAAAATCCTTCCTTTTTCGTGTGGTACTGTATTAGTAATTAAATAATTATTGGTTAAAAATATGTGGTGTGTTATTTAAATATCTTCTGATATGATTACTCTTAAATACATTGTGAATTTAAAAAGAAGTTCAGATTATAGTAATGACATACACTGACTTTGTTTCTTTTTTTTTTTTTTATTTGCTCCCTTCTCTTTATGTGAATGGTGTATTCATGCTTCTCATCACCATTGCTGGGTTTTTTTGCCAATCATCCAGAAAACCACCTAAGGTAAGTATTTTGTCTCTTTTTACATTTTTATCTGCTTGAAAATATTGACCAGTGCAGCAGTATTGGGCATTTGATCACATTGTAGTATGTGATCAAAACAGCTTGGATAAAGGAAAACATATTAAAAAAAAAAAAAAATCTGTTCTTCAGACTTCCAAGTTAAAAGCTTCATAATTTCAGAAGAATGTATTTTAATCCAACTGACATGCAGGCAAGGCAGATGGCTTGTTAAAGCTGTGACCAGGACAAGCTGAAATTTTAATGCAGTCGTAAAACCATTTGGAAGACTGAATAAGTGTTGTGTGTAAAACATTTCATTACAACAGTTCTGCTTAAAAGCTAAAACACTGTTTCTAAAAGGCGACAAAAAACACCTAGTAATAAATAAACCATTTTTGTTTGCACTTGACGATAGCCAGGAATTACTAATTAGTGTAATAGTTGCCAAAGTGCACCAGAATTCACTTGGTAAAGACTGTCTCTGTTTGTAGTGCAGAGGAAGGGTGGGAGACCAAGTGATATCTACCTATTGGGACATTTAATGAAGTTCTTCTGTCACTTGATATACTTAATAAAAGAGAGTTTGATCGTTGTTAAACATTTTTGTAAAAGGAAGAAAACCCTCCTTCTTTCTGTTGTTGTAATTCCACCAAAAAAAAATGGTTTTACAAGAACCCTCATTTCCTGTAGTACCTCATTTGTGTCCATTATAGGCAGATAAAGATATTCTGGGCATTATGTAAAAGCTTACGTATGGCCTTTATTTCCTTGATAAAACCAGAACAGCTGCACTCTTGTGCGTAAATGTCACATTATTGTTAGGTATAGTTGGATGGTCATTAATATCCTTAAGCTGTAGTGCTGAAATTTATGATGTTATGTGAAATGTTTATCAGATTGAGACAGAAGAAGATTAGTACCATCGGTGGAAAATAGGCATTGCTGGGTTTGTAAAGATGTGATACGACATTTCTTGATTTACACGGTTTTTAGGGTACTGCACACAGTTGATTTTCGAATTAAAAATTCTTAAATAAAGTTTGTAAATATTGGAAGTCTCTTTATCTTTAGTATGCTAGTTTATCATCAGTCATGGATAAATTGTTTTCCCAGTTCAACTTGGTAGCTCAGAAGCTGTGATAGGAAGATTTGTATAAGGATATTAGGGTGCTATTTTGCTATTTCTACAAACATTTAAGCATTTAAGTGCAATTTTGTGACAAGGTAAAACCGTTGTTCTGAGCTGAGATCTGTGAGCTGTGTCCCCAGGTCCCTTTGGATTTTTTCTCCCCACTTCTTCAGCCCTGTCGTAGGTCTTGTGTTTGTCATACAGTGACCAACTTTTTTTTTTTTTTCAATTCTTTAATTGCTTCCACTTACATTAAACTTACTGGTGTAGACTCTGTCTGCCAGTTCCTTGTGTATGTCCTTTATTACTTGTCTCCATCAGCAGTTGTAAGAGGGATGTAGGAACAGCTGCCTGGTGAATGAAAGCTTCTCCTCCTCAGTTCTCCCTTCCTTTTCTTTTTAGCAACCAGGTAGTCCCATAACTCACCCAACCTGTCAGACTGACTGCTTCTCAATGAAAGCAAATTGTGGTTAATTGGCCATCTCTTGATCAGATGGAAATGGCTATTAAACATTGGCCATACATTTGCAACATTTTATAGCTGCACAGACAATGTCTTAGGGATTATGTTCAATCTGGGTAATGCATGCTAAATGCTGGAAGCCCCAGATCCTGCCTGGCTTATACTGAGGATTAGACTTCAAAAGAATAATGAATGTGAAATTAAACTCCTTTTTAAACTAATTATGTAATTTGGCTTGAACTGGCAAGCAGTTAATATTGGATATGGTACTCATTACCTGTAACTTGAATGCATAAACCCTTAAAATTATTAATTCTTCAAGCCACTGATTAGGAACCTTAATGAAAACAAGTTCTGCAGAATGTTGTTTTGCCCTTTTAAGATGTGAACACCCCTTTGGCTGTCTTTTCAGATTCTGTGAGATACTACTGCAGCAGCAGGCACAATGGCTCCTATAGTTTAAAATCTAATTAAAATCTGCAATTTCATTTTAAAGCCACAGGTACAGATGAATTTGAGACAAAACTCCAGATTTTTCACTGACATAAGAGATGGATGCATGGGCCTGCATCCCAGTTTGCCTTGTTGAAGAAGCCATAACCTCCAGTTGTCTCCTTAGCAGAATAACCAGCTGCTCTCCTAAACTGCTGCAGGTGTTTGCTGAAGCAATCAAAGCCTAGTATCTTTTATTTTTTTTAAATGTTGTGGTTACCAGAACAAATATTTTGTACAATTTCTAATAGTTGCTAACACTCCCAAGTATAGTTCCCTGTAACCTAGAAATGGCCTACTTAACATTTTGTAATGTGCACGTTTACAATGACTCTGGATACAGTAGTACCAGGATCCAACAGTTCCCAGCTAGTTCTTTCTCATTAATTTCCATTTTTATGTAATTGTCCTGAACGTACCCAGTTCATCCCTTCATTCAAAATCTTTGGTTTATAACCTTCTACCTTACTGTGGCAGGTTTCTGGCAGCTTCCTTTTATCTAGCTTTTTCTTTTAGATGCTAGGATGAGTATGAGATACAGAATCTTGCAGAAAATAAGAAAATTTTAAGGCTTGTTTAATTCCCTCTCTTGTTTAAAAGCCCAGAACATTATTAATGAGAGTAAAGAATACTATTGCACACCTTCCAAAATGTAGTTAAAAACTAAGTCACATAGGATGCTTGAAGTTTAAAAAGTTGTGTTTGTGTCACAGATATCTCTGTTCAAATACGTTTCAGTAGTTTTGATATAGTTGGTAGATACAGCTTTGGTACAAGTTGGTAAAGATTTTTGCTAAAAAGGCATTTTCAGTGTCTGGTAATGCCCAGTTTGAATATTGGCCATTGAGTTTGAGACTTGAACATTAACAGAACTTCTCATGGCTTTGATAGTCATATTTACAGGGGTTAATACCTTCTTCAGAAAAATGGATTCTGGGGAGAAAAAATTAATAAGAAAAAATAATTATTCTGCACACTTCTATCAGAAAAAAATGTAATACCCACCACTTCCATTTTAAGGAATAATAATCAGTGAAGAGAGGAGAAAGAAGAGGGAGCACATTAGATAATACTTAGAATACTTAGTTTTGTCTTCATGGCATAGGTTCTGTGTCTTGACCCCAAGTATACTTCCATGCTCAATTTGGGATTGCTTGTCCTGCCGTTCCTGCACTGGGCATCAGAAAAATATAAAATAGTTATCTTTTTTGTCATCTTTTCTGTACAAGGGTTACTCTTTCGGTAGGATACTGGCCTACAGATATTACCCATAAAATGCCTTCCTGATGTACATGTTGAAGAGCCTTGCTGATTGGGACCGTGTATCTTGCTCCTGTGTGCCTTATTTTTACCCAGTTAATTCCTGCGTTTGCAATCTGTTTTCCCAAAGGTCTCAGTTGTCCATACAATTGTTTTGCTTGGGTGAATCCTTAAAGTATGGTGGCTGGGAGTGTTCAAGGTTGCTGTTTTGTCATCACTAATCAAAGTAACGTTTAAGTGTTCACCTGCCTGTTCTAATGGAAAGGGGAGTTTTGCTGCAGCTGCTCTGCATGTTTTGCAGGTAGTGCATGCCCCAGCAGTTTCTGCCTTTTTGCCTGCCACTTTCTTTTTAAAGTAATCTTGTTACTTCTGTTAGAAGGATTTGGCAATTTTCCAGAAGAGATTTTATAAATAGACCAAGTCCATGTTCTGGCTTTTTATGTTTAGTATGAAAACAAACTAAAAGGCTATATTTACATTTGTTTTATCTTGAGACAGAATTTTTCTCTTCCTATTGCATAATCATTTTTGACCTTTTGAAAACCAGTCTGACCAATTCTTACCATTTAAAAAATATCCCAATAAAATCTGCTTTTCTAAGAGAAACACTTGGCTGCAAGCACATATTTTAGTTTTAAGAGTGTCTTTGCAAGATCAGTGTTTAAATTAGAAGTCATTAAATGATCGTGTCATCATTTTCTGTGTTAACCAAGGGGTAAAAGTGTAGGACAATAGATTAAATTGGCCTACAGTACTGCTGTATTGACATTTAAGTCACTATGCATGAGCAGGTATAGCTGGGTAACCTTTTTAAATGGTCTGTGTGATCCACTGCAGATAACACTTAGTTTTATGGGGGGGAGAATGGGCAGTTTTGGATCCTTACAGAAGGGTATGGGGGTTTTTCTTGTGATTTAATTGCTTGCCATTGGAGCATTGGAGAGACTAGGTATTGTTACCAAGTCCCCTGAGGAAACTCTCCATACAATTGGAATATGAGAAGAGAAACTGTAGTTCTTGGACTACAGAAGTTAGGAAAAGGGTTAGTGTTCTTACTGATGACATGGTTTTATGCCTATATTTGATGATCAAATGCACAAAAAGTAACTTAAAATGCTCCCTGCTTGTGTGAATGTCTGAAGACAAGGTGAAGTAACTGCTGCATTTTACTTGCAGTTTAGTGGCCAAACGACATCTTTGACTCAGTCACATCAGGGAGCATCCTGATTCATGATAATGTCTGATTCTATTTGTGCTGCAGTGACTCAGGCCTCCCTGTTAAATTATTATTATGAGTTTGTTTTTTCTTCAGAAGGGAATTCCAGAACTCCTCAGTCTTACGGACTAAGTGTTGTCTCTGTATTAAGTCTTCTCTCAGGCCATTTCATGTGTTTTGCATTAAGCTGGAGGAAAGGGCAGGAGGTAAGGTTACTGTCCTAACCTGATGTTACCTTCTGGAATATTTGCAGCAATAGACATCTTGGGAAGGGTTAGATTACAACATATCAGTAGATTACATTGTGTAGCAACTCTGAATAGCAGGGACTTCAAGATGTTCTTCATCCCCAAAAGCCAAAAGAAAATGATCCATCTTCTTCCTCACCTCAGGATTTGTCTCTAGGCAATTTACATGTTTTGGCTATCAGAGCCTGTGGCTCTTGTCCTACACTGACATGCATGTTTTGTCTCACAAAGATTACCTGTTGGATGACCAGGCAAAGAAAATCTTGACCCAGGCAAAGTTTTATTAAAAAGGTGGTTTGAGATTTTCCCCACCTCTTGTGCTCCCCCCAAAAAACCCAAACCAAATAACAAAACCAGAATCTATACTGTTAACTAATCCAGAGTCAGTTTATTATGGCAAAATGTGGAAAATACACTGCAGCTTAAGCTGTTTGTAGCAATCTAAAGCTGTAAAAAACCAATGTTAAATATCTCAAATGTGCAGGAAAAGAAACTTGGATCAAATCTCGATGTGTTAAGTGGTTTTACAGGACACTGTTCCGGGTTTGCAAGCCCTCTGAGCACAATATTGAATCTCGTTCAATTTCTAGCTCACTGGAACTCTTGACTGAAGTGATATTAAATCTTTTCATTAAGAGCAAGCTCTGATAGTTTGTTTCTCTAATAGGACTATGTCTTCTATTTGTAGTTTCCGAGCTTCCTATACTGAGATGCAGTACTGTGCTCTTAGTTTAGGCAGGCAGTCTGATACTATTTATTTGCTCCTTAAGGCAAATGTGGACAGTAGATAGTAATGCTCTTCATTGAGTATCAGAAGTCCATCCCATGTGGATGGACTTTTCTGTGCGTTTGTGCTGATGTCTGCTAAATAGTCATCTGACCCAATTCTGTATACTGAGTCCTTGGGGTGCTGTTTTGTTACTGTTGGCAGAAACATTTGTCAGTGCCTAGAGAAGTGTGGAGTTAATTATTAGGTTTTGTCTGTGTTTTGAAATCTGTATTAGGGGATAGAGTAAGGAGTAATCTGTATAGTGTGTCATACAGATAGAACAGAAGTATTGAGCTTTGTAACTCTCAGGATTACACAAAAGTGTTCCTGCTGATGAAGCCTTTTTACAGTCTTGATTTAGGATCTGCAGAAATAGTAGAGCCTAGATGCAATTACACTGTCATGGGTATGTACTGCTTTAAAAGAAATGTCTTGTAGCTAGAGTTCCTAATTTGTCTTTTTATGTGCTTCTACAGGTGTTTGCCTTTGATCACTGCTTCTGGTCCATGGATGAATCAAACACCACAAAATATGCAGGTAAACTATTTTCTATACACTGGACAGTATAAATAATTTGAGAACTTATGGGAGTTTGGGCCTTTGTTTTGTGGAGTTGGTTTGGGGTTGGTTTTTTTTTTTTTGCACTGTGATGCTCAAGTGACTTCTTCACAGAGGCAGACTTACACTTTTACAGGGATTGAGTCATCTGAGTGCTAGCCCCTCAGCTGAGAAGGAATGCAGTTTTAGGGTGCCTGGGGCACTGTTCAGGAGGGATGCTTTTACATCTAAGCCGTAGTGTTCCTTTTTTTATTACCTGGAAGAGCCTTTTGTGATTGTTGCTGTCACTTAAAATTTCATTTCTGCAGCAGCAATTACTTCTGACTGATGCTAGTGATGAACATGTGTGTTTTTAGTGCTCTGCATCTCTGTGCATGAAAGGGGAATAAAGCGTGTTCTCCTCAGACGGTGTGGTTATCTCAGGTCTTTCAAGTGATTCATAGTCTGACTGTTCAGATCCCTGATGTATTTTGAGCGATCAGCTTTGTGACTCCTTCCTCCCAAAAGCTGGATAATCCACGCAAGAGTGTAATCCTAGCAGTTTTCTCATAACTGGATTTGTCTATTAGTATATTGATATTTTCTAAGAGGACTTGTTTTGGTAGAGAGAGCTCTGAACACTGGGATTTCATGACTGTGGTCCATGGAAAGGAAAAAGCCCCAAGCATTCAGTTTAGATATTCATATTATGAAGTTTTATGGCCCATAAGAAATCTTGAAGGATAATAGGGTTCATTACCTCAAAGTTTGAGATCAGTGATCTCATAAATGAATTGCCATATACATGTGTTAAAATATATCCCTGACTACTGTAGCCTCTGGTATGAAATGCCAAACCTTGAGGATTGCACTTGGTTATAGATTCTGCTATATTTCTTAATTGCCTGAGCAAAGAGAGGCTACTTCAGGAAAAAAGTTTTTCACTGGTTGAGCTTTCAAGAGCTGTGTTTGCACTGAACAGATGCGCTGCACAGTATTTTTAGTTCAGTCTGGGAGAGCCTTTGGAACCCACAGCACCTTGTTATGTGCCTGCACAGCCCTGTTTCCTTTAAAAGGAAGGAGATGATGGTGTGCACCCATATCTTCACCCTGTGTGCCTCCAGTGTGCACGTGGGAGTTACGCCTGTTAGGTACAGTGTGGCATTAGCCCACTGGCAGAGAAGGGATAGATCTGAGAAACACTCCTAACCTGTTAAACTTGTTTTTGTCTCAGTTGTACCCACCTCCAGGTGAATTCAGTGGGGCTCTAGATGTATTTATTTTTCATTTGAGTCAAAGCTAGATCTCCCTAGCATGTTTCTGAAGTTGTAATTGGATTTGTTTTATCTGAGAACTGAAGTTTTATTATCTGTATGTAGATTACCCTCTTGTTGGATTGGTTTCTAGAAAACTGTGCCTTGCATCTCTTCCATTTTCTTACTGGCCAGAAAGTTATGAGGTGTTTTTTTGCCTGTTACAGTTAATATTCCTGCCTGGGAAAAAAGAAAATCAAAACTGTTTTTTATGTTGGCTTTGGGTTTTTTTGTTGTTTTGCTGCGGGGCGGGGGGAGTGGGGGTGGGGGGTGGGGAAGGTTGTGTTGTTTGCTGGGGTTTTTTTTCTTGGTGGAAGGCTGTGTGGGAGGCTTTGGTGGTGGTTTTTTTTTCTTTTCAGAAATATGCTAAGAATGTGAGCTTAAAGAGTTGCATACAAAAAACAATGGTTTCACTGATTTTGTTGTTGTGTTTGTTGTATGGTCTTGAAGCTGTCCTGTGGCTGCCAGCCCTTATGTTTTGGAACATAATGAATTTGATACAATATCAAAATAAAAGTAATTGAAAACCAAACCCAAAGTGTTTCAGGCTTAAGTTACTGGGTTGTTGGCTTGTTCACCTGCTTGTGCATGAGCTGATGCTTCCTATACAATGGTAGCATTTCTTGGTTTAGGTCTGACAAACCAAATGCTGATATGGCAATATTTCATTTTTTATATATTATTAATATTAAGACTCCTCAAGTCTGTTTCACAGCTTGGCCTCAATGACTGTGCTTTTTTGTTAAGAAAAAAAAAAAATTATGTTAACTGGATTTGGTTGGGATTTCTGATAGCTTCTTTGCCTCATGGAACAAACCTCCATTGTCCTAGGCACCTTGCAAATATACATCTTGTCTTACATCCAGAGACTGTTAATTCTGTAACAGTCTTTGGTATAATCTTAGAGTCCAAACAAGCCATCTGGCCACCTGACCTTTTGAGCTAAACTGGTATCTTGTGGATGCTGGACTACAGAAGGAATCCTGATCTGGAAGCTAGGTGCATTAAACACTTCTTGCCCAAAGTAGCTCTCTGTGGATGTGTAAGTTTAATGTCACTGGCAAGAGCAGGGATTAGTTGCAGAATTAAAAGGAAACACGTGTAAAGCTTGAAAGCTAAGTCCAGAGTGCTCGAAAATTTAAGCGGAAGTAAAATTCTTAAAAAGGCATGTGTGACAAATTTAGTTTCTTGAAAAACTCTTTTACCTGTACCACAGAGATACAGTGGGAGATGATACAGTGAAAGGTTTAGCAAGTACTAGGCTACTCTATCAGTCATTGCTCTCTGTGCAAAATCAAAATGTGCTCATCTGGCATTGTGTTGAATAAATATATTTATGTGTATATCACACTGTATTAAAGATTTTGCTGATTGATGGATGGGACATGAGAACACACAGAATGGTGTGCACCACAGGCAGCATATGTGGATAACTCTTCCTTGTTGTTTTTTTAAATGCCCACAAACCCAAAGTTTGTCTACTCCTGGAAATGCACATTTGTTACAGGCTCTTTAAAACTATCACACATGGTCAGACTGGCTTTATTTCTCACTTTATTGATTAATCTATGGTACTACCATCACTTACTAATACTGCTCACTGAAGAGCAAGGTTCCTGTTTGGATAAACTTAATTCTCAGGCTCTGGGGATGCAGGGCTGACCCTGAAATGGTATTTAGCCATCTCTTTCTGTTGTGAGAGATCTTCACCTTACCTGGCTGAACATCCAGGCTTATTTTCTTCATACTAATTTACTTTCTGTGCTCAAGTTCAGGAAGTACCTACCTTATCTTTCCAGGACTTGAAAACCTAGGTGTACTGTTGCTGTTGGCAGCAGAATTGCTTTTTTAGCAATTTTTTTTCTGTTGAAATGGAAACTGCATTCTAAAACTCTAAATGATCCAGTGATATCACCAACAGAAATAGTTAAGGAAACCTTTGTGTGACAAAAAACTTCTAGAGGGCATCTTTGAAGCTGTCCTTGCAAGACTATCTCTCATAAAGAGTACAGAAGAGAATTAAACTCTTCACAAGACTTTGTGGAACTGGTGCTCTGATCTCTGTCTCCCAAGATGAGGGGGCTCTTAACAACTTGATATCCTGTGTTAGAGAGACCCCGTCCAACCTGTCCTGGAACACTTCCAGGAATGGGGTCTCCACAGCTTCTCTGGGCCACCTGTGCCAGCGCCTCGTCACCCTCATAGTAAATAATTTTTTCCATGTATCCCATCTAAGCCTACACTCTTTCAGTGTGGGAGGCTTTTTGTTTGTTTTTTTGCACTGAATACTGATGCCGTGCATTTCTGAAAAGTTTGTGTCTGTGTCATTCCAAGCAAGGAATGGTTTATGCTGATCATCACATGCTAACTTCTGCACCTTTTTTCTGATGATTTTTTTTTTTTTTGAAAGACATAGTTGAGTGTTTGGTGAAAATATGGATCTCTTATTGGAAAGGGGTGGAAGAGAAGTCAATGAAGTAGTTTTTGAGGAGTGAGGGGAATTTGGTTGTAGGACGGAATGAGTTTGCCTTGATCTGAAAGAGGGATGAGCTTTGTCTATAGGCTGCAGTAGAGGTGTTTTGAGAATAAGCAAACCAGCTTATTACCATCTCTTCTTGACTTGAATGGGTGAAGAGTCAGTTCATGGAAAAAGGACACACCTGCTTGCCTTGAAAAGCTCACAGAGACAAATAACTGCTCAGCATTTTGGTGAAGAGGAGGATATTGAGAAATTCTCAAAGGTGAGAACAAAGAATTCTTTTTACAAGCCTGGACAACAGTAAGAGCCTTTTGAAGTGGATTTTTAAAAGGAAGAGAAGAAACCCTTCAGTTTTGGAAGGACTCAAGAGATGGCATAAATAACTACTGCAGCACTTAAGCAGGTCCATTCCTGGGACCCCAGACTGTATCAACTTGCCCGTGGATTTTTCATAACTCCCTAACCTGTATCATGTTTGGCCTGAAATCTCAGTTGTGTGTTTCTACAGCCTATGTTGTCCTGAAAGGCCATACACCTGACTTTGAGCTAAGCTGTAATTTTATAGGAAATATGTATGCTGACTGCAGCACTTTCTTTTTTAAAAGGAAGCAAACCAGGCAATTGGCTTAAAGAACTCTGCCCTTCTACCCTCATGAGAGATAGTGAGTTTTGGATTTTGAGCAGACACAGGTGTCTTGTCTATTTGTAGTTTTGACTTAACATTGAAGCTGTTCCTGGTCTGCAAGAAGAATTCACCAGACTTTGCTTCCCTTTCCTCAAAAGGATGAGCAAGGGGGAGATCCTGGCCTGTGAGAACTGGCAGCTCATTTACTTACCTGTGGCACCCTGGCAGCCTTGGGCATGCTGCCCCCAGCTTGCCCCTGTTCTGAGCAGAAGGTGGGAGAGAGGATGGATGTTTCTGGCCTTTAATTGCCTCTGTAAGATGCTGTGTTGTCTTAGCCAGCTGGAAGATTGAGAATTCCAATCTTAATGACAATAAGGGTTAGTGTAGGGGAAATCCTCCTGTTAAGCAAATTTTTTTTTTTTTTTTAATTTCTCCCATTTGATGAAAATTAAGTAATAAGTTAAAACCCCTGCTTACCTCTTTAAATGCCAGCCATCTGTGGAAGAAAAGAAAAAGTATGAATTGCAGGCAGTACAGATTTATTTAGCAAAACAGAAATGCAGCAGTGTAGGCACTGGATCTGCATTATTTCTTTTGACTGTAAGCGCATATGGACATAATTCTGTATAATACAGAGTTTGTAATCAGTTTGCAGACCCACTAATAAAATTCATGGGGGAAGCAGTGAGGTTTCTTAATGAAAAATAGAAAAATATCATGGATGATATACTGCTACCCTCAGTGCCCTGCATTTGCAAATTAATAAAATATCCGTTATTGAAGTTCAACATTTTGTGTTCCTTTCTGTGAGTGCACTTAAAACGAAATCTTACTTTATCCCATGATCATTTAACTGATTTCTATAAGCAACACTCTTTAATGACCCATTTGTCTATGTTGGTATTGCTGAGCTCTTAAAGTATGTAATAAAAATATCATTTTAGAGTTATATATCAGTGTCTGATTGATTTTCTGTTTGTGATGACAGTTTGAAAATTATGTATTTCCTGAAAAATAAAACCGACTTTGCTGGTGAGATTTAAAGTGGATTCCTTCCTTGATATTTAGCAGTAAAAGAATCTGTAGGTCATCCTATGGTCATTATGACCATGCACAGTTCTCAAACACTTTGGTATTTGCTTTTTTTCCCTTATGAAACATGGAGGAGGTTACTGGTTTATTGCTTGGTCAGAAGTGGGTGATAGAAGTTTTTTCCTCTTCTGACAAATGGTTTTATCCTATGCTCAAAATCACTGTGTAATGTATATATATTATAATACTTATACTCATCTTCAGTCTTTGCTTGTTTTTACGTTCATGCTCAGCAAGCAAGATAGTAAGTGGCTCCCTCAGGAGCTGGTTAGAAAGCAAATTTTTGTTTATTCTAGATTCTTGGTAAAATCTTCTGCTGATATATTTCATTCATTAGTAGTTGAACATTCTCTATTTCCAGCTTGTTGAACGGTGCTCTCTCAGCATAGCTACTATAAAATGGCCAAATGACCCCTCATTGAATGAGAAGTGACTGAATGTGCATGGTGAAGGAAATAGAGTTACTCCAGAATACAGCAGATTTTCCTCTGGTTTTAGTTCCTATATTTAGCATTTCTGAGCTGTGTTAATCCAAGTCCAGTGACACTTGGGAATTTTAGAAATTCAGCTAGAAAGATACACAAAGACCATTTGATAGTGCATCACTGCAGTTGTTTTTTCCTTACAGGAGAGAAGAAATTAGGTTCTAGTTAAAGGAAAATAAAAGTAATGTACTTTTTTGTCCTGTTTACATGCCTCTAAAACATTCTGCAGTCATTCCAGAGGTGGTTCTGCAGGAGTTTTCTGGGCTTCGGAATGTAGATGTTCTCATAAATAATTGTGTAGCTAGAATATTTTTGATGCTAGTATATGCCATTTTGAGACTACAGAAGTCACTGCTGCATCCAGTGTAAGAAATAATTTCTCCTAACTGACAATTGCTGAAACTCCCATACCAAGATGAGAGAGGCAGCTGATCACAGCTGTTCAGAAAGTCACCAGGCAGAGAATGTAAGTTTAAAACCATACACAAGGTGTACAAATCCTGTCCTTAGCTCAGCTCTTTTTGTTTTGGGTGTACATACAGCTGGTGTAATTGTCTGATCAGAACTCAAAGCATACAACACATTGACCCTCTTCGTGGTGTACAAATTCTGGGCTTTCCTATTTTGAAAACAAAACAAAATCAACTACTATTTTCATCTGCTACATCTGAAAGATTGAAGTGCATCTAAAATCTGCCTGCTCAGGGAGACAATTTTCAGACTATCAAATTCTGTGTCTGACATTTCAAATTTTATGGATTTGGCAGAATGTGTCCTCAAACAGCTCTGTTGAAGTCTCACAGCCTCCTAATATGCATTTTCTCCCTGAATGTCATTGGAATGCTTTTATCTTGGATCCAACATCACCTTGCCACAGGGTAAATTGTAATAGCTAATGGTGAAACTTGAGGCCAGTTCCCAAGAGAATGACTACTTGTATTCCTGTGTGCCCCTAATGTCCCAGTCACCAATGGGTTTAACTGCAATTTTGTTACAGAATTCTTTTGGGCATAGGTTGTGATTAAATAATGCATATTAATTGCAGAAACTACACTGAAATAATAAAAAATTTAGACATCCACGTTATTTTCTAAGCATTCAACTTATATGACAATTTCTGAAGAACTGCTCCCTTCACAAGATAGTCAGCAATATATTTAAACACGGGCAGCTGTTACACTACAATCAGGCAATAGTTTTAATCTTAACACTGTTGCACATGATGAATGTGCTCATTCATCAGTGCTCTCATTAGTAAAAAATAATGTGCAAGCCTTTTTTATTCTTGTTTTCAGTCAGTTTTATTATGTTATACAATTCAAAATAAACAAAACGAATTACTTTCTAGGTCAAGAAGTGGTGTTCAAGTGCCTTGGAGAAGGAATTCTTGAAAAGGCCTTTCAGGGATATAACGCTTGTATTTTTGCTTATGGACAGACAGGTGAGTGCCCTAAAGGGGAAGAACGCTTTGTGTACATGGGAAGTAAGAACAACAAAACATAAATATTAAGGTAGATAACACTTAAAAATTGTATTTTGAAATATCATTATATTACCTATACATTTAGCACAGCCAGTGACAAGTGAATTTCTTAAAAGGAGCTCTGTCAGTATGATCGTGGTTGCTACCTGTTGGGGCCTCTTTCAAAGCCTGAAAGGAGTAGTTCCTACAGAAGGCTCATTCAGTTTCTAGTGTTTAAGTGTGTTCCAAGGGGTCCCAAGTAATGTCCCAGCTGAAAGAAACCTTCTGGATAATTTCTCTTTTTGTTTACTGTGTCCAAAGAATAAGCCATCTGTCTGAAATAGCATGTCATGCTTTTCTGATACATGCTTCTGGAGCAATAAAAAGAGAATTAAAATGTGCTTTTTAAACAAATGAGTAATTCAGAAAATATATTCTAAAGCATCTTCTCCTTTTTTTCCTTTAGGTTCAGGAAAATCCTTTTCCATGATGGGCAATGCAGAGCAACTGGGTCTGATCCCACGGCTCTGTTGTGCTTTATTTCAGAGAATCTCTGTAGAAGAAAATGAATCTCATACTTTTAAAGTTGAAGTGTCCTATATGGAAATCTACAATGAGAAAGTCAGAGATCTACTTGACCCAAAAGGGTGAGTAGCTTCACTTTCCCTCACAGCTTTCTGAATTTTTGTCTAAAACTCTAAAAATGTGGAAGTTCCTGAGAAGGTTTTTTCGAAATGTGTGTTTGTATTACTTCCTTAGAGAGAATTAGGTATCAAACACCAGAAAAAAAGAGAATATTCATATGAAGTTTGTATATGAAATAGTAACTGGTGTGATCAATTTAAACATTAGGATACCATCCTACTGATGCAAACAAATACTGTATGAAGTACTTCACGACTAGAAAGCAAGACCACATACAAGTAAATTCTGGGGTGTTTTAGCCAGGTGATCCAGGCAGTGTTTGTGTAGGAATTTTCATCAGCTAGAAGAAATTTGTAGCTTATTCACACCTTGGTCCTTATGATTTAGATGTTGAACTTTTTGAATGTGGAAGGGTGACACCTTAGAATATACTTAGGAATTCTTTCTCCTGTTTTGTCTACACAGAAATACTGGTTAGGTGCTCTGGCTTGGAGTTGTGTATACAGGAAATAGTTTGATAGGACTTTTTCAGCTGAGCATTGATAAATGTGGCTTATATTTCAATTCTTGAACATAACTGCAGAACGTGATTAAGTAGGCAAGTTAGTTAAAAAGGTAGATTTGAGACTGGGTATGTGTCAATAAAGTGTAATGCGAGAAGAATTGAAGATTTAGCAAATTGCAGGGGGGGAGGATTCTTAGTTTCCTATTTTTGCTGAGCATTCTTTCTGCCAGTTAAGGCATTTCAGGTTTTGTTCCAGCCACAAATACAGGGGTGGGAGGATGCATTAAAAATAATTGATGTATATAGATCAAAACTGGTTCAATTGGTTTGAGTCTTTATGGTTTGAGTTACGAATTCTGGAATACTTTCTTCTTCCTGTTAATATTTAAAAATACATAAATTGACTTCTGCTATATAAAAGGTACTTATTTCATATTACAGTAATTTTTGGAATTCGGTGCTAATTAGTAGATTGTGCATACAGTGTACTTTATTCCACAGGAGTCGGCAGTCCCTCAAGGTTCGAGAGCACAAGGTGCTGGGTCCATATGTCGATGGCCTGTCTCAGCTGGCTGTTACAAACTTTGAGGTAAATCTAAACCAGAGACAAGTTTATAAATAAAACACAAGCAGTGTTATGTATAAATAAAACACAAGCAGTAGGAATCTCAGAAGAGGTAAACTAATGTCTATCCAGATATTTTGGTTCATGAGTGATTATGGTCTCTGGCACTTGCAAGGATCCTCTCTAATTCTTCAGGAATATTTATTTCATGTGGAAGCACTAGTTTTGCCTTTATGTTAGTTACAAATATACTAGTGGTATCTCATTAATTTGCAGTTTTCACTGTATGTGCTATATGCCATGAACACAATGTTTGCTTAACACAGGAAATATGAGGATTCTAAAATAAGGATATTAGTCTTCCAGCATGAATTTGACTTTGTTGTTGAATACTACATTCTATGTTATATAGGTGTGTATATAGGTGATTCATAACTTAAATCACAACAGCATCTAAGCCCACTTGATTTACCAAAACACATTCAACTAAATTAGTATTGTGGAAGCCAATGAACCACTACAGGCACCATGGAAATAATTAAAGCAGTGCAGTTTTATGAATCATGTAGGACTTCTTTTTATGAGGAAATTGATTTGAAAGTGGTTTTTTTTAAAATATTAATTCTTTGTTTAGTGTTATGTTTTGCTTTTTTATGGGGTTTTTTATTTTTCTGCAGCATCTGTGTATATTATACAGTTATAAAAACTACTTTTTCAGCCTTTATGGTAAATTGCTTACTTTGAGAGCACAACTCCTTTGTGCAACTTCTGGTAAGTGTTGTTCATGCTTAAGCTTTGGCTGATGACTTCTGAAATTGTTTTGGAAGACTCAGCAAGCACATATATCAGGCTCTGCATAGTCATCTTTGTTCTACACATGTGGGAAGGTAGAGGTTGAAGTGAGGTAACTTTTTGAGCCAGTTAAGTGAAGATAGCATTAGTGCAGTTCAGTAAGGAGATGCCCTGTGTTCACTTGTGTAAATGAATCTGTGCTGGCCGGATTCCTGGCATTAAACAAAATGATTTGTAATGTGGATGTCACCAACATATTTCAGCAAGAGATAAGGAGAAGGTGCATTGACTGTAGTTGCTGGGCTTTTAAGTGCAGCCCTTAAAACAGAGATATGATTTAACATTGTTCTGTGGACTCACATGCCCTCTGTACCAATACATCTCAAAATGTGCAAAGAATTTTCCCATTACTTCTACCTTCCCTTGTTCCTCTCTCCCACACGTACACGCCCTTCCACCTAGACAGGGATTTTGTTCAGCAAGCACAATACTTTACTTTTATCCTAGCATTACTTTTTACTCTTTTTGCTCTAGGATATTGAGTCACTGATGTCAGAGGGAAACAAATCACGAACAGTTGCTGCAACCAACATGAATGAAGAAAGCAGCCGCTCTCATGCTGTGTTCAACATTATAGTGACTCAGACACTCTATGACCTGCATTCTGGTGTATGTGTTTCTGTTGATTAATTTATGAAGTCGTGGTGGATTCTTCTTCTTCCTTCCTCTTCCACATACATGCTCTGTTTAGCTGTGCTTTGACTTTTGATGCCGTGGGGTCCAGTAATCAAGATTAAGAGAACCCTGGAAGAGTGAGGAAGCACACCAGATAAACAGTTGGATCACTTTTTAAGATTATATTGGCACCATGAAACCTTCTTAGGTCTTAACAGTTGCTGGAGTTAATGTGTTTTAATGGCCTACTCTGCCATAAGGTGATTGATGTTACCACGTGGCTGATTCTAGTTCCTTAGTGCTTCAGGCCTTTACCAGAAAATAGATGGGTGACTTTTAAAGAGCTATAAGACCTCTGACAATTCCTTCTTCTCTCATGTCTTGAATGTGATACTTTAACCCACATTATTACGAAGAACAGTGTTTTGTGGTTGCCAGTGTCAGGCATGTTGGTGCTTCATGCCAGTGTTCCTTAGCTGTTGTTCTCCCATGTCCCATCTGTGCAGAATTCTGGAGAGAAGGTCAGCAAGGTCAGCCTGGTGGATTTGGCTGGGAGCGAGAGAGTGTCCAAAACGGGAGCTGCAGGAGAGCGCCTGAAGGAAGGCAGCAACATAAACAAGTAAGACATTGGCGTACGCAGGCTGCAAAGCCTAATCTTGAAGGAATCACTGTTGGTTCCCTGGCCTCCTCTTGGTGTGCTTGTCAAAAGTCAGCTCAAATGAGCTTCATCAGAAGCAGTTCAATACGGCTCTTTCAGCTGCTCTGTGCTGAGCAGCATGTGTTTCCTGACATTGGGATAGGGATCCTGATTCATACTTGACTCAGATGAGGGCTATATGAATTTTATCTGGAAAAAGTGACAGCAGTGCTCTTTAATTAAGCATATACCTTTTGTGATTCATGTATACACCCTGTCCCCAGGCTCATGTGTTTGTCTCATCATCTGCTCAAGGAAGAATGCAAAGTTGCAGAGTTGAATGGCTTTGTTCCAACATGAATTAAAATATGTAAGGGTATAATGCACAGTTTAAGAAAATCGGTTCAGAATGAGACTGTGTTGGTTTAGCATTGCCTTGGGCATTTGTGCTCAAGCAGTGACAAGTTTCAAAGCATGTTTTTAGCCATAATTACTGTGTTGTTGTCCAAAAGCAAGAATTTAGCACACTATTACTGTCTCAAATATACTAATTTTTTGGGAAAGAAAGAGTCTAACTGTTACATTAAAAGCGACTGCTTTTCTCATTTATTTTAAAATGTTACAAAATGTTTTGGTATTTTAAGTTAACAATGACAGCACAATACGTGTATGAACAGCATACATACTTACAGTGACTTAAATTTACCTCTTAGTGATTTGAACATGTTTGCTCTTTCTAGCTTAGTTTCTAATCTACTTTGTGTTTAATGCATCACATTGGTACCCACATTGGCATAGTTCTTATGACACAAAATGATGTGGCTGTCTTTGCCTAATGGCAGATACTGTAACTTTACCCCACAGGTTCCTAGTTAAATTCAGATTGGTTTTACTAGAAACTGTATTTGTGTTTTGCATAAAAAAGGTGAAATTAAATGTTTCTTTCTGTTTTTTGGAAAAGAATTCAAATTCCAACTCTCCCAACAGCTATTAACAAATTGCAAACGTAACTATAGATACGGAAAGACTTCAATTTTTTTTTTCTTTTAGGATATTTATTCAGTGTTAAACTGGTATGGTATCAATGCAGTAGGAGAGGGTTGTTTTGTCCATGCTGAACCTCTTTGACAATACAGAACTTCAAATAAAAACACCAAACATTTCTGTAAAAGGTATTTTAAAAAGAAAACTGGACAGCTCTACATTTTCCATTCAATTAAATTCTTATATGATATAACCCTGTATTACTTAGTCCATTTATTTAACATTCTCTATTTGGAATCTCTTTTGGAACTGATAGGCGAAAGAGAATTCTTAGTGCTGTGCTTGGTGTCTTCTCTTAGAGTTTTGCTGTTGGAGCTTTAATGAAGTCTGACTTTTTTAAGCCTCAAAATTGATGGTACATGTTTAATCAGACTAGTTCTTCAGAGAATACTGTGTGCAGTCTTCTTTTAGGGTGCAATGCAACTGACTCCTTAGGGAAAGGTAATGATTTTTCTGGAGTGATACAGTATATTTAAACCATATACCTTACTATGTCCTCTCTTTTTCTTGTTATATTTCTTTTATAAAAAACCCCAGTAACATGTATTGGTAGAATGCGTTACATTTAATGAGATAAAAAATGGAGCTGCTGGCAAGTAAACTTGCTGCTTGTTTTATGTTTTATTGCTTGGAGAAGAATGTGGAAATAATGTGCCTGTTTCGTGTCTGTACCATTTATTTCTGATGAAAACTGGCTAGAGCTGTGGTAGATGCCACCTTGGTCCCACAACTTTTCCTGTTGAAAACATTCTTTATTGTTTTGGGGACAGCATGTTGCAGTGGGGGGCTGCTCTCCCACTTACTGAAGCAAATGAGAGTTGTGTCATTTTGTGTCAACATCTTCCTCACGTTGTAATGGAGATGGCTTCTGGGTTTTTTTTCTCAGAGATGATGTAGATTTGCCGTGGTAAAGGAGGTTTTTGGGAGACTTGCCATACCTCATAGGAAAACTGGATGTGCTTGTTCCTTCCCAGAATGGGCTAGTTCCCATACCTAGTGTAGAAAAGGAGGTGCTTAACAACTCTGCGGTGTAGTCAAAGAACTTCTAGAACACAGTAGTAGGAGGAAGCAGAGTAAACAATCTGTCAATTAGTGGGTACAAAAAAAAATACTTTCTATGAGCAGTCTGCAATTTTATCCCTGATTAGTAAAATCATAGCTGTTGTCATTTTAACTTTGGAATGCAAAAAGAAGATGTAGGCAGGGGCAAGGAGTCAGTTGGGACAGGTCTGGCTCCAAGCTGATTTGAAGGAGGGTTTTAGTATTCAGAGTTAACTAATAGAAAAGTGAGCTTTGCTCACTGAAGAATTTGGTTCTAAATTGTACAGAAGTGGCTTGAATGAGTGTCACTTAGGGACAGAGTTGTTCCCGTGTGATGGGGAAGCGCCATTCCCTTTCAAGTGCTGCTGGCTCAGGCCCATGGGTGGGAGTGTGCAAGCTTCCCACTGCCCACTAGCAAGGACAACCTGGTCGTGCCTGAGGAACAGGGACAAGGGGAGCAGACAGCATGCAGAAATGGCATTTTTCTGGAATCTTGCAGCAAGTCCACTCTGCTGCTTCTGGACTGACTCAGTCTGCTGTGTGCTGCGGGCTTAGGCCTTCTGGTTGATTCATTATATAAGTACCGTGAGATAGGATCAGAGTAATGACAGATCTCTGATGCGTCATTCAGCATAAAGCAAAGCAGCTGATGAGTCCTGTAATTTTGTTGGGCAGCCATTTCTTTTGCTGCTTCCCTTAAAGTCTTTAAACAGCTTTGTATTAGGAAATCTCAAGCAAACTACATACATGATTCCAGTTGGCTTTTATTGCAGATGTTAACAGTTACTCTTAAAATAAGATCAGTATTTATAAGGAGCAGTAATACTATCACATTTTTAATCCCATGTTAATAAACTGTACCTTATCATTTCCTTTTCATTAAAGTGCAGTACCCATAACTGAAATTGGTTATTCCCTAGTTGGGAAATAGTTTCCAATCACAGGTCTTTTTGAATCCCTGTTCTTCCTACTTTCCTTCTGACTGTCCATTTCTTCCCTCTCCCTCAGGGTTTGGCTTTGGTTTTTACACTTCCCCTCATTTAAAGAGGGAAAGAGGAATCAGAGGAAAGTAGTCCAGGGTAGTTTTTTAGCTTTATACTCCTTGGACTCCATTGGTAGTATGCTGGTGGTGCTTTTCAGTTGTGCTGGAGGAGGTTGCTATAGAGCAGCATGGAGCATCCTACTGTTTGCTCTTGCATGTTTAGCGTGCTGTCATCTCTCCCTGTGGAGGTCAGAGACTGGAAGCAAGAACTAGTTCTCCTTTTTCTATCCTCCCCTCACAAACATTCAGAAGTTATTAGGCTTTTCTTTAGGCCACAAAACTAAAGTTAACTTTCTATTTTTTGCTCCGAATTTTTCGGAGGTGAATTAGAAAGGTGTCCTACAGGCAAATTTACAAAATAGAGTGCTCTCTTGGGAGTTCAGGTTACCTATCCTCTCCTTAACTTTCTTTTAATTTTGCTCCGAGGTCTGTGCTATCTTTGTATGCAATATGGGACACCTTTTGCAGCACACATAATGGTTCTTGTTAACTTATCCTAGGATATCTTCTGCAACATTTCGTCATTTTCTAGGTGTTATTTCTGAACCTGTGGTGGTTTCAAGCAGCACTGAGGCTCTGTTATAAATACTGTGCAAATGCTGCCTATAAACCACAATAGTATTACTTCTTTGAAAAGAAAACACTAGAGGGTGGAGTGAAACAGTACAATTAAAGATTTATTTGACTATCTAATTGCAGTGCTGCTGAAGCTTTTTCCTTGGTACTTATAGAGAGTAGATGGATATTTGAGCATGAGTGTGATAGACCCAGAATTCTCTTGGGCTTCAGCAATGTCTGTTTTAAAACCCTTTAGGCATCTGTTTAATGTTCTCGGGCTCCTCAACAAGTTCGTTATCTTAAACATACTCACCCCAAGAGCCCTGATGTCACTTAAAATTTGCACAGGGTTGTATAAGAATTGCATAATATAGTGCATATATACTTTGCATGGATTGCTGACACAGTTACCCCTGTTGGTAGAAGTTGTACATGTACCAAAATGAACAAGTTGGCTATTTTCTTCACAGTTTTTGAGTGTTGTTTGGGATGCAGGTGTCTGCTAAGCACTTCGGGGGCTTTTCTCTTTCATACTTGGGCAGCACTTTTGTAACTGGGAGATTGTTTGGTCTATGCCCCCAGAAGAAGCTGCTGAGGCTCTACCTCAATTATAACCCAACCCATTTGTCAAGGGACCTCCTAATCTGCCTCTTCTGATCAGCAGCCTTCTATGGCTTTGTGATGGCTGGCTGGTCACTGGTTCACCAGGCAGATGAATTCTCCTGGGCCATAGCTGGATTTGTTCTGAGGATGCCTCCTTATGGCTGGAGAACTGTTCTGTTTTAGCTGGCATTTGAGTCAGCATTCTTAAAACATCGTTCCCAGAGACAGGGGTTCTTGCCATGCTGCCAACACTGACTTGCAACACTGTCATGAGATGGTGTCCAAATCAGGAAGATTTTTATCCTCTGAGAAAAGGTAGATGTCTAATCAAGGACAGTGATTTTTCATATACTGAAGCAGTCTATTTTACATTTTTCAAACTATTCTAAGTATTTCAATATAGTCTTTCTGAAGTATGGTCTTAATACCAACTGAGATGAAACACTGTTGATACCAATTTTTTTCCTCCAAATGTGTAACTTTAAAGAAACACACTGCCTTGTTTGGAGCAGGGCAATGGGCTAGCTGATCTCTGGCGGTCATTTCCAGCTTAAATTATTCTATGATATTTTCAAAATTGGATGTGAAGCTCTGCAGAGCAATCTCTTTTTCTATGTTTTACTAAATCTGCATTTGGAATATGTGTTTAAGCTGTTTGGCTGTTTTGCATTTATAGATCACTGTCAACATTGGGCTTGGTTATATCATCACTTGCTGACCAAGCAGCAGGGAAGGGGAAAAACAAGTTTGTGCCTTACAGAGACTCTGTACTCACTTGGCTTCTCAAGGTAATTTATATTTTCTATTCACTATGTTCACAAGATGTCAGCTTTTTTGTCATTTGTAGCATCACTGTAGTATGCCTCTGTGTACATGGACGTCTCATCTTTCTTTAAAGAGATGAGTGAAGGAACTCTTGTAGCTATGGTATTCCAAGTACTATGGACAGTTTAGTGTATCTTGTGTTAATTCTTTGTAAAATCCTGCTTGACTATTTTCAGTTGTAGTGGAATCAAATGTGGTAGAGGTAGCTAGAAATGTTTATGAAATATACAGATTAGTTTATATCCAGAGTACATTTCAGTGCCTAAATAGTACTTTCAGTGCCTTTAGTAAGTATTTTAAGTCTATTTGTGAAGACACTCTGTAGTCTCAGAACAATTTTTAACCCTTGAACTTTCGGTGGCTGCACTACAGGACAACTTGGGAGGAAACAGCCAAACCGCCATGATAGCCACAATTAGCCCAGCAGCAGACAACTACGAAGAAACACTCTCAACTCTGAGATATGCAGACAGAGCCAAAAGGATAGTTAATCATGCTGTGGTGAATGAAGATCCAAATGCTAGGGTCATCAGAGAATTACGTGAAGAAGTTGAAAAACTGAAAGAACAGCTCTCACAAGCTGAGGTAACCTTATTCACAGTACAATGTAAAATGAGTTTCCCAAGGAAATACCATGTTCTGTGTGGAAGACTAGCTTTTTAACAAAATGTGGAAAGGAAGAGTCTCCCTCCCTCCCTCCCTCCCTCCCTCCCTCCCCTCCCTCCCTCCCTCCCTCCCTCCCTCCCTCCCTTCCTTCCTTCCTTCCTTCCTTCCTTCCTTCCTTCCTTCCTTCCTTCCTTCCTTCCTTCAAAAAAAAAAAAAAAAAAAAAATTACCCTTTTTTCCTGAATCCAAATGCTTATCTTTAACAATTTTTAAATGAGGACAACATAGTACTGATGGTGACCCTTGTCAATTCTTGAGGAACTTCAGGCCAAGCAATAATTGATACAGCACAGATAAGGGCTAGATTACATCATCTTTGTGTAGACCCACTTATTAGTTAGAATAACTAATTAGTTAGAATTAGTTAGAATATTAGCAGAATTTTTTTTTTTTGCATTGATGGACTATATTAACGTCAAATGGAAAAGTGTGAGAAGTCATAAATCTGTTATTGGACAACAAAATTTAGGGAACATTTCTCTCTGACATTTGAGAAAATCTATTAAAAATTGTCAAAAATGCAACACTGAAAACCATCAACAATTTGCTTCACTGCCTTACTAGATGTCACTGTGTGATTGATGCTTATATTAGATTTATACTTCTAATTGAAGAATAAAGTATTCAGGTAGGATAGTTTATTTGGTATCCACGATATCTGGACAAATTAGGCACTTAACAAATAGGAAAATATTTTTCATCTTTTCAGGCAAGACACAAAATGCTGGTAGAAAAGGAACAGGACTGTGTTTGAGGGTAAATTTGTGTGGTGTTTAAATTTCATCTTCATTTAAGGTACAGTGTTACTCATATGAACACTTCCTCATAGACTGAAATGGGAAAATCTTCTTTAAGGAAAAGAAGCCACTGACTTCTTTCATAAATAAAAACCTGTTCTAAGCCCTTATTTTAATTCGGAAAATATTATTATAGCATGTTGTTAATTGTGTTGGCAGGCTGTGGCTGAACACAATCAGTAGGAAGGTGTCCAAAGTCTTACTAATTATTTTGTTAAGTGTTTTTTCTTCTACCTTCTGTTAAAAACAGTTATATAGGGTTATAGGCCAGCCTATTAAATTGTTACTTGGCGCTGGACATATTTAAGCCCTTTGCTTTTATTTCCTGTTGTGAAATGAGAAGCCTGTGTTAGCTCCAGAACATGCCTTCCTTTGAATATAATCAACAGGGTCCATCTGAAGGCTTTAATGCAACTCTAGGAACACTTACAAAATAGAATAGAAGAACAAGAACAAGATAGAATGGAAGCTTAAATGTCTAGAGGAATCTGTGTTTGAAACTACTGTTGGAAAAAAGAATGTGCACTTGAACTTCAGACAGATAGGAATTAAAAGTTTTAAAATACTGACATATTTTTATACAGACAGTGAAGTTTGAGTGGCCAGGCCCAGAGGTTTTTCTTCTTTCCATTAGCTCTGGAGCTATGTCAGTCTTCAGCTATTTCAGATCTGGACCATTTATATGTTGTTCTTCCTCTTCCTTTGCAAGCAACCTATTTCTTCAACTTCTACCATAAAAAACCTGGAGATAAAGTATAAATCTATACTTGTTGCATTTGATATTATGTTGATGTGTTCAATTTCCTTGTGCAAGCCGTGGTAAGAATAGCTGAGGATTTTTGTTAATTTCTACCTTTTAGGCCATGAAGGCACCAGAACTGAAGGAAAAATTGGAAGAATCTGAAAAACTAATAAAAGAGCTGACAGTCACCTGGGAAGAAAAGCTAAGGAAAACAGAAGAAATTGCACAGGTACTTCAGAAATTTTCAGGAGGAAGGCCAGATACTCATGTAGTACTAGTCAGCTGAACTTCATGAGCTTTAGTGAACTATGCTGTTTTCCCTACCACCTGTTTGAAATGTCTCTGAATTTTTGTCTTTTCCCCTTGTTTCTGGTTTTGGGGTGGGTTTGTGTGTTTGTTTCTTGGAGTTTTTTTTAAAGTCTAAATTTTATTAGCATAAGTCTAGCTGTGTCATGATATCATTGATAAAAGCTAATATTTTATTTTAAAATAAAGTATCAAAATATCAAAATAAAGCTCATTTATTTATAAGACCACAATGGGACCTTGAACATGCTTCCTTTGAAGTAACTAAGAAAGTGAAGAATTACAAAAGAATCAGAATTGTGGGTGGTATTTTTTGCTTTTGATTTTAATGTTTTCTAAGCAAAAAAGGAAAATGTGTACATGTAGTCACTAGTCACTAGTGTTCTATTATTATTATTATTATTGTACTTAAAAAAAAAAAAAAAAAAAGGCAAGGGGAAAACCTAAACCTAACCAGCCAAACAAAAAACCCCAACACCCAAACTGTAGCAAAAAAAAGACACACGGGATCAAGTAAGTGCTTTATCTGAATTAATAACAAAACTGCAAAAGAATAAGCCTAAACTGTGGCCTGCTATTTTCTAAATCAACTATGACTATGATTATCTTTGAAGTAATTGGAACTGACATTCAGTTTTTGCTAACATAAAGACTCAAAGCCACATTGTGTTACTTACAAGTTGGTTTAATAAACTCAACAGAGCTGTGTTGGTAAGTTTAATAAATTTAATAGGATGGCGTAAGTAGGCTCCACTTTGGGGAGGCAGGTGTTTGAGAATTACTAACTTTTATGGCTGGTGTGTAAAATTAAATTCTACTGACCCTATGGTACCTGACCAGTGTCTGGTGGTGATGCACAGAATGCGTACTCAGCATGTACATCTTCAGCTGTAGTTCCTCTGTGTTTGTCCCTACATATTGCAGCAGGCAGGATTAACCTATTTTTGTGCTTGCAGGAGAGGCAAAGACAGCTGGAGAGCATGGGAATCTCCCTCGAGTCGTCAGGTATCAAGGTTGGGGATGACAAGTGTTACCTGGTGAACCTGAATGCGGACCCTGCACTCAACGAGCTTTTGGTTTACTATTTAAAGGTAAGGCTGTGAAGTGGATATTTACACAGAACAGAAGGACACTTGGTTTGAATTTCTGGCTCTAATTTGTTACTCAGAGGGGGTGAAGATTTTTTTTGCAGCAGCAAAATAGGATAGGCCTCCTCTTACTGTTTAGGCTTTTGCACCCTTTGCAGTTCAGCTTCACTGTTTTCCAAATTGATCTTGTGATTGCCAACAGTGGGAGAAATGCTCAGTGTGTACCAGTGTTGAGATCAGTTCTAGCTTTTCCAGGCAGGATGTCCATAGGGTTGCCTTCTGGCCTGAACTTCAAGCAAGAGCTTCATGTTAGATGCTTCTTTTTGTTAGGGAGCTGGGGATTGCTTTAAATATGCAAAGAGTTAATCATAAAGAGATGATGTTTAGTCGTAATCAGTAAGAGTAACATAGTCTTCAGTGACAAGGAAGCTTATGAGAGAGGAGGTTAAGAGAAGCACTGTTAAAAATTTACAGAAATGTATTTTCCCAGTGTCGTTAGCTTTTGTACCATTCTGTTTAGCATTTCCCATGTCAGAGTGAAGTCGGGTCAAATACAAACCTCGTAAGTTTGCGGGAAAATGTGAACTGCTTGTCGATAATACATGAAAGACAATTCTGTCTATTTTTATAGCTACTCTTCTGCTTTGGTAGCTGAAGGAGGGCTTCTGCATTTGAACAGTAGCAAATAAAACACAGCCTCTCAAACACTAACAAAATAAACTATTTCAGCAGAACTTAAAATATGACTTGGAATTATGTAGAGAATAGTACATTTAGTTGAGCTGCTGTATAGCTGTTTTCTGAAAAGCAGAGAACTCTGCACCTTGTTTTACTATCCATGCTGTTCTCTTAATTATGCCTATATGACATGGCTGGTTTTCTTCTGGTTTTTGTGTTTAATGCTTGTATGCAGGCATAAATACTTTTAAATTAGAATTTGTGTGTCAACTGCTTAATTTTGCTTTAGCTAAAACTATGAAGATGAAGTTCAGGGCAGAACAACAGTTTGTGTGTGACTGTTGCAGTCTTCAGATCTGCTGTGGCACCATTTCTGCTTGACAGACACACAAACTGTGCAGTCTCAGCACTTCAGCTAATATTTTCTTAGTTATATAAACAGTGGTAGTTTGCTTGTCTCTTAGTAACAGCTTCTTTTCTAGGATCACACAAGAGTTGGTGCAGATACCTCTCAGGATATACAGCTCTTTGGTATAGGAATCCAACCAGAACACTGTGAGATTGATATTGCTTTAGATGGAGAAGTTACACTCACACCAAAAGAAAATGCCAGGTAAGGAAGATCAGCAGCACTTTCCATTGAAATGAAAATTTGCTTTTCTTTGACAGAAGATGACTTTCATGCCTTTTTATTTTACACAGACAGAAGTCTCTTACGTTCTCATCAGTGAGTATTTTCAATACAGTTGACTTAAACAGATACTTAGAGGGAAATTCAGTGTTTAAAGCTAAGATTTCCCTGCACATGTGAACACCCACCCACTCGCTCTGCAGGGCAACAGGCTGTCAGTGGTTTGGCTTGGAATAAGCCATCTAAAGAAGGTGTTTGGTAGGAGTGAGGAGCCATTGCCTGTCTGGATCTTGGGTAGTAACAAGATCCCTGAGGTGCCGCTGGCTGTCCTGGCCTGTGTGATGGGATAGTAGCCTGAGTCTTGATGGCAGAGAATAAATGGTGCCTCGTGAGTAGTTCCTGTTGTAAAGTTCAATAATTTGTGAGGAAGAGGTGCTTTAAAGATCTGAATTCTTTTCTAAATCCTTGATTACTGTTGTGTCTAGTTAATATGCAGTGTAAAGTCATGCTTCACCTTTTGTTTCTACTTCCATATTTTAATTATTTTTCATTCCAGGGGCACTGTGGCTCCTTGGGTGGAATTGTAAATGTCTTTGTCACTTGATCTCCAATGGCGTGTGATAAGCAGTACCTTTGTCCTTGTTAATAGTCATGCTGCTAGTCTGAAACTTGAGTATCTAAATAGTATAATTAGTATCAGAATGAGAAACTAAAGTTTGAGAGACACTTAAAAAATCCAATTTCTTCTATTCTTCCTTTAGTAAAATGCATTTGTATTTTTCTTCTGCAGCCTACAGTACAAAATTTCAAACAGATGGGATTCAGGCTTTTGGAGGTAGTGTTACTGTACTGGAAATCAGTCATTTTGACTGGCAGGAACAAGGGCACATGTCAGTGGAAAAAACATATTTTGTTTTACTCATGCCTGATCTGCAATGCTTAAGTAACTGTTTTTAAGATAATAGTATCAACAGAAATTTAACTACCAGAATTTCATTGAAAAAAGTTAAATAAAGATCTGATTTAAAATGAAATGCTTACATGTTTGTATTGACTTATGTGAGAGAGACAGCTGAAATGAGAACACTGCATCTAAAAAGGCCTTTTTCATTTTACTGAAGTTTTTTCCCCTTTCAAATAAAATGGTCTGCTTTGTGACTCACACATGCAGAAGTTCAACAGCTCAATTTTTCCCATTTTGTGATTGAAACTTAAATACAAAGAAACCTACAAAGAAATACAGTAGTATACCAGATGTTCACAAAAATAGACCCTTGTTAATAATAGAGACTTCATTTGTTGAAAAAACAAAACTTGGATCTAAGAATCTTTTCTTGCACTTGAATGCTGAATATATTAACAGCGTGTTTTACAACTGTGTTGACTAAGTTGTGTCTTGGAGAGCTCTGTCTATGTAGGATTTGCATACAGTCAAGTTTAGAATGTTTATAAGAAACAAGCAGTGACCCCTGTTTGAGAAACAGGCATTTGAAGAAAACTTTGCAACCAAATCACCCTTGTCTGTATGTTTACTGAAGAGTTTTACCAGCCAGAAGCAGAGGGGAAAGGTGCTAATTCTGACAATAGAAATCAGACCAGTAACTTTCCGTTGTTCCTTTCATGAGAACCTAGCAAGTTTATTACCATATGATACAAATGACTGCCAGTAGATGGGAGAAATAGCAGCTCTTCAGTCTTCTATTTTCAGGATTTCACTGGAGTTGTATTTTCTTCTTTCAGATCCTGTGTAAATGGTGCACTGGTATGTTCTGTGACTCAGTTATGGCATGGAGATAGAATATTATGGGGAAACAACCACTTCTTTAGGTAATAGTTGATGTTTATATTCCACCCACTTTACATTCAGCCTATTTTTTTTATAAGCTTTTTGTATAAACTGCATTTCCATTTTTACTCAGAATCAATTTACCAAAGAGGAAACGTCGAGATTGGCTGAAAGACCTTGAGAAAGAAACTTCCTTAGGAGAGCATGATCTGGATGCAGCTAGTGAAGCTTCTTCAGAACCAGACTACAACTACGAGTTTGCACAAATGGAAGTGATTATGAAGACACTGAATAGTAATGGTAAGGCAACCACCAGATAAAAATGTTCCTTTGGATTGTGTGACAAATTCAGCCTGGAGCTCAGTGGCTGGGTAAAACGAGCAGTACTTGTTCAAGGGGCCTTTGGAGGATTTTCAGGATAAGATATTTTACAGAAAAAATGTTAAGTTGTGCATATATAGATATGAAACATATATAACTCTATATATATATGTAAAAAAATATGTGCACCTAAGTATAAATAGACACACACAATTAGTAGTTGGTTTGTGCCCTGACACACAATTTTATCGGTATGTCTGCTCTCCTTTATAGTGCAGCTGAATTGTAACCATAAGCCTGTCAAATCATCATTTACTAAGTTCTTGGTTTTGCAAGTTACTGCAGAAAAAAAGGGTGCACCATGTATGGCTCAGTTAGCTTCATCCTTCTTTTTGTATCAAATATTACTGACACCATTTTAACCTTATTAGAAAAACATTGAAATGATAGCAAACCAAAAGCAAATGCCAGCTTGTTTTTCAATATTTGATCACTCTCAATATTTCATTTCATCTTTGTTAAAACAAATTGTGATGCTTTTTTGGAACAACACAGTAAGATATAATATAGATAAAATAATGGTATGATGTATATGAAACAATATGGTTTTTTCATGATTTCCAGAAGGCAGGTCATAGTTCATATGATACAGTAGCGTGTGAAGAAATGCTGAAAAACTTGGTAAACTACTGAATGCTTTGTACAGGTGTTTTAATGCACAAAATCTGAGAGGCAAATACCTTGGGGTTTGGTCCCTGACCACGAAGACACAGTAGATGGCGTTTCATTGCTTTCTGTTCTCCTTTCTTCATATCTTCATAGTATTTCCATTGTTTGCTGTGGTTTGCATGTTGAAATACAGCATTTACTTTTTATTTCATCTCCTCTTATTCTTTTACTTTGTCTGTTTTGCCATTGTACAATGTACAGCATGATGGTTTCATATGTTCAATGCAGCAATGCTTTGCAGATTTTTTACTGTTTTATTTTAAATGAAATTGTTTGTGTGAGTTACAGGGTCAGGTCACTTAAATTGGTATGACATTGCTGTTTGATAACAGAAATATTCTCATTATGGTTCACTCATTCATACCAGGAGATGAATTTCAGATGAATCTGCCATCCTGGTGGTCTTCAGTGTTGTCATCCCTTGTGAAGATTCTGTTGCCCATTTTAAGGCCTCAAACCATCCAATATCTGTGCCAAAACTGGGACAAAGGTTTTGAACTCAATTGGCTCGTGCATGAGGCTGCTGGAAAAGTCTGAAAGCATTAATTGATGCTTGATCTGCTTGTTACTAACTGGAGATTTGACAGAACTGTATCAGTCTACAATGAGTCAGTGTTCTTTGAACAGGGGGTCACATTTTTTGGTTTTCCATGTGTTGTTATCCAGCTGATTGAAACAATTCTTCACAACATTCCAGTGTCTTTACATTCTAGTTCAGCAAGCCTTTCTGATTGTGGTCCAGGCCAGTTTTTGTTTTGGCTGGTTGCTTTCTGTGTCTTGGTGAAGAGCAGTTAGACCTTGCTGTTCCTTAAAGCTCTTTCTTCCCTACTGCAGAACAAACGTTTGCAGTCATACACATCACGCAGTTTCAGAAGTGTCATATCCCAATTTGTGCTGCTTCTGTTCACTCCCACATAGCTGTTGCTTAAGTAAATTGGAGTAGTAAGTGATAATAAAATGCTGACAAAACAAGTGACTGTGAGGATCATAGCCTGGTCTTTTGATTTGAAGTTAGATGAACAGAACCTAGCAGCCCTTTCTCAATGGTATAGCTAAAGTACCTTTTTTCTGACAGGCTTCCAGTTTGTTGTGTAAGAAGTAAAGCAGCTTTGTTACAGTACCATTTATTTATTCTTCCTTAAAGTGAAAAATAAATATGAGTAAGGAAGAAGAAATAACTAAAAGACTGAAGACTGTTAATTCTATTATACATATTCTCTGGAGAAGCCCTAAGGGGGGAATGAACAGGTATTTAAAAAATTTGATAAGATAATTGTTTTATAAGCTTGCATAGATACAGCCCAAAGCAAGAGGGTTTGGTTTTCCTTTGTTTTGGCTTTTGGGTTCCCCCCTCCCCTGGATTTGTTTGAGAATCATAATCCTCTTTAAATAAATAGCCTGGCTTCTGGTGCAAACACATTTGTTTTTATGGCGTGTAACCAGTACAAGAGTGTCGCAGACTCCATCCGGCTCCAAAGAAGCTCTGAGGAAAATGTGTGACTTTGAAAACTGCTGTAAAGAAAACATCCAGATTCTTTCCTTCCTTCAAAGTGTGTTAACTTTCTTTGTGGGATTCTGTCAGATCAGCTTTGTACTGCTTTTTTGTGATGCTGGTCAAACACAGAATGCATCAAAGAAGTTTACTTTATTCCTGTATACTGTGCAGTGGTTAAATAAACAATGTGATTAGGTCAGGCAGCTCCTCATTTTAGCAAACAAAACTGTTACAGCTCAGGGAGAGGATTTTCATAAAACTTAGCAAAAGCAGCCTCTGTCATAACCCTCTCCCAACTTGCTTAGAAAAATATACCCGCAAGAAATATTAGGGAATTTATTCAGCATCAGTGTGACTGGATTAACAGATTCCAGATGTGAATTAAGTGACACTGTAGCAAGGTAATAAATGCTGTTCATCCTATGAAGAAAATACATCTTTTTGCTCAGTGTTAATAGTCTATGATTTTGCAGGAGATTAACTGCATATGAATATTTTTTTCAGGGTCATTGAACTCTTGTCACATAAATGTGTAAAGGACTGGGACTTGCAACTTTTAACACTGTATGGAATTTGCTGTGTATTTGGCAGGCACTGGGTAGAATCTTTCTTAATTTATTTGACTTTGCATGAGGAAGCTAAAATTTTAGAACACAGTGCTTTAATTTAAACACTATTGTAGTTCTTTTGAATTGTAAAAAATCTTGACTGTTTATTTCTTCAAATTCTACCTAGATAGTTTATAACTCACACCGTATTTTACTTTTTTCCTGTGACAGGTTTAGGGTTTTCTATGTAAACTCTTTCAAAAGCAGAATTAAAAAGTTTTTTAAAACTGTGAATTTGCGTTTTGCATTACAATACAAGTATAACCCACCTTTTTTTCTTTTTTTTTCCCAAGCAGTACAGGATTATGTTGCAATTGGAAAGTTTTATACTAGGTTCTTGCATCTTGTTCCAAATATTTATTGTGGTGTAATTTGATCCTGTGATGGTTGTGATCCTGTAAATCTAGGTGGCTGAGAAGATCACTTTTGTTAAAAGAAATCTGCTCCTTGAACTCACAGCTGTTCTTTGAGCAGTTTAGGAAAGTCTCATCTTAATGAGTCAGCCTTAGATTCATTTCCTGTGTTTGCAAACACAATGGAGGGATTTTAATTTCTTCCATGTCTCTTCTCTATCATCTGCATGATACTTGATTTTCTCAAACATTCTTATCTATAACTAAAATCGGTTTGGGGATTATGCAGCAAAGCCTATGTATTTTAAGGTAGTTCTGGTATTATCTGGAGGAGTTAGGAGGATAATGATGGTGGAGATGAAGATGAATAACTTGGTTTGCAGTCCAGAATTTTAGAATTTGGTTCAGTCAGGGGTTTTTGTTGCACTGTCTGTTTAAAAGCTAATAATAGCTAACTTCTTTCTGAGAATGTAATGTACTAAAAAGTAATATTTCTGGTTATTTTAAGACTCTCTTATGCATCACTAGTTTGCTATTTGGTTGCTATTTATACTGACTGGTTTTTAACTTTATGCTTTATAATTACCATTGTGATGGTATTTATGATGCCTTTGTGTGAAGCCAGTGATTTCTTCCATGAATAAGGCCAGGGCCACAGAAGCAACTTGCTGAAGTGTTTGCAAAAAGCAAGGGAAGATGGTTTATAACTAAATCACACAGATTTGGTTTTTTGGTTTTGTGAGTTTTTTTGAGTGGCACACCTCTAGTTCCAAAGTGGAACAGTGTAATTAAATCTAGGTTTATTTTTCTCCCTCCTTTGTGACAGACTGGCATCCGTAAAAGTTGTACAAGCGCTTTTTACTTTTTTTTTTTTTTAGTATATTAATGAAATGGACGAGATATCATAAACAGTTATTTTAGAGCTGACATTTTTTGCATTTGAAAATCCTGGCATGTCCTAGAGCTGCAGTACTGCTTCCCCTAACAGTCCACCACTCCAACTTTGGAACTCCTCTCCCTTCCTCTTGTGGTGTACAGAATCATCAGTTGGTGCTGTGGTGTGCTGTCACTCAGTCATCTAGATTGGTCTTCTTGCAAACCACTTTTTTTGCTGTATTTGAGCTTTTAGAGATGTGTTAATGAAGCAGGTATATATAGTGGTAGTACATAGAGCTTACTCTCTTAAATGGCTCTTTCAGAGGCGCAGGCTGGCATTGGACCTAACCCCAGCAACAGACAGAGTAATGTTTCATTAATTTGAATGCACTTCAGATTTATCCCTAGCTGATTGACACAATCAGTTTTGTCAGGATAGAATATCCAAGCGGATATTTGTTCTGTGTTGATACCGAGATGAAAAGTGGTTTGTAAAGCTAAATGCAGAAGTCCCCCCCAGGACATATTTTGTCTGCCTCAGTGGTGTGCAACACATTAGTGCAGTGTGATGTGTGACCAGTCAGGCCATTTGTTTGTCTCAGTTTTCATCTGCAGCTCTCCAACATGTTTCATTCTCTGCCAAAACAGAGAAAGTAAATTGCTTTTTACTTCCTTAAGTCGTTTCCTCCTCTGGTTAACATCATCTTCCCTTGTGTTTTGCTTTGTTTTCTTATTAATTAGTTTCCTTTTCCATCTATTCTTTTTTTCCTACTGGGATTCTGGAATATATTATAACTATACAGCACATAAATACACAATGGACGAGGGTCTTAACCATTGTTCTAGCCTTTTGCATGCCATTTGAGTTTTGGTTTGGTTGTTTTTTTTGATTTATCTATTTAATGCAATATTTAATAATTTGGCTTTTGTTTCGGGGTGCAATTTGTGTTTGCAATGACTCTGGGGTATGTTGATTGCTGTTAACAACTAAATAACGGGTGTTCTGTAATGTTGAAATGGTGTTTTCTCACATTTCCTGGATTTTTTTTTTTCCCCCTTCTTTTTAGACCCAGTACAAAATGTGGTCCAGATCTTGGAGAAGCAGTACTTGGAGGAGAAGCGGAGCGCTCTGGAGGAGCAGCGGGTGATGTACGAACGCGAGCTGGAGCTGCTGCGGCAGCAGCTCTCCCCAGAAAGGCAGCACCAGCACGGCAGTGACAGGCTCTCCTACACTGCTCAGGCTGCACAGCAGAAAGTGAATCTCTGGACAGAGGAGAGGTGAGAATACTGGAGTTAAAACAAACAGTAAGAATTACAAAGGGTGGAAGATGGGGCTTGAACCTGCCATCCAGAACCATTAATACTTTTTGTGGAGTTGATGTGCGGAACAAGATCTGCGCTTCCACCAAAGTGTTAACATTTTGTTTAGGGTTGAGTTCTGATGTGTAACGTGTGCAAGATTTAACTCACAAAAGACATAAAAATTTAGCTTTTTTTTTGAGCAGTATTATAGGTCGGGTTTTGGTGGGGTTTTTTATTTTTTTCTTTTTTGTTTTTAAATTTGAAAACTGCTTATGAAATGTGTGGTTTAGCAATTACTGTTTTAGTTCTTGGAAAAAAGGAAAGAATAGTGCAGAAAGGTAAATTTTTCAACTAAGACTAAGGAGTCCAGTAAGGACTATTGTGTTTTGCAAGTATACCATGAGAGCATCACATTTTGCAATAAAAAACCATAAAAAATAGAGAGAATGGGGATCCGTATATATTATATGTATGTGTTTCTAATTGTAAGCCCTGCTTTAGAAGAGAATTGCTCTGGCTGAGCTGCTTAGGAAGTTAAAGGCTTGACATGAGGTAAACTGGCCTCTTTGCAAAGGAATAGCATGGCACCTGAATGCAGCCTTGGTGGAAGACCATCTTGAGGTTTGCAGGAAGAGTTAAAATCTAGGAAGATGTGAGCAGTGTGTTTACATTTTGACAATGAGAGAAGCTTGCTCTTGGTATCATTGAGGAGAGAAGGATGCCAGCTTCATGGAGAAAAGTTTAAGGGGCAGCAACCAAGATGATTTAAGTTTTATGAATACCAGTGAGTATTCTGTCATGGGTCTAATTCAGCAGGAAGAATACTTAGATGGTCTAACAGGTTTCTTGTAAATTTCTTTCATCTGTTTCCTTTAAAACAGAAGCTTCCTTACTCACTCAGTGATCTTTTCTATATGTAGTGAGTTTGAGTGCTCTTTTCTATGTAATTATTTTTGCTTTATTCTTCACCATTAAAAAACCAAATCCGTTTACAAGAGGGATCTAAACCAAGATAGTCAAGATTGTTTTGCAGCTTTCAAGTTGGGAGTGTTAGAACAGAACAGATCTTGGTTTAGTTTTTGTGCAAGATTTTGTTTTGTAATTTCTGCCCAGTTTAGCCTGGGAAAAAACCTAAACAAATAGCTAACTGTTGACCAGCAATGACTAGAATGTTTTTCATGGCAAGTGTAGAGAGAAGTAGTTCTATGATTCAACATTAATTAAAATAATTGTTTGCCCCTGTAAAAGCTAAAAACAGAATCATTTGGAACTGAATGTAAAAATGTTGCAGAGTCGTGGCTGGGATTTGCAGGTTCTTTTAGAGCTGCACAAGAAGTGCAAGAGTGAGAAACATGTTAGCTGGAGCTCTTTCTATTCAGAACTGCTTTGAGCACAGCAAAGCCATCAAGAAATCATTGATAATGCACTGAAGTAGCAGAGAAGAGAACAGGGCTTACTGGCAAGGGAGGCAGTACCTCTAAAAAGATGCAGCAGAAGGGAAAAGGAAGTAGCCAAAAGCATGCCTGTCCTTGAGAGCTGAGAAGAAAAAATGGTAATTGATTTGCTTAAAATTAACCCCCGTAACCATGTAATAACGTAAAAAAAGAGAATCTGGAGTGATACCAAGGCTAAGTGTTCTGTCAGCTTTTACTTCTCAGTCATTTTTAGATGTTTCTGAGGAGAACCTGTGCTTTGAACAAGAAGTTTTGCCTCTGAATTCCATGGGTGAATGCTTTACTCTGTATAATATAACTGTTGAACTGCTTGAAGCCTGTATTTTGCTGCATTGTGAAAAAGAGGAGAATGGTTTCTCTTTGGAGTGATCCGTGAGGTGTCTGATAATGTTTTAGTGGAACTGCCATTAAATAAGCAGTTTTCTGGAAGAACTCATTATCAGTTTCCTGTCCTCCAGAAGATCCTCTTAGGTATACTTTTTATTTATTTATAGTTCTAGAAGAGGTTTTGGCTGCTGAAAGAAGAGGAAAAAAAAAGAATCTTCTTAAATAAGAAACCAGAAAAAAAAAATCTTTGAGTGGTTTCTGCTGTAAAAGCATGGCAACATGTTGCTGAGAGGATGTTTACCAGCCAGCTGGCCAGAGGGCAAGAAATCCAGGGAAGAATGGGAAGACTGGATGTGAAAAATGTGCAAAAGTTCCAAGAGTCTGGATTGCAGGGGATTTGATTGGTGCAGTTTTAGCTGTCTCTCTGTTGCCATTGCAAATGAAGCTGAGCTCTACTGGATCAGCCAGCAAAATTAATTTGATAGGTATCAGATGTGGGCACGTATCTGTCAGATCAGCTGGAACACATTGCACAGAGGTTATTCCAGCTTTCTGCTGACTGTGGAAGGACAGATGATACCTGGCCTGGTGTTAAATCCTGTTGGCATAAAGTTAACCCATTGTAACTTTGAACAAATTTTATTTGTTGTGGTGGTGGTGTACTGGACCAGGGGTTCAGTCCAGCATATCCTGTGTCTGGCATTGGGATCCCCACAGACTTGCAATGATACCTTGTGAGCGTCAGTTGTTTCTCCTTGTCTGGCTTAAATGATTGTTTCAGGATTTCATGTTCAGTGAGATTTGCTCAAGTTAATACCCTAGTGGAGCTTGTCATATGTTTCATGTGGTAAGAACTAATAAATACTATCTGAAACTTTTTTTTTTGTTTAACTTTCTGGAAAGGTTCTGGCACAGCTGTATCTGGAAAAACACAACTGTTGTAAGAACTGCCCATAATAATTGGTTGAGTTGCTTTTAAGTTCTTCTTACAGTCTTAAAACATTCCTTTCTCAAGAATCTAGCTAAGATTGGTGTGGGAGACTCCCAAAAAGCATTCCAGATGTTGGTGTCCCAGATTAAGGAAGCGGCTGGCTGTAGCTGGATCCAATGGCTCTTACAGCACTTACATGCAGATCAAAGCTGCCTTCTGTTTCTCAAGTTAGGCAGTTGTCTTGCAGTGGCTGTAGGTGTAGTGCACTCTCAGTATCAAATACTTTCTTTTGATTAATTCTTGACTACCTTAATTTTCTGTGTGAGTCCAAAATTATAGCTGTCTGTGGAATGTGTCACTTGCATGGTCTGGAATTGCTTATTTAATTTCGATAGCCTGGATAACAGAAGCAAGAGGCAGAGGGAAAGGATTTTTCCATGTAATGCTGGGAGGAGATATGGAGGAAGTTACTAAAAATCCATTGGTAGTAGCAGCTATTTAAGATCCAATAAAACCCACCACTGTTGCAAACCTAGGCTGGATGTGGGAGAGAGGGAGAAAGCTGCATGTTTTAGCATGTTGAAGGCACCAAAATTCAGGGCTGCTTGCTAACACTGCTGGTTGTTTACAACTGTGGTCGTGGTATCAGAGGACTGTCAGAGTGCAATTTGAATTAGCCATTCTTTGGGATTTTTTGGAAAAAGATAACCACTCAAACGGAATTCTGTTGGTGACTGAGAGGCATGTTAGCAGCAGGCAGACTTTGACTGTATTCATAAGAAAGCCCTTGTTCCTCCTACAACTGTGTATAATGTAAGGTGTTTTGTAGAAATGAGAAGTGTATGTGCTCAACATGTACCATATTTCAGTAGGACTTTGCATAGAGAGGCTAAAAAAATCATACAGGGGAGAGCTGGTGACTGAAATATCCGAAGTTTGATGATGACTTTTACAAAGGTGATGAGACACAGTAAATTCTGTTGAGATTACAAAGAAAGGCAGAATGAGCTTTGCTCAGAGGATAATCGTGATAATTTTAAAAGGTAACTGAAAAATGAGAATCTCAGGTGAGGACATATCCTAGTACACAGGTGTATGTATAGTATGTGTCATAGCAGGTTTGCCAGGTGTTACGTTAGAGTAGATTTGCTCAGACAGGCCTGAGAAACTTCTTTGGAATTTGTCCAGAAACTGAGTGCACAGGCTTTAACCTGTGCTCATTCATCTGTTACTTAAAAGATACCTTGGGTAAATAGGATTTAAGGTTTTTTTATTTCTATTTTTTTAATGTGTATGCTTGAGTAAGTGGAGGGTGGTCTGTGGTCTGTAACACTGCAAAGCCCTTGGTGTGATACAAAGCTGTGGCCTGCAGTGATTGCAGGTTCTAACATCACGATCGCAGGAAGAGCAGGTTTTATCAAGATGAAGTCTCACATGTTGGGACTGGTAGATTCTGTGGAACAGGACTCCAGATTAAAGACAAAACCAGCTGCAATTATTTCATTTCTTGAAAATGCGAAATGCCCTCGGGGTTTTAAAGAAGTCATCACTGTACCAGCTCCCATATTACTGTGTCCTTTTATTTGGACATCACCGTACTAGACGTGCCTCAACAGTAATTTGTTTGTTTAATATGTGATCACTGCTTTTCCTCAATAAAATTGTCTGAGTGTTTTGTGTTCCTTGACACAGTGCTACGCAGCATTTCCTCTTAAACTTGTTTCAGAAAAGTCTTTGTTAGCACCTCTATTTGCAGCTTTCCAATAATAGAAATAGGTTTCTGTGTATTTTTCATGTTACCTACTGCACCACAGGGATGAATTGTTTCGACAGAGCCTGGCTAAACTTCGAGAGCAAATAGTAAAGGCAAATACTCTGGTGAGAGAAGCAAACTTCTTAGCAGAAGAAATGAGTAAGCTAACAGATTATCAAGTAACACTTCAGATCCCTGCTGAAAACCTCAGTGCCAACAAAAAGGTAATGATAACAAAGAATGCTGGAAAATGTAGCTTTGTGACTAACCTATGTAGCATACATCCATCTTGAGCCCATAAAATGTTACTTTTGTTAGATTATGCATAGGCAAAATAGAAGTACTACCTGACTAATATATTGAAAGTGAGTAATTAAGTAAAAATGGCAGAGCATTAAGTATGCCTCATGCTGTTTTCAAGTGTATGATCACCATATGTGCGTGCAGATTATGAACAGACATTTGTTCTGTTGCTGCAGAACCTGCGTTCTAGTTATGTGTGCAGAAATTAATGGGTTTTGTTACAGTTTCCTACAATTTCATGTCTTAAAGGGTTTTACAGTGCTGCTGTAAATATAATAGCAATTAGGATAATATGCTTGTCCTAAGGGCTTTGATTGAGTGTGTTAATGTTCCTGTGGGAATGGTCATTGTTTGAGAAGGATGAAGGGATCTGGATCCTCAGAGATGTTTAGGCCATGCATTTTCTGAGGACGGAAGCAGCATGACTGGCATGCAGAGAGAAGCTGCATGTTCTGTATTTTATTCCTTTCTAGGAATGCAATTTGAGTGAAGAGTTAAACCACTTAAATGCACCTTTCCTACACTGATGGTTTTTTTCTTCTGATTTAGAGGGGTGCAATAGTAAGCGAGCCTGCAATTCAAGTGAGAAGAAAAGGAAAAGGTACTCAGGTGTGGACTATTGAGAAACTAGAGAACAAATTGATTGACATGAGAGACCTGTATCAAGAATGGAAGGAGAAAGTTCCTGAGGTATCTTACATATTTTCAAAATGGATCAAAGATTGAGTTTTTCTTTAAACCCCTTTTAATATATTGTAGAGAGCAAGTGCAATGACTTTGTATATGAAAGGTTAGGGTACTATGTTTTACTTTTAAAAACCAAAATGAACAAACTAAAACCCAGAACAAAACCAGTATGACTAATACTAAATATTCAAAATGTCCATGCATAATAAAACACAGGTATGTCCTATCTCACTTGTGTTCTCAGATGTTAAGTGTGCTGAGGTCAGATATAATTGTGCTGAGACAGTGACTCACAGTGCCACTAAGAGCATATGTTTACCTGGCATGCAGATGACCACCAGCCCTGAATGGAAGCAGCAAGCTGCATTAGAAATAAAATTATTAAATTGCAGTCAGTGTTAAAGCTAACCAGGATGCTGCTTAGATACACTTACGGCACAGAACATATTAGTGGGATAAAACTTGATTTTAAACTATGAAATATTCTTTAATTGCATTTGTATGTATATTCTCTAGCCTTAAAGCAGTGAAGAAATCAATTGAAGATACTTAGAATACCTCAGTATTTCCATCAAAACCAAGTGGTGTTTTGTGAGAATTTAAGTAGCACATTAGCCTTGGCACATAAGCATGAGATTTGTCAAAAACTTGCTTGTTTACTGGAAAGAGACGTGACATTTGGTGTTCCAGAAGACACCATCTAAGTATCCAGGTAGAAGTGCATAGGAAGTATATCTTACTGTCTTGTGGCTGATAGGAAGCACCTAAATTACTTGTATCCAGAATCATTCTCAAATATGTTTGAACAACTCTTGTACCTTTGTTACATGCTTTGGACTGGACAATGGGAATCTCTAAAATCATAACACAGGGGAGGTCAAGCACTTCATCTGTGCCCATTGAAGACAACGATGATTTTGCTGCTGACTTTAGTAAGAACTGATAGCACATATTTGAATACATTATGTCTGCCTGAGCCAGGATCATCCTTTCCATGACCTATGTTGTCCATAATGCATGTGTTCTATGTGCTACATAGAAACACGTAGGTCAAATGCATGTGTTGGAAGACAAAAGAGAAGAAGTGGTGAAGGAACTGACAAATTCACTGAGGAGTGCCTATCATGCTAGGAATCTGCATGAATTATTTGTGGCTGTATGGGGAATGCTGCAGGTGCGATCTCAGTTCTATGGGAGTCATAAGAACACGTGTAGGCTTAAGTAGGAGTCATCCTGCACCTTTCCTTTGCCCTTGTAGTGGTAGTCAGCAGCCAGACCAGCACAACCTGAGGATGGTTTGACCTCTTGTTTAAGAAGTATAAACAGAGCAGAAAACATGAAACATCTTGAAATCAAGGGCTCCTGTGATTGCTCACAGTAAAGTCTGCTTTGCCTTGACATTGCTGAAATATGCAGGTCATCATATTATTATATCCCTTAGTAAAGAAAGGATTGTATAATGTCTCATCTCAAAGATTTTATTTCAAATTTGTACTATGATTCCAGTCTCTTTCTGCTTGTGTAACAGGAAGGAACAGAAAAGATGGGTAGTGAAGTCATTTTTGTGCCATGATCTTTTAATGCTGTGAGGTTATTTGATCTCCTGTTCCCATGCTGATGGTTTTGTGACATCTCTTTCAATATCTCTAAAACAGATAAGGAAGCTGATTGGCAAGAGAGGTGATCCTTTCTATGAAGCACAGGAGAACCACAACTTGATCGGCGTTGCCAATGTGTTTCTGGAGTGCCTTTTCTACGATGTGAAGCTGCAGTACGCCGTGCCCATCATCAGCCAGCAGGGCGAGGTAGGGCCGGGCTGGGAACACTGAGCACTCCTGCAGGGCTCCTTGTGCTGGAAGGATCCCTGTGCACCAGGGGTTTAACAAGCAAATGGTGCCTGCTGTTTCCCAGTGAATTTCAAACTGCCATGTATGTTCTCTTTGTAATTGCCTTCAGGTTGCAGGGCGGCTGCATGTTGAAGTAATGCGTGTCACTGGCTCTGTCCCAGAACGTGTGGTAGAAGGAGATGATTCGTCTGAGAACTCCAGTGAGAGTGGGAGTCTAGAAGTCATGGATAACAACGGAGAAATTATTCACAGAGCGAAAAAGCTCTCCTGCAGGGTGAGTGAGAACACCTGATGAAGTTTATGGTTTCAGGCCTCTGTAACTATGTAGTCAGCCTGATATAAAGTACTAGGCTATGTAGACTATGGCTTGCTGAAAAATCTCCAAAAGGAGAGACTTCTCTTGTTCCAGCTCAGGGTAGGCCAGACAGTGGTTGTCAGCGGCTGATTTAATTTGTATTAGTTTCTAGTAGATGTACATCTGCATCATAAGTACTGGTGTTACAAGGACTATTTGCAGACACAGAAGGGGAAACAGTTCCCTGTAACTATACCCTGTAGTTTGATCGCCCAATGTAGTATCTATGGGTGGTGTATGGATTCAATTTCTTCTGTGATAAAGCATTTCATTCTCCACTCGAGCTTATCAGCTTCGTCAAACGAACATGTACATGGGTGAGGTCCTTACATCTACATTTATGTATATGCAAAATAAGATTTCCTAAATGGGAATGTCCTTACTGCCCTTTAAATTTCTTCTTGGCTGTTGGTCTTTAATTTTCAGTTGAAGAAGAAACAATCATATTCGTGACAACATCTGTTTTGTCTCCTCAGGTAAAAATAAAAGAAGCAACCGGACTGCCACCTAATCTCTCCAACTTTGTCTTTTGTCAATACACATTTTGGGATCAGTGCGAGTCAACAGTAGCAGCACCAGTGGTAGATCCAGATGTGCCTTCACCTCAGAGCAAAGATGCTCGTTTTACAGTGACCTTCTCTCACTGTAAGGTAAGTATTTTTATTTTGAAATAGTGTTACCAGGAGGATCATACGTTTGAGAGAAACTGTTCAGAGTCTGAGCCTTATTTTGCTGGGGGAAGGAGAGAGTTAAGTCATATAACTAATGACTTTTGACTATGCTTAAGAATGCCATAATATTTCAGTTCATCACTTCTTCAAAATGTAGCAAAAGGAAAAGATCTTTTAATTAGTGGTCTTTTAAATTCAGATGTCATCTTTAATGTGTGGAGAAAGATACTGTTTATATAATGACTGATTATATACTTGTTTGGCAAGCTCAGTAGCTTAAAAGAGATCACTGGAGCTGTGACATCACTTATGCAGAAGCATGAATTACTGAGATGATGAGGTTTTACAACTTTCTTGTCCAGAGTCGAGCTTTGTGATGCATACTGTATGATTTTATCAGGCAGGAAGTTTAGTTGTTTGGTGTGTCCTTACAAGCAAGTTGAGGAGATGCACTTATTTAATATGGTTGAATGTGATTGTTTTTTCTCATTGCCAGGACTACGTGGTGAATGTCACAGAGGAGTTTTTGGAGTTCATTTCAGAAGGAGCTCTTGCTATTGAGGTGTGGGGTCACAGATGTACTGGCAATGGCAACTCTGTTTGGGAAGTTGATTCTCTTCATGCAAAAACTAGGACACTGAGAGACAGGTACAAATAAATTACAAATGAACGCATCCATCAACTTTCTAAAAGTTTTTTAATACCTGTGCTGCACAAAATACTTTGAGGCAACCATGAGTTTTTATGGGGATGTCTTTTTAGATGGAATGAAGTAACTCGAAGAATAGAAATGTGGATTTCCATACAAGAATTGAATGAGATGGGTGAATACACTGCAGTTGAACTCCATCAGGCAAAAGATGTAAACACAGGGGGAATTTTCCAGCTTAGGCAGGTACATATCTTTTGCTTGCCATCTTATTCATGCTTAAATTGATTTTTAAATTTTATTCTTAGTTTCTCTCTACCTCAATTTCCTGCTTAGGGTCATTCTCGCAGAGTTCAGGTGACAGTGAAACCTGTGCAGCATTCGGGAACGTTGCCTCTCATGGTAGAAGCAATTCTTTCAGTCTCTGTAGGTGGGGTGACTGCCAGATCAACCAAACTGCAAAGGGGCTTGGACAGCTACCAGGTAAGGCAGTAATTTCTCATTTTGATGTGGTTCTGCTGTTCTAGACCCAGCCTGACATAATTCCAAAAGGGACCTTAGCACACTGGTACGTGATTTGCAGTTTTACATGTGTTTGAGGTTAATACATGTAACGTGAGCATGTGGTGCTAAATCTGCTTCTTTTTTTGCTTATAACTCAATGGATGAGTGATAAAGTACCAAGTGCGGCAGGACAGAAGGAATATGGAAATTGTTTTTACTTTTGTGTGTAGAGGGGATTAATACTAGATTCCTAGTGTATTAGTTTCTCTACCTTCTAGGGATGGTGAAAGTTGAGGAGGGAAAAAACAGAAAAAAAAGAAATTTAGTAGAGAAAATGTAGTGAGATACTATTTAGCTTTTCAAAAACCACCAAGTTGTTATTTGATAAGAATCAAAAACAGTCATCACTGAATTTGAAAGGGGTATTCCACATATCCAATATAGTCCTTAAGAAGCATAAATTATTTCAGCTGATACCACATAAATTCATATTGGAAATAAAGCATGATTTTAACAGTGATGGCAAAGAACAAGTGGAATGGGCCACCCAGGGAAGCAAGGTGCCTTTTGTCAGAATTTTTGCATTCAGTTCCACAAATAATTCTATACTTGGATACAGATGAAACTGTAAAACTTGAGATTAGTGATCTGCTTGCTCAGTTGTTTTTCTGGCACTGGATTCTGGGGGGGTTTTAAATTATCTTTTTTTTTTTAATAAACATATTCACTAATACACAAATCATGGCTGAGCTGCTACAGTCTGTAATGAAAAAAAAAATCTTTCTACCTATTAATAAGACTAGTTATTTGAGTGTTGTGATTTTAACATTTTACAAGTTTGTGGCAGAAATATTTGTATTCATGTTTTGGATTATTTTTGTGAATTTCTGTTGAGCTAAATGCATGGGTTTTTGTGTTTTACAAAATGTATTTTCTCCTACCAGAAGGAGGAGGATGATGGTGGTGATATGGATAGTTACCAGGTATTGCTGCTGTTGCTGTCAATCCTGCGGCATGGGGCACAGCTAATGCTAATGGCCAGCAACTCTCAAATGAACAAGCAAAAGCGGCTTTGAAATACACACGTGCTGTGCATTTTAGAGGCTACCTGGGCTATAAAACACTGCTATTTCAGTTTACCTTGTGACTTCATACTCTTACAGTGTCCTCTCTTCTCTAGTACTCTGCAGTCAGCTCTCCTAACTGGCTACATGAATTGCTATGGGAATAAAAGCTTTGAAACTTTAATTTAGAATGAAAGCAGTTTCCTATGAATATCACAGGGGAAAGAGCCAGCAGCTGCAGGCATCCTTTCCAGGCAAATTATGCAGCATAGGATATTTTGTTTGTTTTCTAAAGAAAATATCATAACCTTTTAAGTTGTGCAGTTTCCTGAAATGCTTGAGTGAGAGAGAGTGGAGGATGTGAATGGGGGGTAGATACAGAAGCTTCAGTGAAGCAATTTTGTTTTATTTGCACAAAACCCAGCTTTGACCCTGTTTTTCTGTGTGATAAGTCGCAATTTAGGCAGTATAACAGAAGACTCATTTTAAAAGGTGACAAAGAGCAGAAGAGGAAATCCCCCCCAAAGTAAAATAAATTTCAGATTTCTACATAGAAGACTTCTTTCTAATAGACAGTCTTACAGAAGTAAAACCAGTTAGGTGAGAATGCTGACATCCCTTAAAATGATGTGTTAGGTTTCCTATCAATCTCAAAAATATAATTTAAAGGTACTAACTTCTTGCGGGCTGTTTATGCGCTTCCTGACATATCACAGAGAAGAACCAACCAAATTTTCTGTGATACCACAAAGCATGATTGCATGATGGGTTTTGTTTGCATGAGAAATCTTTTAATTGCACTGATAGCAGCTGCTAGCAATGGAATTTTGTGCAGGTTTGAGGGTATACTGACCTGTCTAATCTTCAGGAGAACTTATGATCAACTGATGATACCGGGTTTTCCTCTTCCATATGCTATTCAAAAGTTTGATTGCCACTTCTGTGAGTAATTAGCTCATGGTGTGTAATCTGTTCAGCAGCAGAGGCAGTCACATTTTCTTTTCTCCTGTTGGAATCTGAGACCTGAAAGCAAATAAACTTCCATTCATGGGTGATGAGGCACTTAATCAGTGTGCATGTCATTTGGGGGAAAAAAGTTTTCTGCATCGTGCAAGCCATTTAATATAAATTCTGATTAAATTACCACAAAATTCACTGCCCTTTATTCTTACCCACATAGTCTAGTGACTTTCTTCTCTGTTTCCATGTTAGGAAGAAGATTTAAACTGTGTGCGAGAAAGGTGGTCTGATGCATTAATAAAACGCAGAGAATACTTAGATGAGCAGATCCAAAAGATCAGCAACAAACAAGGTTTGCTTGAAGTCTCTGTCATAAGAACTTTATGCCCTATACCACAAAAAGTGTGTCTCGTGTGTAATCCTAATCTCTTCCACTGTAGAAAAATCTGAGGATGATATAGAACGGGAAGCCCGGCTGGTGGAGCAGTGGGTAGGGCTGACAGAAGAGAGGAATGCAGTGTTTGTTCCAGCACCAGGCAGTGGAATTCCCGGTGCCCCCGCAAATTGGTACGTTCAGAAAAGCCACTGGAGTTGTCAGCTTTTTGTCCATAAACTTTGTATGCTGCAAGGTACAAATCTAAGGATATTTTGGACTTTTCTGTATTTTCCTGTAATACTACAAACTGCTTTCAGCTGGGAGAAGGCTTAGAAAGTCAGGTGCTGTTCTGAATGTAAGAAAGATTTGCTTAGCAAAGATATTACATAGAGTAGCTTTGAAATAGCTTTCAAGGTTTGAAAATCACCTTTGAATATAATATAGTATTTTACAACTTTATACAACTGAGAAGATTATCCAGTAGTTTGATTCCTTTCATAAAAGGAGTGATTGAAAGATAGATGGTAGAAAATGTGATAATGTCACTGATAAAGGGTGGAGAGGGAAGAAACTCTGATTTCAAAGGATGTTCTCTGTTTCTTCTGAATTTGCAATATATTTCTCTTTAGCTTCATTTAAATCTGTGTTTTAACTATGATCTTTGGACCTGACATGCAAAAATGAGGAATGCAATGTGTTGGGGTTTGGAAAAGTATGGACAAGAAATACTCCTCTAATTAAGTGCACACTAATGTCTCCAATAGTATTTGGGGAATAATGTAGCAATACTCTTTTCTCACCATTTTTCCCCTTACCCGCCTGAAGCGTGCTGTGATCATATAACTAAAAGTGTGTTTATGGATATAAAGACTGACAGTAGTTACATATCCAGTTGTTTGAAGGGTTGCTGACCTTTATATATGAGATGACTACAACCAGTTAACTTCACAAGGAACAGAACAGGATGTTTAAAACTCTGGTCCTCACAGCAACTGCCACGTGCTCTGTGGTGTGAATTGAGTTTTGGCAAAGCTCTACATTTAGCTCTGCGTGTAGATAAACAAAATGCTGTCTGTGCCACACAGGCATTCAGAGGAGCCATCAAAATGCTGCCAGCTTTAGCCATTGGTTACAATTAATGAATATTGTAAGATGATCTGTTTGCCCAAATAAGCTTAGGTATGAATTTGCCTTCTTTGTTGCCAGCAGTTTGTTTTGTTTCAGGATTCCACCTGCGGGAATGGAAACACATATACCTGTCCTCTTCCTTGATCTGAATGGTATGTTGTAAAAACAGATTAAGAAACTTGGGGAGGGGGAAATGGGGGATTAGTTTGGGTCAATAAATTGTTAAATGGAAGAATGAACCTGAAAGGTGTAAGAAATAAACAAGTCCTGGCAATGACACTGTCTGATATGGCTTGTAAAGTGCTTTTTCTTCTGGTTGTGTATGTTGGCATAATTAAGCACAACTATTTTAGAAAGTCAGGGAACACAAGAGTACGGTGATAGGCTGTACAACAGCAAATAGTGTAAGAAAGCAAGCTTAGTTTGAATCAAACAGCAGATGAGGAAATCCTGTAAGCATTTTGATGTACAAATTCACATGTCATTAAAACACTGATGGAGAATCTCCCAGTGCTTTCAGAGCTCCTTCCACTGACATATCTCTAGAGTCTTAAACAGCTCATTTAATGAAGACTGTATTAGGGCTATAATGAGCATTTTTTAGAGAATCTAAGTGTTCTCCCTTTGAAGGCATTTAGTTGTAAATATGAGAAGAATATTGATATATATATTCTTAAGACACAGATACACAGTGTAAGTAACAAGAGAAGAGGTAGCTCCACATTTAAGGACTGTTTAGGAAGCAAGTCTAATTATAAACCTGAACATAGAGCAGAAGAGGATCCACAGTCCGTATCACATCCAGCAGTGAAGTGAGCTACTACACATATTTATATAGGCAATGCATCAATACCTGCTTTAGTGTATGCTTTTGGAAAATGCAATACCCTCCTCCTTCATCTGTGCTCACAAGGAATGTTTTTATCTTGGTTGGTTTTTTTTTTTACTATCAGTAGAGATTAGCTGGCAAAAAATCAAATAGGATATTTAAACAGGTTGACTGTGTCATTGCACACCTTTTGTTTGTTTTTTTGTTTAGCTAAAAGCCTTATGCAGCCAGAACTGCTATTCTCAATTTCTTTTGTATGCTGAAATAATCTTCAAAATGCTGCATAGTAATAAGATAAAGTAGGATTAAATGTATTATGAATTATGGCTAGGCCTTTATTAGGACTTTGCATTACAACTTTGCCTCTGTATATTCATACCCTTTGATATAAAACTATTTCATTCTTTGTACATTTGTTTCATTAGCTGATGACCTCAGTGCCAGTGAACAACTTATAGGTCCCCATGCCTCAGGAGTTAACTCAATACTACCAAAGGAGCATGGGAGCCCATTCTTTTATCTACCGATCATAAAACACAGTGATGATGAGGTAAATTTTTAGCAAGCCTCCTTCTTGACAACTGCAGCTTGTGTTAATGCTTTCTTCTTATGTTTTATTTCCTACTTCTATGTATTTAATTATTATTATTACTACCCTTTTGTCTTAGAAGTACCATCTGTATCTAGTGCTGCCTTTATTTTCTGGCCTATTTATTTAGAATTGAAGAGAATATAACTTGTTAGCTCTTTTGCCTTAATTCAGAGATAACAAGTCTTAGCTCTTGGCAAAAGAATAATTCAACTGTCTGACTAAAAATCCCTTTTCCTACTTTCCTCACACCTTCATCATTCCTCTTGCAGACTCTTAGTTCTTCAGAAAAAACTACTTGATTTATTGTGCACACTAGGCAAAGCTTAATACTTAAATAAAACTTTTTTCATTTGTAGCACAAAATTACTGTTTTTTAAATATATGGCTTGGGAATTGTTGGAAATTAATGGTTCTGAATCCATTTTGGAATTTCTTTACTGACTCCTTCCATGTTCTGTGTCTATGTGCCTACTCAGGCCATTGTTTGAGACGTTTCCAGAATAAGTGGGACAGCAGAGTTGGGGAGAAGGGAAACGGAAGGAAAAAAACCCCATTCTCCAGAACAGATGCAGGTTTATTCTGTTGGGAGCTGTTATAACCTAATCCAACATAGATGGAAGATTTTACATTGAAATTAATATACTTTTACTATAGTAGCAGTAGGATTTGTATTGCTTTATCCAGTCTTGCTTCTGCTTTCCTTTCTGTCTCCAGCTGTGTGAAGACTTTTTTTTGGGGGGCAGGGTTTGCACAGTGCAGGGATTGTGGTCATGATTGTTTGCCCCACTATCTTAACACCTCTTTTTTGCTTCTTCTGATAAATTTCTTGTTATGAAAAGGAGGTTTGACTCCACTTTGTTCAATGATGCTGATTTTTCTCTCATTAAGGAATTGTTTTACTTCAGGTTAAATCATTGCAAATGATACCTGTTGTTAGACTAATAAAATCTTTGATTTCCCTTTCCTTCCTCCACTTAATTTGTCTGCATAGGTTTCAGCCACTGCTGCCTGGGACTCTTCTGTCCATGATTCAGTGCACCTGAATAGGGTAACTCCTCAAAACGAGAGAATTTACTTAATAGTGAAGACTACTGTGCAGCTCAGTCACCCTGCTGCAATGGAACTGGTATTACGCAAAAGGATTGCAGCCAACATTTATAACAAGCAGGTAGAAAGTCCATATATTCTTTTATTCCTTGTTTTGTTTCATATTCTTAATTTAATGAATGTGCTTTCTTAGCTGCTTGCTTAATTTTATGAGTCTTACAAGAGGTAAATGAAAACTAGGTTTTTATAGGTTGCAGTGAAGCTGTGTACTGGTATATTTCTTTGAGCTGTCCATTTTTCAACTGATTGAACTTAGTAGTGTTGTATACCAAGCACAGTGCTGTAAAGAGTGCTTAAAATGTCATAAATGCTAGAAAAAGTAACTTAATAAATTATGATTCTGATTGCCTTTGTAATCAGATTTGGCATTGCACCTTTTTATTTCTTAGGATGTCATAAATAATAATTATCAAAACAGTAACTGAAAATTACTTTGTTTCTAGAGTTTTACCCAGAGCCTGAAAAGGAGAATATCCTTGAAAAATATATATTATGCCTGTGGAGTGACATATGAAATAGTATCCAATATACCAAAGGTAAATTATACTGTGTTTCTCTGGCAAATTCACAGAAACCAATGGAATTGACCTACTGCAGTGGGTGATACTGATTAGAAAGTAAATGTCGTGCTTTGCTGATATGAGGCAGCTTGCCAAAGTGGATATACTGAAGTTCAGTGTGAGATCATGTTTATCTTTAAACAGTTGAAAACTGTGGGGATTTATTTTCTCTTCCACTGTGTTTAACTGAGTTTTTGTAGCAGAGTTATTTTTGAAAGCCCATTAGTGTCTACAGGGAAAATATAGGGGGTACTCCGAGGAATGTTCAGGTCTGTGAAACAGAATAGCTGGGAAGCTGAGTTCACAGGAATATAAATTACTTTTTATAGAAAAAACTCATACAAGTTGTAAATGTACTATAAGATTTATTTTAAAGGTAAACAAACTGGACAAATGAAAACATAAATAGTCTTGTCACCATGTAATTGTCACCTTGTTGCAGTACTACTTAAATTTTAAACTCTAGGGAAATCACAGAATATTTTAAGATTTGGGAAGGAAATTATATTTCCTTGCCTAGGAAGTTGTCATTAGTTGAGCCTTAACATACACAGTTTCAGGTTATATATGCATTATTTCTGGAAGTGCATTTACTACAGCAAATGCTCAGAACTTCTCCTAAGCTTGATCTCTTCAGCATCATTTGCATCTCTATTGAAAAGCCCTGCATCATTGTAATTAGGTTTGCTGCTAAGTTTGAGATGCCCAATTCAAGTTAATTTCTGGATTGAACTGGTCTGAAAAAGTGAACTAACACAATTGGCTTTACTTTTTGAAACCTTCAATGGTGTAACTTCTACTTTAGGCTACAGAAGAAATTGAGGATCGTGAGACCTTAGCACTGATGGCTGCAAGGAGTGAGAACGAGGGCACATCCGATGGCGAAACCTACATTGAGAAATACACACGTGGTGTGCTGCAAGTGGAGAACATTCTGAGCCTTGAACGACTAAGACAGGCAAGGAAAAAGCATTTCTTGCAGCCTTTGTGCTAGATTATGAGAATTCAAGAAGAGATGATTGACCTTTTAAAAATACTGTGTTACTTTTCTTTTTTAGTTGGGGGTTTTTTTTTGAGATCGTTGGACAGATAAAAGTAAGACTAAGTTACTTCTGTGAAATGGAAATTCCCAGTGGCGGTGGATGTAGTAACTAAAGCTGGCAATGCTGTAGTACTCAGAACCTGAACAGGCAAAGGGCAAAGAATGAATTGCAGACAGAAGCTTTGGTGGTTGTGTGTGCAAGTTAAGATTTGTGAATGCAGGCCCTGATTGCTGCTGTTAGCTCCACTGAAAAAAAGTCCCTATCCTGCTAGCTCAGTTCTCCTGAGGAGACCATGGCATTGCTGTTAGTGTTTTGTTCTCTTTACACAGGCAGTCACCGTCAAAGAGGCTCTCTCCACCAAAGCCAGGAACATCCGCAGGAGCATCAGCACTCCGAATGTGCACAACGTAAGGACCCTTCATCATCCAATGCATTAGCCCTGATGGGGCAGGGGGCTGCTCTCTGTGTGCTGATGTAATGCTTGCACAATGAGATACGGTGATGATTACTCTGTGCTGGGACTAACCAGCCTATGGAAAGCGGTCATGAAGTGAAACCCCTCCCCACCGTCCTAGGAGATAACAAAATTAACAGGGAAATGGGAGGGTTGGTTGAAACTCTTCTCCTTTTATAAGGATATCCATTTAGGAAGTAGTTCACAATGACAACTGCCCTGATTCAGATGACTATTATCTTCAAGTCCCTTTTAACTTTTTTCACAGTGTAAAGGGGTAGTTTCCATTTTGTGTGCATTTTATGTGATCTCCTCTCACCCACTCATACAGCAGAAATGTAGATGTCTTTTTACATAGTCTGGTCTGAAAAGAGGGAACAAAAGAGTTATTAGGACTAAATGATCACAGTGTTTCCTCAAGGTATTGTATTTCATAAATAAAAGGCAGGCATTTTGTCATTCTATCTGTTGGTGTTCCGTAGGTGTCCTGTAGCCGGCTGGATCTTTCTGCCTGCGATGAAGATGACAAGGTATGGAAACATAGCAGCAAACAGCTCACATTCCCAGATTTCCCACCCCCACCAGAAGCAAGATGTGTTTGAGAATTGAGGGGGGGAAAAAAAGGAAAATAGAAATATTTTTCCCTTTAATAGTATTTAAAGCAGTTGATTTACATAATATATCTTCAAAGTTCTGCACCAATTACATAAAATTTTGCATTAAACCTTATTGTCCTTCTCTGCTTTTCATATTGGAATTATATAAACTGATATTTAAGAAAGAGAGCAAAACTTTAAATACTTACTTACCAGCTAATTAGCTTTTAAACAATCCATTTTTGTGCAACAGGAAAATTGTCTGAAGTCAGTAATTGACATACCTTTGGTTTGTGGGGTTTGGTTGACTTTTAAAAAAAACAAACACCTAAGTTTAGCTATTATTTTTTCCACATTTGCCTGCATCATCACGCAGATGTATGTATTTTTGGTTTTTTAGGGTTGGTCTGAAAGTCACCTAGATATATCTGACTGTTGTTCCAGTTATCAAGACGTATCATGCTATGGTACTTTACCCAGGGAGTCACCTCGCAAGAGCAAAGATGGCAGTGGTGAGACTTCATATATGTAATGACAGTGCTGGTGGATTTTTATTTACTGCATTAAATTGAAAATTAAGTTCCCAATGCTCTTTTCCTACAAAATCCGTTATCCAGCTTCTACTTCAGGAGCTAAATGTAATCCGGAAGTAGGGGAGAAAGGGAGAAATGCATAAGACATCCAGGAAAGGGTGTAAAGTTGAGGGTATCCAAAAAACCAAGAGGAGGGCAGAAGAATGTGCTAAATATAAATCAAAACTGTAGAGGAAAAAAAAAGAAAAAAACCCACCCAAAACAAAACAAAAAATGACAGTCACACAAAAGAACAAATGGCAGCTGCTGTTGTTTTATGAATTTTAAAATAAAGGTGCTTTTTTTAAAGTGGGAAGTGTCCTTAGACAGGTTCTTTACATGATATGTGGATATTGGCAGTGCCTCTGTGTCGGTGTGTCACAGGTGCCTTATTTCCTTTAGGTCACATTGCAGCATGCTCTTTTTGACCAGGTGGTGCAGGTAGAAATACCACTGCAGTAAAGTGGGACTGAGGGCTTATTCATCACTTCCTTGCTTATAATTTCCTTTTTGATCATCCTGGCTGTGCAGGATGGCTGGCTTGGTTACAGGGCAGATTTGCAGTGTCGTGGGCAGAGGTCAGGTGAGGCACAGGAAAAAAAGAGTTTCAAGGATACTTCCCACTGTTTTTATGACCAAGATGAAAAGGAGAAATGTTGGAGCCTCAGAATGGAGGGGGCAGATACTGCTGTTTTCTGCTTTCCTTCTATTTCCAGATTTCTCTGAGGATCTCACTGAACTCTGCATTATTTCATGCCTAGGCCAGTGGTTAAATACTAAAACATGGACATTTCTCTGTAGCCAGCAAGTTATTTTGAAATATGCTTTTGCAGTCAGGATATGAAGAACTGAAATACACTATTTTTGCTTTTTTACCTAGGTGTTGTAGCAGAGAATTCCCATGCTTTAATGGCCAGCCCTTTTAAAGCATTTTCTCCCCAGCCACCAAAGTTTTTCAAGCCCTTAATGCCAGTGAAAGAGGAACATAAAAGGAAGACCCCACTTGAAAGCCGACCTCTGCTTAGTCAAGAGGTAATCTTTGAAAACCACCTGCTTTTTTAAAGGCGATGGAGTGATTTTGTGTACTTGGCAAATCATTTGCATCTGTTGCAACAGAATTTTGTAATTCTCTGGTAAAATTATTCAGGCCACTCTTTATATGTGGTGGAGTTTTGCTGTTTGCTTTTTACCTGAATACTGGGTTTGTGGGTTTTGGGGTTTTTTTTACTTCTTGGTAAGTATTCTCCTCTACAGGATACTTCTGTTCTAAAGTAGCAGTAACCTACCTTTTTTTTTAATTCTTCAGTAAGATGTTGGTGTGGTTTTTTTCATAGATCAAACATAATTCTGTGAAACTATTCTGGGGTGGTTATAATTCTGGCCTTTATTCCTCACCCTCAAACTCTGGGAGGAGCGCATGAGTTTCCCTACCCATTAACTTGAATTTTGATGCCTATGTGGCCAGCATGGGTGTTTCACCTTCATCTCGTCTCACACCTTTCTAACTTGGCACCCATTTAGCACTGTGGTCAGAGCTGTGGTTTGTGTGATGTGTTGTGTGTCTCAACCTTTGCAGAGCATGCCTCCATCTCAGGTGCACTGTGCTGGCTGTTCTGTGCCTGCAGGAAGCAGTGCCAGCAGCATGCCTGAGGAGAAGATTGTAAGTTTTGTACCAGTGTCTGTCTTGAGGCCTGGTGGTGGGCTCAGAGCCATTTGGTGGTGGGCTTGAGGCACTCATGCTACTGCAGCAGGAAAAAGAAGTCATGATGTGGATATAACCACTTGTGAGTGATTGTAGGTTATGGTTAAAACAGTGGCTTGTCTGGCTTGCAAATGCACTCTGTCATTGGAACTAACTCCACTGGGTTTTGTGTTTTGTTTTGTTTTGGGTTTTAATGTTTATATGTCATTCGTCTTGTGGGGTGGGGGGAGAGGGGAGGCTGTAGTGTTCACAGGGCACAAATGATCAAGTAAAGGATTGGTTAGTGAGCCATGCTGTTGTCACTCTAATATACCTTGTATGTTACCTAGATTTTGTGACTATACCCCAGAGTAAATGGAATGATCCCATTTGGTGTAAGTAACTGTGCATTTAGGTGTGGGTACACTTTAAAAAGCTTATAATTGCCTGGCGTGGAAGTAATATGACTAAAATAAGACTGCCGCTCTTAATTAACCTGCAGCCTGTCTTCATCATAATTCAGGTGGAAATTGAGGTGGAGGGATTTTGTTTTAATCTTCATCTGCTAAATCCTTTTCTCACTGCTGCTTCAACAAAAGTGTATCATCATTTCTGCTGTATGATGGTTTTGGTTTTGGGGCTGTGGAACATGGCTGCAAATACTTGCTTTAATCAGAGCTATAGATTTAAAATTCAGAACCTTCAAATTATTTCCTGTAAGTGTTATAGGCCACCTTTCCACAAAATGCCAGTGATGGATTCTTCCTATTCAAAAGTTATTTTCACTCCTACCATATAGCCAAGCCATTAAAAAACTGTTCCGGATTTCTAATGCTATTTTGTAGGTTGTTAGACCAAGGTATCCCGAGTGCTGTGTATATTTGAAGCTTGGCTCCTGGGTTTGGGTGGCAGCTGTTTTACTCTTGATCATGTTAATTTTCCGTAAGGTAGCTGACGTGCTGACTCGCACTGAGTCACTGATACAAATAGCATGAAGGTATTTGGAAGAAAAAATCTAGTGGGTTGAAAAAACATCCCTTGGAAAGTAAGTTGTTACAAAACTTTCCGTAGCAACTTGAGGGCAGTTTAAATCCCTTGAGTGAAAACAAAGTCCCACCCCATGCATGCCCTGAATTAACCCAGGCACTTGCCTGTGCTGCTTTCCACAGATATGCAGAAGCTTTCAGAGCTAGAGAAAGGCAATATCCTGCCACCAAGCTTTCCAACTAGAAAGGAGCTAATTCACTGAACACTGTAAACCTGCTGTAGCCAACCATGGAAAGAGCAGTTCTTTCAGTTCTCCGCTGCTTGCTCCTGCTGGCTTCTCCCTTGTATCAACACAACTTTTTGTTTGGTTGCATAGGAAGTCAGATCAAGGGAACTGATCCACCCAGTTAATGGCTTGACTACCATGGAGTTATAGTTCATTTGGATCTACTCCTCTCTCTGATGACCTTTTAGACCATTGAGTGGGTCCTGGGGAGACAGGCAAGAAGTAGCAGCCGCTAGTGGGGAGGAGGTTGACGTGCCTACTTTGCAGAGTCCTGCCAGCCTGTGGTGGTGTGTTTAGCAAATGGTGCTTCTGGAGTGTTTTATCACTTTAGGAAAGAAGCCTTTGTAGGATGTAGGCTTCCCAGACTACCCCATTTTTCAGAGCTGCAGTGAGTCTTATGTTTTAACTAGGCTGGAGTATTCCAATATTCAAAACACATCTGTCAAAGGAAGGGGGGGGAAAAAAAAAAGCAGTTAACAAAAAATATTTTTATTCAGTTGGCCTGAAATAGAGCATTCAACCTGAAATTTCAGAGAGTACTTACACATGCTTGATAATGCAGCTATATCAAAACAGCATGATATAGGGGCCTGTTCTATATAATACAGGAATGCAGTGGCTTATGTTAAGGTCAGATGGAATGTTTTCATATTAAGTGTATTTAAATACTGCCAGTAATTAACATGTCCAAGGTGGGGTTGGCTAAGAGGAAAGCCTCCTAGCATGCAATAAAAATTGAGGCACCAGTGATGCAACCACTAGGTAAGTATTACTGATTTTTAAATTAGTAAAATGGGAACTAAGTTGTTATGGTTACTTGAGAGGTGTAATTTAGGGATTTGAAAGCTCGGATGCTTTAACTTCTAATGACACAGTATCTCTGTTACAAAGCAGGTGTAGGGAAGCTGCTCTGTGCTCTTGCTTATTTTGCTTCTTTACTGCTAGGACTTGATGTATAGTCTTGTCTCCTTAGTTCTTGCTGTCATGGCCTTTCTGTTACCAGTTCTTAAATCTGCTTTTCATTATAGTCATTCTGTTACATCCCAGGGAAGTTGCTGAAGTTTCTTGAGCAGTTTTGCAAAGATTTTATCTTTATTTATACCAGTAGCCTGAGCTGTACAAAGGCACCTTCTTTCTTTTTTTCCCCAACATCTCACATCCACAGAAATTTGAAGAACTCTGAAATTGCTTTGTTTCTGGAATTTCCCAATCAGGAAACTTAAGAGGAGCTCTGAAAAGAAGTATGTCTTGTCCCCACCAGGGGCATCTTTTGTCTGTCACAAGGTGGTGTCTCAGAACCTATTCGCAGCATTCTTCATAGCCCATGTCCTAGTAAGAAGATTGGTTCTCTGTACCTTAGCTTTTGTACTTGTGATGACAGATAACCCTGAAATGGCACATGACCAACACTGTGGTTACTTGTTTGACCTTTCCTAATCAAGTCACCAATGTCAGTGTGTCTGCACAGCTGTTTCTCAGTTACAGCCTCTTAACCAGTCTGATTCTGAACAGGGACACCACCAATTTGGGTTTTTTTCAGTCAAATGAGGAATCCTGCAAGTTTCAAAGGAGACACAAAAAACTCTGTTATAAAAATACCTTTTGGTCTCAAGGGGACATTTAGCTAGTATCGACTAGAAATACTTCCTTCATTAAATGTTTATTAGTTTGGAGTTCATATATAATCTTCAACTTGAAAAAGTATATTTGATAAAATCTTAGTATTTTTAAAAAAAACCCCAAACTATAGGGTTCTGCATAGAATAAAACTTTGTTTTGCATAAGTAAAAAGGGCAAAAGGAAAGAAATATGCAGAATGATTAAGAACACGTCCCTCAGAGATGTGCAACTGGTATCCTGCAATATGTAAAAAAGATGTTTTGCATAAGGCTTTAGTGCTTGGAAGGGTATTCTTAGTCTCAGGAAAGCAGGTATTAATTTTTTCCTTCACTTCTAAAGGAGCTGTGGGTTTCAGATGTAAGTAGCAAGATTTTCAGTAGTATAAATAATACTCAATAATGACATTTCTAACACTGTTGCTCCTCTTCAGAGAAATAAATAATTGCAGACTAAAGCCTTCATCCAAATTCTGTATGAGAAATAACTCTGAAACCATGCTGTAAAAATTAGTCAGCAAAGGATGCCAAGCCTTTACTTGAGCAAGTATTAATAATCTGAAATGTGGTTGGATTTGTCAGATATACTTAGACAAGTAGAGACATCCTGTTCAGATACTGATAGCTGTGCCAACAAAAAATTAATATTATTGATAATCTTGAGTCATCTTAAGAGGCAACTCTGTGTGGGTGATACTGAATTCTGTTTTTATTCATGAGTTTGAACATGATAGGAACGGAAATGAGACCTTGTGACAGATAAGGGCTGTCTGACCTATGGGGAGAGGCTGGAATATCTGGACCTGTTTGGTTTTAAGGAGACCAGTCACAGGGGCATCTTACCAATGTATAAAAACACCTGATGGGCCAAGGCAGACTTTTCAGCAGTGCCCAGTGACAGAACATGAAGCAAATCAAAACACCTGAGATTATTCCATCTAATCACAAGATGGAACAAGAAAACATTTTGTCTACTGTGAGGGGAGTCAAACACTGGAATGAGTTGTGCAGGAAGGTTACAGAGATCTCAAAACCCGCCCAACTGGACACTGTCTTGGACAGCCTGCCCTGGCTGACCTGGCTTGAGCAGAGGGCGATTGGGCTAATTGATCTCAAGGAGTGCTTTCCAATCCAAACAATTCTGTGGTTATTCTGACATGGGCAAACTGAGCAAATCTGTTTCCTGTCTGGGCATTTGAAGTTTTGTTACGCAGTTATTTGAGCAGTCTTGGCTGTTATGAAGTGTAGGAAACACTTTCAAGAGGATGCTTATCCTGATGTGTTGGCACTCCATGGTCATCTGGTTAACTGTTCTGCTTTTCCTTTGACATTGGTGAATTAAGGTGTCTGAAAGCATCCAGCTACTTCAGATACCACACAGATCTGCCTTGATTAGTATTTGAAATCTGTGATGCAGATAAAGGAACTGAGAAATAATAGGTGCTTAAGTTTCTTTAAAGTACTTCAGCAGTTTTCATTTTTCCTAAAATACAATTATTTCTAGTAGAAATTTGCTGTAAACTAACCATTCTTAATATATATGTCTGCATATACATATGTTTATACCCACATATATATGTATAAATGAAGACATATATGTATATAAAAAAGGAAGTACTTAAAAAAGCATCCATATGGAGTCCTGCCTGCAGTATTTTATCTTGGGGGAGCAGCCCTACCATGTTGCTGGATTCTTTCTCAGATGCACCTTTACAGACTGAAGTCCTAAGCTTCAGATGGACTCTGTGAAAGCCACATCTGTGGTCTGGTCATGGTGCATCCCCACTCATCACCAAGAGGAAATTCAGGGAGGCACCTCCAAATTCTGCCAGGTTGATTAGCATCACTTATTTCCCTCCAAACATGTACATTTATGGGTACAAATGCTTCCTTGAAGGTTCGCTATAATACTTGATCTTTTTGCTTGTATATTCTAACATCCTGAACATGTTCAGGTGGGATAGCCAGGGGTAAGCAAAATTATTTTGCCTCACTGATATCAGGTTAACAGAAAATCCCATTGTGCAAAGTTTTTAACAATCCCAAAGTTTTTAATAATCTATATTGTAGCAGGGACTCTGTAAGGCCTTTTTCCATTCAAATTTATGTTTATCTTGTTAGCTGGTGAATTAGCTCTATACAGTACCTTCAGTAGGTTTAATTAGTCTAAATCATGGCAGAAAAAAAGTTTGTGGATGGAAACATACAACTTTCCTTTTATTGCTTTATATTTTCTGAACTGTTTAGAATTTCTCAAAATTGAATAGCTCAGTGTAGATAGGATACGTTCCCAGCAACTCTTTTCCATGGTGTCTTCCATTCTTCAGTTAAAGAATATTAAAGGTATATATTTCTCCATGCTCAGAAAGGAAGAAAATCAAGGATGGTTAGTTTATTTTGAAAACCTTGCTGTCACAGGTTCCTAATCCTAATTCCTCTCTTCATTTGCAGGACTCTGAGGAGGAAGACAGTGAGTTGGAGGCCATTAATAAGAAACTGATAAGTCCACAAAGTTTTCAAAATTTCCGGCCTTATGTACCGGAGGAGTTTGCTGACTTCAGTATTTACAATGCTAGCTTGGAGAACAGGGAGTGGTTTTCCTCTAAATCAGACTTCATGAGCTCACGTGTTCTTGAGAAAGAGGTATCCCGCAGCCCCACCACTAGCAGCATCACTAGTGGCTACTTTTCCCACAGTGCCTCTAACGCCACCCTGTCTGACATGCTTGTTCCCTGTAGTGATAGCACAGACCAGCTAGCCAGTCACACCAAGGAGCTGGACTCTAGTGATCCCTCAGGATCATCCCTTGCACATGATTTAAGATCTTCTTCGAACAAGGAATGTCGAGAGTTAGAGAAGGAGTTAGCGAGAGAGAAGTTACCTGTGTTACCACTGAAAGAAAACAGTGCCTTAACGGAGCAAGTACCACTGTCGTTCAGTGCCACTGACAGAGACTCTCAGCAGTTACCCAGAGCTGGATCCCTCTCAGCTCTGAGTTCCTTGGATGGCAAAAACACCATTGAATTTTCAGCACGTGAGGTGACAGTTGAGCACACGACGGATGTTCTGGAAGATCACTCCTTTACTGAGTTCATGGGCGTTGAAGATGGGAAGGACTTTGACCATTCAGCAGCTCCACAGTCGTGTTCCCTTCTGTCCTCTAATGGAGTGAGCGCCTTGGAGTCACCCCAAGGCCCTAGCAAGGGACAGAGCAAGGGGCAGAGCACGTGCACAGGCCAGCAGAGCTCTGCAGCAGCAGCAGGTGACCGGCTTGCAGATGCTGTGGAAAGCCCTTTTGGTTCTGGACTGGTGAAAGACACTTCAGACCCTGAGACTTACCCCGATGCTTCTGTGGAGGATTATATTACGAAGGACCACTTGGATGGTTCCGATTGTGAAGAAGGTGCTCCTGCAGATCAAGGCCATGTCTTGCCGAGCTGGGTGGCCGTGGGTGAGCAAGTCTGTGTTGGAAGTAATAAGATGGGCACAGTAAGATACATTGGAACGGTGGATTTTTCAGCTGGAATCTGGGTTGGAGTTGAACTCAGTGTTCAGCTGGGTAAGACTAAATGTGTTCTGGGTTATCTATGCAGCTAGTGTGACCAATTTTTAAAGTCTCAGTACAATCGTTCCTTCCCATTCAGTCCTGGGAAGTACCTCCAGCTTCATGAAGCTTGGTGTCTGGTACACCCAGTTCTCATCTTCTTGGTTATAGGGATGCTCTGATTCCTTTTTAACTGTCTGAAAGCCCTGCTTTTGCATGTTGTGGTAGTTCCCCATTGGTACCCATATGTTTTTACAGATCAGAGAAACAAGCAAAGCCTAAAATTGGCAGATTTTTTTAAAATCAGTGTGCGCACATTCATGAACAGTGCTAACAGTATGCATCACTTGCCAGATAGGTTTGCTGTCCGTGGCTTTTAGAGATTTATTATTGTTTTCCACTGGGGAAAGATGAATTCCAGAGCACAGGTTTTCTTTATCTTCACTTTGGAGGGGTCAGAAAAAGTCAGTGCTCTGCAAGCGTTAAGAGACTTCTATGGAAATGCTGTTTCTAAGATGTTTTTAGTAGTTTGATAATATCACTTATGCCAGAAGTTTGTCTCCAGCTAAAATTTAAGCTTTGCAAGCAATTTGTTTTGAGGACAGTTTATTTTGCAAAATGAACACGTGCTTGACTTTTTAAACTGTTAGTTAACAAAGCAATATTTTAGAAAATAATCTTTTCGATCTCATTTCAAGCCCTTCTTTCCAGGTTTTGTTCTCCCTAGTGTATGGTGAGCATCTGGCTCCTCACTCAGCAGGAACAATCTTGACTATTTGACAGATAATCAAAGCTATTCACACTTCAGGGCCTCAATTGTATGTGCTCATGGCAGTACCAGCATTTAATCCTGTGCATTTCTTTCCCTTGAAGGGAAGCACGATGGAATTGTGAAAGGCAGAGAGTACTTCCACTGCAAACCTCGACACGGTGTTTTCGTTCGTCCAGGGCGCCTCAGCAAAGCACCAGCTCCCGCAAGGAAATCAAGTAGCACTTCCCGGTCTCAGGCATCTTCCACTTCAGAGAAACGGAAGAGTTCTGTGCTTCAAAGCTCATCAGTCACTCCCAAGACAGGAGGAGATGTCCTCTGCCATTCAGGAGATGCAGCGGCTTCTGCTTTTTCTAGGAAACAGGAAAACAGGAAATCTTGGATTAACTAAACTGCAGTATTTTTGCACTTACTACACGCATCACTGTGTAGAAAACTTTACGGATTTTTGAAGCTATTGTACATTTTAACCTGTCCATACAGAATGTGTATTCTCTAGAGTCCTTGACTTAATTCTCTAATTTTTTATAAATAATATATATATTATATATATATGAATGTGTACCTATAGTTTGTCTGCCAGTGGGCAGATACGGCTGCACACTAAAACACAGTTAAAGCTGATCTGTAGATAACTGAGGTACTGGACTATTTGTTACGCAACAACTTGGGAGATATATTTTAAACAACAAAAGATATTTTATTGAGGAAAAACCAGGATGTAAATCCGTATTTGGAAAAAAAAACCCCAACCGCTACGGTTTGCTGTTCTTAATTACCAAAGAACTTGTTTTAGACTGACATATTTGCTGTTTATATCTTTCTGTTGTAAATGTTTTAACTGGTAACTTGGTGCCATGTTTCTTTCAGTCACTGGGCACCGTGCAGCCTTATGTTCCATGTTTAAGCACACTGAAATATCCAACTGCTTCGTATGTTTTGTCTTCCTAGAGGCCTGCCACTGTGCTGACTTGGCATTGGAATGACTGACGATGCCTGAAGCTATGAGTCTGGCATTTCACATGTTAGCGTGAGCCAGCCGGGCAGTTTGACTGCAGAAACAGTATTACTGCAAGGATGTGAGAGGACAACATTTTTGGTTTTTTAGAGGGTTTTGGGTTTTTTGGGTGTGGGGGTGGGGAGAGAAATGGGAAATAAAGAAGCAGTAAATGGATCATGACTGCAAACTTTGCACTTGTTACTTGTTGGTTATTATCAAGATGAAATAGAACCTGCTAAAGTAATTTTAATCTGTAAAGTTTATTTTAATAATGGGAATGATGGAGGGATTTATGTCTGGTGCTCATGAATTCCTAAGAAGGTTGTTCCACATGTAGATACTGTAGATGCCTGTACAAGCATTCTGGATATTTGTAAAGCAACATGGTAAAAAATGAGTGGAGTGAATGGCCTGCTGTATCTTTTCTTTGTTCCTTAGCAAGTGAATGATTGAGATACCTGGGACCTTACTGAAAAGCTGCTGTTCTTTCTTTGATTGTTGTGTACAGTAAGCGGACTCTCGTATTTTACTATTTACTGTAAAGAACTGTAATTTATATACTGCCATACTGTATTTAATTGGTGCAGACCTATTGTGTGTTAGAATACAGACTGTTTACTTGGGATTTAAGAAAAAAATGTTTTGCTTGTGTTTGGTACAATTAGGCTTCACGCTCAAAGAGAGAGCTGTTTCTAGCTGGTGCTGCTCAGATGCAAAGGACTTGGTAAAAATGCTGAAGGACAGTGTGGCTGGAGTGGAAGACCAGATGGTATTAACCCATGTTACCACTGAGCCTCAGAGGAGAATAGCAGCCCCCTGCTGTGGATGCGTGTTCCTCACCTTCTCCTTTCCCCGTCCCTCCCAGGAGGAGGAGCGGAGCCGGGGAACGCCTGCCAGAGAAGAGCGTCATGTGGGTCAAGGGGAGATGGGACAAGTTCCTGGAAGACAGACAAGAGAGGATCATTGCTAAATATGTAAAGGCCTCAGCTGCCTGCAGCACGGTTGGCAGCTGGGAGGGCAATGTGCTGGGGGGAGGCAATGAAAGGAGGGGCTGTGAAGTGCAGTGCACTTGCCCTTGCCATGGTTTTTGTCTCTTCTAAGACAGGATTCTTATGTGCAAATTGATTTTGGTGAAATGCATATCTTTACAGAACAGTTCATGCTTCTGGTGTCCACCTAGTGTTGCTCTCACTGCATTAATGACACTGCTGCTGGAGGAAACTACTGTGACAGAAAAAATATTATACAGAATTATTTTATCAGGCACAGATGATTGTAGAACACTGCCAGATACCAACACCAAACACCCCACTGTCTTGAAGTTAAGTTTAGACGTCACTTTAATTTTAATCTTTTTATAAACCTTTTAGCAAATCCACTTACACATTTGCATTAACATATTTGTCCAGGGCCACTACAAACAATTTTGAAAATCAATGTGGCCGTTTTCTTATGGCAAACATTCAGTATTTACACCAGGTTAGCATCAGCCAGCATCAGCTGGGCTCTTCATTGTTTCAGACCACTGAGAATACAGAATGCATGATTGATTGCTTCAGAAACACTGTGATAATTGGGCTGTTGGAGTAGGCAAGCTGTACGTGCCAAAGAGACCAAAGCAAGCCAGCCTCGTGTCCTTCTGCACCCGTTTCACATAACCTGTGCTACCGTGAGTTCCCTTGTTATTAAAAAACTCTACTTTTGCAAACCTTGCATGTTAACATGCCCTTCCCTGGGTTGATGTAATGTTAGAAGGAGCACATATAATGAGTCCAATGATGTGATAGGAAAATGAAAGCTCTTTGGTTGATGTGCTCCTCAAAACTCTAGTACATAAACAGAACCTTTTTTTCCTGTTAGCAAGGTTAGACTAGGAATTTGCTGTCTTGAACTTTGGATTCAAAGTGGAAGAAAATCATGGTGATAGTGCAACTGCGAATTCCTTTTTTTGTTGTTTTTAATATTAACTAGCTGCTAAAATACACTGCCTAATAAGCACGGTATACAGTCTGTAGCAAGATCTCAATTTAAAAAAACCAAACAAACATCAGTCATGATACTGAATAACAGTATGCAAAGCCAATCCCTCAATCAACAAACCTGCCATCCTGTTTGTTTCCTCAGTCCTCACAGAATTACTGGATTTTGACCATCAGGGTGGTAGGAATGCTGAGATCACGCTGGCCTTCACCCTGTTTTCTGAGTTTATAATGTGCTGTTTTTCCGAGCATGCAAGCCTTTATGGAGGCACGGAGTACTGAGGGAGCAGCTGGCACAGCCCAGCAAGCACCAGCACAAGCGTTTAGTCAGCACCACTCACTGTCTCAAGGTTCCCCCACCAAAGGCTTCCTTCGAGTTTGCAGCTGGAGGCAGAGTACAAAATGCTGCTACTCTGTAAACAATAACAAGTGCCATGGAGCAGTGTAATGAGAGAAACGTCGGCTGCCAGCCTCTGGGTGTTCCCTCTCCTGCCCTCAGGTGAACTCGCTCAGGTAACGCGTCCTGTGCCATCAGGAGCGGGAGACGGGAGCTGCCCCCGGGGCTGGACAGGCTGCTGGTGGGCTTGAAAGAGCACGGTGGGACTTGCCTTTCAGCCTTTCCCCTCTGCGGGTACATGTTTTGGGGGCCTCTTCATCTGCCTAGCTGGTAATTTACAGAATCCAGAGGGAGGGAGAAAAAAAAGTGTCAAAATCTCTGACTGAAAAGGACCATAACGATTTAGGGTTGTTGGGGAAGGGTGCAGAGGAGGTGGCTGGATGAAAGCAAGCGCTGCCTTCTTTCTGCAGCAAAACATGCTAAAAGCAGCTTTTCTCGTTAAAAAAAAAAAAAAAAAGTGGAAATCGTGTGCTGTCCAAGACCAGCGCAGTTTTCATCCGTGAACGCGTAAACTGCGAACGCCTTGAGGGTGGACCGCGGAGAGGGATGACGCTCCAAAGCCATCCAGCCTTCCTGACCTATTTGCGTATCACTCCAGCTCATCCACGCATCCACCCCGCCTTAACACCGCGGCTCCTTCTCCGCGGGAGGGCGGGGCGGCGCCGAGGCCCGGCCCTTGCCGGCATCGCGGGGCGGGACGTGCGAGGCCGCACGGGGTGAGTGGCGGCGGGCGGGCCGCGAACTCGCGGCCCCGCGATTTGCGTGAGGGCCAGGCAACCGCGCGGGCGGGCGGAGCCCCGACGAGGGGGAGGTGGCGGAGGCGGTGGCCACCGCCTCCGCCACCTCCCCCTCGTCGGGGCTCCGCCCGCCCGCGTTGTCCCTCCGCACGTAGGCTCGCTGCGGGCCGTGGCTCAGTCGCTTGGTTTTGCCCCTTCTTCTTAAAATGCCGGCGGGCAGCCGGGTCCTGGGAGGTGCCTCGGGTTAGCAGCGCGATTCGGAAGCGTCGCGTAAGTTGAGTGTCGGACGAAATGGCTCGGTGCCTTTGGAGCAGGGCTGATTCTCCCCGGTTCTGAACAAAAGCGGTGATGCCGGGCCGAGGGTCTCGGGGTGGGGGTGATTCCCTGTTCTGCAGGTGCAGGAAGCCGTGGCGAACACCTGCACCTGGTTCTCTGAGGAGAGCCCCTCACAGGAAGCTGGCAGAAATACGCACCCTCGCTGGGCCGCTGATGTTTGGTTTATTTCTCCCCAGGTGAAACACTTCCGAGGGATCCTGATGTGTCTCTTTCAAGTTACCGCTAGAAGGTTGGTTTCCCAAGCGCATTGTGGACTTAAGGCCTCGTCTTCAAAGAAACAGAAGTTTTGCTTGGAAATGGCTCGTCCTAGTTCAAGTAAGACGTGTACTTGTTTGCTTTAGCACCCCGGACAGGTTTTTAAGGTGGATTTTAAGTGCTAGAAGGTTTCGTGTGCTAGATGAAATCCATGGCTTAAGTCAAAACATTTAAAACACTGTGGAGTTCCCTTTTTTGTCCCCCGGCTAGTAAAATTACCTTTCCATGTCTGTGTTCTGTATAGTTCCAAAAACACTTGCATGGTTGCAGTCAGCATGGCTGCAACAGAAACGTGTTTCTAATGTTTATAATTTATGCACAGAAGTATGCAATTGTTAATTGCATTTCCCTTTCATAATCCTAATGAGTAATAAAACTAATTCCTTGTTTCTTTGTACAAGAATGGGCCTCCAGCACTTGTAACAGCTCAGGAGCTGGGTAACCCCAGGAGCCCTGTTCAGACTAGCAGTTGTAGCTGTCCTCTTTCTGCTTGTTTGGGGGGGTATTTTGGTTTTGTTTTTTGATTTGAGAGTGTGTCTTAACTTGAAAACTGCACACGGGTACAACACCAACCCCCCAATAGTCGGGTAGCCGAGGCAAATTTGCTTTTTCTGCTGCCTTGAGCATCAGTGTTTGGCTGCTGCCAGAGACCAGGCTGGGAGGGCTTTGGGCCTGAGCTTTACACATTCAGGGCTTGTGAGGTTTGGTTTGCAACAGCAGGTGGGGTATCAGAATAGCAGCGTTCTCTGCCCAGTCCTGTGGCTCTGTGCTAGGTGCCTTGGGACTTCTCCACTGACTGTTTCTCCTTACAGGAATTTACCTGCCTTTGGGTGGGCTTTATTTGTGTGTGTGGGGGGGGTTGTTTTGCTTTTTATTTTAAAGACCACCTAGTAAATTGTGAGGATTAGGGTTGTGGTGAGCAGCTCAAAGTTCAGCTGGAAGCTGCTCACTAATGAGGTACTGTAGGAGTCTGTACTGAGGCCAGTATTGTTTAACACCTTCATTAATGATCTGGATGATGCACCAGAGCCTATCCTTGGCAAGTTTCCAGATAATACAAAGCCGGGAGGAGTGGTTGATACTCCAGAGGGTCCTGCCCCAGGGGAGAAATAGCCCCAGGCCCTAGGACAGGCTGGGGTGAGCAGCTGGGGATCCATCCGCTGGGCAGGAATGTCCCTGGGGATCCGCTGGGCACCAGGTTTACCTTAGGCCAGCGATGAGCCCTTGTAGCAATGAAGACTCCAGGGCATCTTCTCAATGCATAAAACCACCCCCTGGTGTTTGTCTGCTGTGAGGGTGGTCAGACAATGGATTGAGTTGTGCAGGAAGCTTATGGAGCCTCTATCCATGGAGACATCAAAACCCACCCCACAGGACATTGTCCAGGGCGGTCTGCTCTGGATGACCCTCCTAAATGGGGGGGGGGAGGTTTGAACAAGACAATCTCCAGAGGTCCCTTCTCACCTCAGCCATTTTGTGATTCTAACCTGTGTTACTTTAAAATTCATATCTGAGGTAAACCGCAAGAGATGTTTTTTTGTCTCTCTGCAGCTAACCTGTTCCTTTTTAATCTTGTTTTGACTCACATAAAAAGGCAAAGGAAATTTCCCATCTTTTTCCCAAACTACTTTACCATGCAGCGAAAAATGGAGGGAATAACACATTAAAAAATATAAAATACAGTTGCAAAACTAGAAAACGGGCAAAATGCCTCAAAAGAAAATATGTTTTCCCAAATTACCCTAATTTTGAAGGTGATACTTTGTGGAAAAAAACCCCAAAAACAACAACAAAACAAACATATATTTTTTCATCTCAGGATCTTACCTCACAATTATGAAGCAACCTGTTCCTGGGTGGTGGTGCCAACAGTTGTTATCGGGGTAGTATCTAGTGTGGGGTTTTAGTTAAATGCTCTGCCTTTCAAATATTGACTATAATCATGTTGAGCACAGGTTACCCTACTGAGCTTGCTCATACACATATTTTGAGGATCTCCAAGAATTGCCCTTTAAATTCCAACATAGAGAAGCTCAGGAACCAGTTGGTGTTCTGAAATTAAAGTCATGGGAGTTGTGTGTAGAATCCGTTTCTGGATGTGTACATGTGGCCTCTTAGGTCACAGTGTGAGTGCCTGAACAGCTCCTTGTTCTCCTGCCCTGGCACAGACATGGCTGATTTCCGAGAGGTGTTTGCCAAAGCCAAGCACATCGCCATCATCACCGGAGCTGGGGTCAGTGCCGAGAGCGGTGTCCCCACCTTCAGAGGGGCTGGAGGCTTCTGGAGAAAGTGGCAAGCCCAGGTAGGTACTGGTGGCCTGTGCCTCTCTGTCCATCACTTAGGTGAGTGTGGAGGGTCAGGAACAGCTGGGGGAAGAGGGTGGAAGTTCTCCCATGGCAGTGCAGCAGGGACAAAGCTCTCTCCACAGCTGCCTCTGCAGCTCTTCCTCATCCACTTGGGGATCTGCTTCTGTCCTTCAGTTTATCAGTTGCTTGGGAAAAACAGCATTCTTGCAGGAAGCTCCGGGTCTTTCTACCATCCTTGTTTTCCTGCAGTTCAGCTGTTTGCTCATCTTTTGACACCGTCACTGTTTTCCTACCTTGTGGGGCCTTTCCTGTTTTAAACTCTTAAGAACCTTCTATCAAAATAACAAAGTAAGAACTGATGATAGAGGCTGGTTGTTTTCTTTTAATCTTGGTGTCTCATAACACTCTGTAAAAAGGCTTTAGGACTTGTTTTATTTGCAGGCAGGTTCTTTAACTCTCCCACAAGCTCTGTCTCTCTTGCTGGAATGATCTTGTGAGCACTGAGAGCCACTGGGGTGGGAGAGGAGGTGGGAGCAGACACTGGGAGTGCAGCTGAAATCACAAACAGTGTGAGCTGTACAGGGGCCTTGTGAGTCTCATTCTTGCTGGGGCTGCAGGTGTTCCAAGCAGCTGTTACGGTGTCAGTACCTGCTACCCCAAATTCTGCAATCACACCTGCTTGCTTTGTGGTTTCTAATTACAGCATTCCTGAAAGATTTGATGAAGTTAAAAAAGGGTCAGAGAGATGAGTTTTTTAGCTGGTTTGGATCTAAAGATGAGGTTTTTTTCTTTCAGTGCCCATCAATTCAAATAAAACGTGTGTGTATAAATGCCTGGTCCTGCTGCATCAGAAACTTGTATTCAGTGTTTCTGTGTCAGTAGAATTGTGCATTGAGGCACTGGACTGAGCCGCTCCTTGTTTTTGAGACAGATAAGGCAAAATCAGAGTTACTGTGAAAAGCGGCTTCAATTTTACCTGCACACCAAAGGCAAGACATTAGACTTTGGTTTTGACAGTGGGTGTAATTTGGCTTGTGTTACACTTAAGGCAGAACAGAAATTGCTAGCGAAGGAAATACATTCACTTGATGCTGAGTTTTATGGCTGCTGTGGAAAACAGAGTTATGGGTGCCAGAAAATTGTGTGTATTGGAATATCTCATCTTGCTTTGTGCTAAGTTCCTAATAGTTTGGCAGGGCAGCACAGAATATGGTTGGAGTGTAGAGTAAAGCCACGCACCATACTACTGCTGTAAGTTATTTCCTCTTTTGATCTGACATTTTGAGTTGTCACCCCTGTAAGGGCTGTGGAGCAATATTCTTATTAACTGCATCTGGTTATAAATAATCTGCTTTTGATAACTTTGTGATGCTGGCAGCAGTGTACATGGCAGAGATCCAGCAGGCTTCATCTGGGGAGGGGATTCTTCTTTTGTTGTAGGATGACCTGTTAAGTGTTTTGCAGGAGCTGGCTACTCCGGGGGCTTTTGCACGAAACCCTTCCCGTGTGTGGGAATTCTACCACTACCGGCGGGAAGTGATGCTGAGTAAACATCCCAATCCCGCACACATCGCCATTGCGGAGTGCGAGAAGCGTCTGAGCAAGCAAGGAAGGAGCGTGGTGGTCATCACGCAGAACATCGATGAGCTGCACAGGAAGGCAGGCACCAAGCATCTCTTAGAAATTCACGGTAAGAGCTGGCTCACCTCTCTGCCACAGGCCAGGAAACCCGGGGTGGGGAGTGGGAAGAAGGGAAAGCAGGATAAGTACAGAGAGAAAAGAACTTTGTCTTTAAAATTACAATAACTTGCATAAAGTTATTTACAGTAACACCCTGTTCTCTTTCAGAAGTTGTTTCATGTACTTTGTAGCCTCTCTTTATTCTTCATCTTTAGAATCACAGAATCTCATCTTCCTGTTTTTAATGGATTCTGACAGTACACAGGAACTGGTTCTCCCTTCTCACTTGCAGAGTTTTCTGCAGATCCACTCGAATTCACGTGGCTGTGACACCTGGCTGATTTCACGTAGAAAAGGGGAAAAGAAACCCTAAGGACTTCATTGTGGTAGTGGTGGTGTCAGACTGCCACCAATAAAGGGTGTATTGGCAAGCCTGGCCTGACCCCTGGTGCTTCCCTCTGCCCCATTCTGTCCTGTCCCCACCTCTGCAGTCCTTGGCTACAGGAGGACAAAGGGACTGGAAACAATTGAAATTCCCTTACCTTTCTTTCCTGCACCCAGTGGCCCTCCCCCTCTCTTCCCTGTAGTCAGAGGCATTCCTCACTCCCACAAAGTGCCAGAGGAGAACAAGGCACCTGGGGGTCAGCGGGGCTTTTGGATCTGAGGAAATGTACTGGTGTGGAGAGAAAGAGGGTGGGGAAACTTTTCTCCATCCTCGGAGGTGCCCCACACATTTCTCCACTCCTCAGACCCTGCCGCAGGGTGGAAGTCTCCCAGGACAAAGACCCTCAAGCACTGTGATGCTTTTTAACTCAAGTATCACTAAAGGTTTAAATGGCATTTCCCACTGCTACTTTTGTGATTTGGACACAGGAAAGCTGCACAAGCTGTTTTGCAGTTGTGGACCCAATGATGAAGCCTTGGCAACAGTTTAATTTTGGTTACCTGTATTCTGTGCAAAATGGACACAATTTTATACTGTTGGTAATATTGCACATCTTGACAGCATGTTAGTAATGCTACAGAACTCTTGGGAGTGGGGAGTTTTGCATGATACAAAATGGTGTTAACCAGCATATTTAATTTTTTTGTAAGAGGAAAAGCAATAAACAGAAATCATCTCCCTCAGTGATACTTTATGATTTTCCTCCAAGGTATATTACAGGACTGTGTATTACTCATGTCCTTAGGCAGAACAAGGTGACACTGTGGGACTGTCTTTGCTGTTACGTTCCTGTAGTGAGTTACCTACAAAGTGCAGCCTTCAAGGTCTGTAAATGAAGGCTGCCCAGAATAAACACAACCACTTGCCTGCACAGCCACACCTCAGAGCCATCGCCTCATCCCCAATGTTTCCTCTTTGTGTGTTCCAGGTAGTTTATTTAAAACTCGGTGCACCAGCTGTGGAAATGTAGCTGCCAATTACAAGAGCCCGATCTGCCCCGCGTTGGCTGGGAAGGGGTAATCCATCCTCTTTCTTTCACCACTAAAAAAAGGAAGTGGGCAGGGGGATGAACCAGGCATATGCAAACAGATTTTTAGGGATTTTTTTCCCTTTGCATTTCACCAGAGCTTTAGATAGTTGCATAAATAATTGTTGTGCCTTTGACAGTCTTGGACAGCTTATTACTGTTGCTCAGCTCCAGGATAATTCTGGACAAATTCCTGCCTGCCTTGTGTGTGGTATTTCAGGATTGTAGTAGGTGTTGAAGTTGGCTCAAGTTGCAGATTCCTTGATTGGAGGGTGTGCATTAGAGAATACTAACATTTTTAGAGAATGCTAAGTTTTTATTAATATATAAAGTGCATTTTGTAGAGCTGGATATGTATTTCCATTTTGTAACTTCAGAGCTCCAGATCCTGACACAGAAGACGCTGCAATTCCAGTTGAAGACCTTCCTCAGTACGTATGAACGACTTTGTTTGGACTGTTACCTCTTCATGCTTTGTGCATCTCGGAGCTTCATGTTACTGTTCATGTCATTTTGGAAGGACATTCCACAGGAGAGAAATGTGTGAGACTTTGCCCCGGAAAACTGAGTCTGAAGTTACAGGGACATCAGACAAGGAGTGTGTAGGAGAAGTTACCATGGTGCTAAAGGCATTGCACATTTGTGTACTTCAGCACCAAGATGAAACGTGCCTGAATTTGTGGGGTTTGTAGTAATTGAAGTAGTAGGAGAATTGCAGCAAGAAAGTGAGTGAAAGTGAGTGCTGCAGCAGTAAATGTTTTGTTACTTTGCAGGTGCCACTCAATGTTATTCTGGGGTACTGTGCTGGGGTCCGTCAGGCACTGAAAGTTCACGGTGCTTTTTTACCCTGCCCGAAGCTTTGCCTTAGCTAGCTGCAGATGCAAAAAACCACCACATTTTTCATCTGGCTCCTAAGGGAAAGAGGCTAACACGATGCTTCTGTCTTTTGGTTCATTTCGTCCTTAAAACCCTATTAGCCACTTTGTTAAAGCTGATGGAGGCCGAGGTTTTAATTTTCATGCATTTCAGGAGCTCAGTAAGGGGAAGACACAGTTAAGTATCTGTGCTGAACAACTGTTCAGCAACCCCTTCCATGTGGCCAGGCGGCACATGTGTACTTCCAGCACATGTGTAGCATGGAATGAGCTGCCTTCTGTCCAGCATGTGGTAGAGGAAGGTGTGGGGAAGGCTATGAAGGAGAAGGGAGAAAGAGTGAGGGCAGGTAAGCCATGCCCAAGCGGGAATGAAACCTGTGTTGCCATTCTGCCGCCTGAAGCGCCTCCGTCAGCAGCGTGACGCTGTCCCTTTGTGGTGTTTGAACAGGTGTGAGGAGGACGGCTGCAACGGGCTCCTGCGTCCCCACGTCGTGTGGTTTGGTGAGGCCCTGGATCCCAGCGTGCTCACAGCGGTGGAGAAGGAGCTGGATATTTGTGACCTCTGCTTGGTAGTGAGTGGCGCTTTCCTTACCTGTCCTCTCAGCTGGCAGGGAGGCCACGCTAAGGAGGTGGCACCTCCTGGGTAACGCAGATGCATCTGTGCTTCCCTGGGGGACCTAAAAGCCCAGAGGGACTCTCTGGCATCCAGTGTAAAACATTAAAAGACCGTGCAGTTTGAAAATGTACACAGACTGCTCAGAAGTTAACAGGTGCACAGGTGTTAGGGATTGGACAATGTTGTTTAGTTGTTGAATTTCACTCCCCCTCTACTCTGCTCCTGCAAGATCCCACCTGGAATACTGTGTACAGTTCTGGTGCCCCCAACATAAGAATGTCATGGAACTGTTGGAGCAAGTCCAGAGGAGAGTCATGAAGTTGGTAAGAGGACTGGAGCACCTCCCCTATGAAGAGAGCCTGAGAGAGTTGGGGCTGTTCACCCTGGAGAAGGGAAGGCTGTTGGGAGACCTTAGAGCAGCCTTCCAGTACCTAACGAGGCCTGCAAGGAAGCCAGAGGGACTCTTCATCAGGAACAAGGGGTGATGGCTTTAAACTGAAAGAGACTGAGTTTAGATTACATATAGGAAAAAGTTCTTTACCGTGAGGGTGGTGAGGCACTGGAACAGGTTGCCCAGAGAAGCTGTGGATGCCCCATCCCTGGCAGTGTCTAAGGCCAGGTTGGACGGGGCTCTGAGCAACCTGGTCTAGTGGGAGGTGTTCCTGCTTGTGGCAGAGGGGTTGGAAGGAGACGATCTCTAAAGTCCCTTGCAACCCAAACCATTCTATGGTTCTAATTTCTCAAACAGTGAAAAATACAATTATTTTGATACTTAAGTTTAAAAAAAAAGTTATATACTGCTTTTTTGAGAGGTGGTTTACATGCCATGTAGGTTCCAGATCCCTAACCAAAACACTTGCTCAGAATATTGCGTTCCCTTTATAGAATGATCTCAAGTAATAGAAGGAACGTTTCACTGGGTTTTTGTTTTTCCTGAAGACAAAGTGTGCCCTTTTGTTTCTGGGATTTTTTTTTCATCTACAGTTACAAACTGGTTTTTTTTGGGCTGCATCAGCAAAACAATTCCTGATTGCTACGCTATGTTAAATAGCTACTGATTTGGTTTCGTTTCTCTAGGGATCTCCCAGGCTTTAGTGCACCTGCATTTCTCTCTTGTGAGAAGGACCCTCACCTTGGGGCTGGGTTGGTTTGCTCTGTTTAGGCGCTGTCCTGCTACACTTGCGACTTTTGTCCCATTGGCTGCAGGTCGGGACCTCGTCCGTGGTGTATCCCGCGGCCATGTTTGCCCCGCAGGTCTCTGCCAGAGGAGTCCCAGTCGCGGAGTTCAACATGGAGCCCACTCCTGCCACGAACAGGTTCAGGTAACGCTGCTCAGGAACCAGCCGTCAGTGCCCTCCATCCTGCCTTTTGCGTCCAACTGCTGAAACGCTGCGGTTAGACCAATACGGTCTAGTTTTCTCCCCAGCACTTCAGAAATATTAAGTTTCTGTTAGTAAGTAAGAAAAGATGATTCTTCTTCCATGGTGGAACTAAGTCTCACTGAAGACACAAACCGTACTGTTTTAAGGGTGAGGCTGAAGTCTATCCCTGCGCCCCACCAGGCCTAAACCCCTCTCTCCTCCTTTTCTTCCCTCCCTCTCTCCCGTCCCCCTGCCAGACTCGCCAGGTAACAAAGCTGCGAGCAGCGGGATGCGCCGGTGGCTGCCCGCGCCCTAAACCTGCTGCTTCCTTCCAGGTTCCACTTCCCGGGCCCCTGCGGGACCACGCTGCCGCCGGCGCTGGCGCGACACGAGACGGAGATCATCTCCTGAGCCCCGGGATCGCCTCTGGATCGCCGGGAGCGGCCCGGCGGGGCCCAGCGCGGGGTGGGCGGGCCGGAGGCGGCGGCGGGACTCGTCCCCATGGCAATAAAGGGGCGGCGGCGGGGGCCACCCCCGATGTCCTGTGTCTGTGCGCGCATCCCGCGGGGCGGGGCGGGGCGGGGCGAGACACGCAAGGGTGGGGGTGTCCCGGCGCTCGGCATTCCCCGGCGGAAGGCGGGAGCGGTTCCGGGGCGGGCGGCGCAGGGCTCGCGGCCATGGCGCGGCGACAGAAGGCGAAGACGGCGGCCGCGGGCAAGCGCAGGGCTCCCGGCGCGCTCCCCAGCCCGGCCCCCTCCTCGGAGGACGAGGCGGACGAGGCCCCGGAGGAGGTGCCCTTCGGCGTGGCGAGGGAGGCGGCCGAGGCCGAGCGGCAGCTCGTGGGGGAGGCGGCCCGGAGGTGCGGACACGCCGGGGCCTCCTGCTCCTGAACCGCGGGTCTCACACCAGCGCTTCCCTCCTCTTAGCCCCACTCTTGTCCCCCTTATCCCCTCGCTTACCTCTCTAATCTCCCCTCCACCCCTCTTACCCTCGTCTTACCTGCCTTTTTACCCCCGTTCACGCCTCTTGCCTCGTCTTACCCTCCCCTTCCCACCCTTATCCCTGCTTATTTCCCCTTGTTACTTCCTTTCCCCCTCCCTTATCTCCCTTCTTACCCCACCACGCTTCTTACGCCTCCCAGGCCCCTTCTGCCCCCTTATCCCGCCCTTAACCCCTTTTACCCCCCCCTTCACTCCTCTAAATCCCAGTCACCCTTCCTATCCCTTCTCCCTTATCCCACCACCGTGTCCCTCTCTCACCACCTCCTTTGCTTTTCCAAGCCCTCGCTCACCCCCTTTACCCGCTCCTAATCCCCCCTCTCGCCACATGGAATGCTGACAGTGGTTCCCGCCTCCCCGCAGGCACCGGGAGCTGCAGAAGGAGAAGCGGCGGCGGCACCAGGAGCTGTTCGCGGAGCAGAAGGTATCGCGCTACCCGCGCCGGGCTGCGGGCGGGCACGGGGCGTGTGTGCCGGCGGCGTCCGTGCCCGCCTGACTCCCCTCTCCTCCGCAGAAGCGCAGGCTGCTGCCCGAGGCGGTGCTGCAGGAGCTGCAGGATGCGTCCGCACGGTGAGGGGGCCAGCGGAGGCGGCAGTGGGTGTTGGGATCCCGTCTCCGCATCTACCACCCGTGGGGACCCTTCGGGTCCTGGCCTGGGAGGCCGGGCTGGAAACAGGGGCTTTCATGGCTCTAGTAAACGAAGGGAGTGGGAATTGAAGAGTAACCCGTTGCGTTCTCTTTGCTCCCCAGGCCCGCAGAGCATGCTGCGGCAGATGACCCAGGTATGCTACAGCTTGCTTTGCTAACGACGTGCACATCTGGTATTTCAGGAGTTCATTCCTGTGCCAGAGATGCAGTGGGAGCTCTGGTAAAGAGACCTTTTCCAAGTCTTAAACATGAACAGACTGGCCAGACTGTCTTTTTCCAAGGATAAGAAATATCTCAGGAAAAATCTAAAGTCACATTTGATCTAATTCTTGCGCCTTTTACAGAAGTAATTTGCTGTGTGGTGATTTCAGTTAAATAGCCTGAAGTATTCAAGGAAATAATGGACAGGTGCTATGGCAGAAAAAGCAAGGATTAGCAAAGGTGGATTAGTATTTAGCCCTTGTTTAAGTTATACATGCTATTCTTGGGTAGAGTTGTTAAATTGCCTCAATACTTTCTATATCAAACTACAGTTTAATAGCATCTGTAAAATATTAAGTATTTTCAAACTCAGAATTACAAAATCAAGTGTCTAGAGTGTTTATGACTGCTGTTCTTGCTTCATCTGTACTTCGAAGTACTTCACAAAAAAATCTTTTATTTAAACAGTTCTCTCATCCAAACCTCACATGCTGCTGGTGTAACTGCTACTTTTTCTTGCTTTTATTTAAAAAAGATCTGTTGTATTGGCTTAACAAAAAGATGAGCTGAGAATGAAGCAAGACTAAAGCCAGAGCTGGATTTCCCTCTATGGGTTACCCATAGCTGTTGTGTTGCATTGAATTTTTGTTGCGTGATCAATCCCATTTTGTTGATGCCAAGGAAGAGAAAACCTGGGTAGCAATACTTTGGGTTGCTCCTCTGAGCGTTTTTCTTCCCCTCCCTCTTACAGCTGTTCTTCCTAGTCAGTGCTTCTGAAAAATGCTGCTTAAGTCCTGTTCCTGTTTCACTGACTGGTTTTGATTTGTAATGTTTGGGAAATTCTGTTTGCAAGTTACTCTAGGTGAAGAACTTGAAGATGGGGCTGCACAGCTGGCACAAGGCCAGGCCCAAGGGCAAGGCCAAGCTGAAGTGCAGGAGAAGAAAGGCAAGAGGAACAAGGGCGCCAGGTAGGAGGAGATGATTTTGCCTTGTGTGGGAAGGGGCATTACAGCAGCTGTTCTGTCACTGCATGACTGTACCCTCTTCTGCACTTCATGTTCCGCCTGTCCTTCCTCTGATTGAAAGCGTATTTATGTGCTAAAAGCACCTTTAATGTCTTCTGGTTTAGCATACTTACATATGTGTGCATATATATATAAAATACATAACAGAAATAATTTTTATATATGCTGTATGTATAACTGCTATGAGATAACTGGGCAGTCGTAAGCACAGCAGTACACATTGTGTTGTGTGCTGGTACAGGTGGGGTGGTTGAGCCCTGAATTCCTGCATTTAAATCTATTTTTCTCTCTCCTCTTTATTGCTTTGTCTCTGATGGCCCTAGAGAGGAATTGCCCTAGCTTCTGGTAGGATGAGCTCCAGACTCCCAGGAAACTACTTGGGGCACACAAAGGCATATGACAACAGCTTGAGAGTATTGATCCAGTTTTTTATTTTTTTAATACTGCCACAGAGCTCATCTGAGTATTGGAAACCAGCACTGGGTGCTGCTGTGCTCAAGCAGCAAAGCTTGACAGCAGTGTGTGTTGTTCTGGGTTCTGTAACCACACTACAGGGATGTACATCTCTCTTTGACTAGGACAAAAGGAAACTACATGGCTGTGTGCTTAAAAGACCACAGTGCAACAGGCCTCCACCAGCAGCTTGCCAGAGACTTTCTAAATGCTCAGCTCTATGGGCCACACACCAACCGTGTACAGGGTAAGCACTTCTTCCTGGCTGGGTCTGTATTGAGTCTTGTCTGGCTTAAACTCCAAGATTAACACTTGTCTCCATTTCAGCAAATGAATTTTTTTCCCTTGCAAACAAGAAAGATCCAGTGAAAAAAGCCGCAGTTCAGTTTGTGGACAAGTCTTGGGGTGAGTATAGAAAGTCGGAGTAGGTACTATTTTATGGGTATGTGGTTAAAAGTACCCTTGAATAAAAGCATGGTTTCCATGCTAGAGCATCGTGGCTCATGATACTCTTAACTCCAAGCACGTAGACAGGTAAGGGAAGGGCAGCAGGGAACTGCAACCTCAGCGGTGTCATGAGCACACCCCCAGAGACAGCGTATGAGACAGAAGCTGAAAAAAAAATGACTTTGTTTTTGGTATGTTAAGAAACAGCTATTGTCCTAGAGCTGGGGCTGCTCAGTGAAATAAATACTGCAGTAGCTGTTGTTTCAGCCTCCAGTCTCTGAGCTGTTGGAAGGCATTTCAGATGCATCTCACACTTAAAAGCAGGGATACTGAGATCCCAGAACATCTATGTGAGCACAGGGAAACAGCACCCATTTCTCCTAATTTCCATAATGGATGGGGACAGTCTCACACCTGCAACAGTCTGTGAGACTCCTGAAGACCAGAGGCAAAAATTACTGATCCTTAGCAAGCAGGGCTGCTTTCCATCTGCGCTCCATCACTGAAAGCACCACTGTGCCCCCCACCTGAAGGGGCCTGGTGCAAGCTGGTACTCCTGGCCAGTGGAACGGACCTGGGGCATACAAAATACCTTAGGAAGTTTATCAGTGTTTGAGGTGGTGGTTCTGTTCCAAAATGCTGCAGCAGTCAAGCTGCTTCTCCAGCACATGGGCTAAGAAAAATGGTAACTTAACAGCTATTTTTTTTTCTTAAGGGCAAGATAAAAAGGAAAAAGCAGCAAGGTTTAAGAAACGTTGGCTGGCAACACAGATTAAAAATGGAGTCTAAAGACAGCTTTTTCAGAAGATGCTGCCAAGGACTTTTACTGACAGTTGATCTCTACACAACGGAGGTGTCTTTTCTCCCCTTCACTGTCACTTTGCTTTGAGCTCCAGCCATCAGAAGGTACCAAGCTGTACCTGATCAGACTTCCCTGTTCTCTCCCCTCCGTGAAGTTCTTGGGGGAGCTACAGAGCAGCCCGGCCAGTGTGGTAGAACAGCTGGTGCTAGGACCAGGCTTGCTGAGCTGCCTCCATGAGGCAATGCCCATGCAGAGAATAAAGATGAGCAATGTTTTACCTACTGTTGTGGATGCTGCATTCCTTACAGCAGGCAATTCTTCCTGCTGCTTCAGTGACTTGCATCTCTAAGGAAAGGCTGTGCCCTAAGAGCAGAATCATTAAATCGGCTCCCACAGCAGGACACTTTTGCTCCAGCCTGATGATTACTTGTCAAGCAGTAGGGCTTTTTCCCCATCTGCAGGGAGTCCTGAGTAAGCTTCCTGCACTGTTAACTAGACTCACTGTGTGGCAAGAACATGGCAAACCTTTCACTTCCACCAGCCCAGTTCCTGCAGGCAAGTGGCAACCCCAACTTGAGGGATGAGCCACTCTGCTCGCCGCAAGGGCTGCTGCTCTAGGATGGATGGAACACTAGAACAAGAAAATGTAGCATCCAAGTCCGTGCTACTGTGGATGTAGATGTAAGTTTTTAATGGCTGGTTAATTATGATATCACTACATTTTATTGCAATATAGTACTATTTAAGCACTTTTAAAAATGCAAGGTGTACAAAGATTAAATTAAGACTGTAAATTGACTAAATATTTGGTTTTTATATAAATAGGTCATAACCACACTGTGTTGACATGTAATACTGTTATAATACAACAGTTAAACTGGTGAGCCTACACAACAGAAGCTGTCTGTAGTTAAACAAGGAAACAAAGTTGAAAAGACCATGTTAAAACAAAAAACTACTAAGATCAACAGGTTGGGATTGTAAGTAGCAACAAACATATTCACTCAGCTCCTGAGTAATTCAAGTTTTACAGTACACATTAAAAAATATCATTTCTTCCCATCAACACTATATATCCAAACCATTTGCATTTTGCAAATTACACTGATTGAACTATGTAACAATGGGGGTGGAGGTTGGCAAGTCATCCTGCTTGACGTTTACATCACCCACATGCTAATACATCCATGTTTTCTATTCTTCCGTCCCACCACAAGGTAGCAGGATTTTTGGTTTGTTTTGGACAATCGTTCAAAGGATTGGTACTTGTCAATTTGGATGTCTGACGTTACCAGTGATATTTTCAACTCTTAGTTGTCTAAGAGGTTTAAAGATGGAAATTTTCTCCTAACACTAAGTTAGAAATCATTTGCATCATGCTGTAAACTAGGAAGCAACATAAAGCGACAGACTTGTCCTTAGTACATAATTAAAATTCCAAATTCCAGTCAGCAGAGCTGGTCTACTTTCCATGTTGAATATGCCACAACACCTTTCAGACCTTCAAAATGCATAGCTAGTGTAGGTAGTCTTCCACTGTGGCGAACGCACAGGATCCAATTCCTGACCGGGCCATCAAGCCTAGACACTGTGACGCCTGTCCCATGGCTAGGGCAAGCGGGGGTTGCTTTGGCAGATTGTGAGTCTCTGAAAAAGAATCACAGTGGCAGATAAAAAACCTGAATCATTTCACAATAATGCACTGAAAACTTGACATTTAAGCCTACTTAAATCATTCATTTGTGAAGTTTGCTCTAAGAGCAAGACACAAAGCAGGAGCAACAAAGTGACTGTGCACAGCACCATTATTGAACAGGCCCATTTTTGTTCTGAATGTAACAGCAGAAAAGTACCTGTTATTTTATGTACCCCCCAAAACAATCCCTTTCTTCCCAGAAGAATGTACCCTACACTGCTATCCTTCCTTACAGAGGAGCAGCTGGGCCACCTGTGTGGGACAAGGGGGAGGCACCCCGAGCACCCTGGGCAGCCAGCAGGCCGCACTTACCTAGTATTGCACTATTCAGTACAGAGCACACTGGTTCTCTTTGTATCGGGTCAAGCTGGTTCCCAACAGGGCTGCTCCAGGGATCGGAATATGCAAGTAAACTGAATGCATCCTGCGGGAAGATGGCTTTTATTGTATCTCACAGCTATAAGCTACTAGTGGAAAGAAGGACCATTTTATTCAACTATTTTGATTCAGAATCACAAAGGTGACTGTCAGTGTCCATTGATACAAAAAGAGAAACAGAAATTGTGACAGGACTTGTTCCATTTAGTGTTATTTCCCAAGAGCAAGGCAAAAGGTAGCATTATTTTACTAAGTGACAGGGTAAGAGAAAACAGACTGAAAACTGCATGCAGTCTTTGGCCAGGGAATTCTTTTCCAAAGCAGTCTCAAATCAAGGCAAACTAATTAACATGCAGAATACTAATGACAGCACATTTTGGGCATCTCTACCAATCCCCTTGCGGTTCACTTATCATTAGAGACAAAAACAGCACTTCAATTCAAGAGGCCAAGTTATGTGGTCAGAAATGAGAGAAAGGGAAGTGCTAAATTAATTTCTGTGTTTAATTGTGTAACAGCACTAAATTATCTTCCTTGTGCATGTGCTACACAGACAAGAAAGAAGACAGTGCTACACCACAGCTGACCAGAATACTGCTCTGAGACACACAAAAAATGGCAGAAGTTAAAGCAGAACAGTATTCCAGCACAGCATGCTGTGGGACATTCCTTCTGGGCAGCACAGTTATTCACCCTTACAAGAAGGTTAAACATACCTTGAGCATTTTCTTGTTCACTGTGTTTTTGCCACATTCTCTTCTTAGCTGCTCACTCATTGCTTGCAATTCTCTTCCAAAATGGATCATCCTTTCAATGGCTGCTTGGCTGCCACCACATAGCTGGCGTCTTAACTGACTTGAATCTACTTCTAAAGAAACGATAGCGTCATCATCACCACTGACAGAGTCGAGGGTAACAACCTATGGATCTAGGGACTCTGCACTGGTTTCACTCAAACACAGCTGCCTGCCCAGAGACAGAGCAGGTCAGGCCAGAGACCTTGGCCCCACGTACTCCTGAACTGAGCACTGCCGAAGTGCTCCTTGTAAACATTTAAGAGACCCAGTTCACTAATGGCAAAGGCTGTCAGCACATGCTGTTCATCTTGCAAGGGGTGATTTTAAACTAACTAGAAGATAAACCAGATTTTACCCTAAAATTTTAAGGGAGTTTAAAAAACAACAATGAAAGTCCATACAGTTCTTTTTTAATGCTTGGGCACTGCATTTCTAAGGATACGTGGAATCGGGAACTGCTAATAGAGGGTAAAAAATGCTGAACTTCCTGAACAGCCATGATGGATTCTGCTACAAGACAATCATTTAGACTGTTCATATTTCTTGTAGAACACATGTTAATAATTTGGATATTTCAGGCTCCTTTCGTAATCAAGCAGAACACTACAACTGATTTCTTCACTGTTTCCTACAATACTCCCCAATACTAGTGATTTTAAAAGAGATTGATGCAGCTTATGAATAATAAAACACTTGGCTTCTTTGAAAATTCTGCCTTTTAAAATTTACACCTAAAGCACCACATTAAAAAAAGGCATTTATCCATTTCTTGTCTTTTTTCATCAATGGAATCAAGTATTAAAATGAGCATTTTGATAGACTGTTCAATTACAAATCCACTCTTGTTTCTGACTTTAACACTGCTATTTAGTGATGTATTTTGACCACTATTTCAAAAAAGGAATTTTAACTGGCCACTTTTTTTCCCCTTAGATATAAGTGTATCACCTCTGGAAAATACCTGCCTACTTATTAACCTTACATACACAGTACTAAGGAGAATATATAAGTATTTCAAGAAGCGAAAAACCACCAGACTGAAACTGGGGGGTGTAAACAGTGTAGATGAAGCACCCACAAGTCTTCAGGTAGTGGTACTTGTCCCTAGCTCAGCCTAATCTAGGACATCCCTTTCCAAAGGCAGCAGACAACTACATTAAAAAACCACAAACACCTCTGTGCCCTGTGCAGCTGCTGCATGTCTGTCATAGCAAGTCTCTGCAGAAGAGGCTGCAAGAGAGCAAGGACCAGTTTTGGGTTTTCTGTCACAGAAGTAAGGTCTCAGTTTCAGAGCATAATGCAGGGAAAATAGCAACTTGCATTCCTCCTTGCAGGGCTGTTAAGAGAATGACATTTGCTGTTCAACAGTTACCTGTATTTCCCAGCAAAGCTGTGGCATCAGCAGCAGCAGCAGCACATGCCCCGGAACTGGGAAGCGCTCACAGACCTCTGCACGCACTGCTGCATTCTGAAGGTCTCCAGTTTCACATTTCATTTAAACTACACATTAACTGACATCTGCTTAAATCAATTGTTTGAATAGCAATTCTGCAGCTGCACAAAGGGCAAGCAGAGGGGATTTAAATACTCATTTGTTACCAACATCAACAGCCATGACAGAGTGTAAAGCAAATTAAGTAAAACAAAGTTAATTTTTAGCCCCCAACTATATAAATTGGTGGGGTTTTTGGTGGAAAACATGGGAAAAAACTTAATTTTTCATTTTTTACATTTCCCAAATACAGCTCTCAAGCATTAAGTATTAGCACTTTGCATTCTTCAATATAAGAGATTTAGAATTTCTACGCTTACTGTGAAGCACAAAGATGCCATGAGAACCATGAATGGGAAGAGGCAATCTGCCAACTCAAACACAGGCTGCTACCCAACAGGGTGTTTCTTCTCAAAGGTACTTCCTTAGATATTGATGCTATTTTCGGTAGCCACGAGTTACCCATTTCCCCTGTTCTCACACTGATATTGGACCACCTAAATCAGTGGTTTTAAAATTTACATCTAGTAATAACAAAACAAAAAAATTAACATTTGAGCTAATAACCCTAATTTTCAAGTTGGGAAGCATTGCAAGTAAAAACATAACCTTGTTGCCATCACTTAATAAAAATGTAAGAAATATCACTGCAGACCCATTTCTGTGTCACATTCTTCCATTTCGTGATCATGTTTAGAACTACCATTTAGGAAGCCATTGGATGAAGTCTCAGCAACCCCATTGGAGTAGTGATCTGTTTCCATGTCTACATCATTGCTGAAAAGAAAGTAATAAATACATGTTTTACTCATATTTAAGTACTTAGGTTATCTTTACAACTTCATCACAGTACTTCCTCAGCTACTGAAAAGGTGCTGTTAAATACTACCGAGCTAGACCACACTTTTTTTCGATAGTAACTGGTGATACCAGAGCACCATGGAAATTTTTAAGGCTGTCTCAACATTAGTAGTCAGTAAAATAGTATTTTCAGATACTGAAAAACTAAAGATGTCCCCCATTATTCAGGAGTAAGGAATATAACACTTTCTAAATACACACCAAAAAGTTCTTACCTTATTTATATAACTGTATGTACACAGAGCTGAAGAAAATGCATTGAGAAAATATACTACTCTCACTTTTAAAAAAATATATAATTAATATTTATAAATTAAAAATATAGTTAAATCAATATACATCCTACTTTGAAAAGACCATATTTAGGTACCTAATTATTTCAAAAAATGCCTTCTCCTATTTACTCTGTGGAACGACAGAGGAAAAGCAAAAAAAGAAAACCCCAAAGCAAATGCTGAGTAAACCAGAACACTGAAGAGACACTCAGTGGCAAATGCAGAGCATTCAACTCCTCACCACCCTTTGCTTGCAGCAGCTCACAGAAGTGCTTTTAGAAAATGCCAGCACAGCTTTGGGGACTGAGCTTTGCTGACAGTTGCATCCTAGCTTGTTCTATTCCGTCATGGAGAACAGCAACCTTAAACCTCTGTCAAGACCAAATAGATTCAATTTGGAAGTTTCATATCTTGCTTCTAAGCAACCAAAAATACTCAGCTTCCTTTGAGGAAGGAAACCAAAAGGCCTCTCTGACTGGACAACAGCACAGCCAAGGAATTGCCTTGCTCCGTGAAAAATCTCCAAGTTGCCTGGACACTGCCAGCCTTTTGGCAGAGGCAATTGCTGATGCAAACAGAAACTCTGAAAAGCTAAAAGGTAAATTGTTACTCTTACCTTTTTACCCCAATTATCACCATCCAACTAAAATAGTTTTGGTCATCACCACCACATCATCACATCCTATGCGGTAGTTTTGGGAATCCATTTTGGACAATGCAGCTCAGTGCTGTTGCATTTCACATCAAGTTAGGTTCTGCTGCATCCACACAACCTAGAGCTATCTGATATTTACTGGTTATGAATAACCATATTAACCCTGATTAATAGATTTATTTTCATTCACTGAATTGAACGTGTTTGCACTTGTGACAGTGACTGGCATAGGCAAACAATCCTGGTGTATACAGTGAAAGAGAATGCACACTTCACATGCATCTCAATTGTGTTTACTTTGCAGATACTGCCACAAATGGACAGTATCTGGAAAACTTTTCATTACCTACGTGCAACACACTCAAATCAGTGTCAGTGGCTCAAATTAAAATCCTAAGTGCCAAAGAGCTAATTAACCTTCACTATGCAACTTCAAAACTGACCATAGCTATAAGCAACATAATTTACTTTTGTCCATTTCATTTCTTTAACCCAAAAGGAGAAAAAGGTCTATTGAGCCTGAACTGTCAAAACAACCAGAGTTATCACAAGCTGTTGGCCCCTTACACCGTGTTTCAATGCCCTTCGGAGAAAAAAAATCAACCACATCAAATCCCACTGAAAACTCTTCCCTGCAATGCAAACATGTGGACAACACAAGCCTTAATGTAATTTAGAGGCATCTAAAGTTTATTTACCTGGAATAGCTGTTAACCTGCTGTGATCTTGATACATTTATGTTGTTGAGCTCTGGTACATTCAAGCTGGTGGTTGTGTGTTTACTGTGACAGTAAGACTGATGCGCTTTATTTGATATTACTCCATTACTGCAACTACTTTCAAACCCTGAAAGAAAGTTTTAACCACTGTAGCCATGAAGCAGTACTTACAGGTAAGTTTGTAGGAAAAATGATGTAAGTATAGTGTTTACTGACCAGGAACAAGTATGCTGAATTTGTCACACAAACTCAAGTACTTTACCTCCATGTTTCAGGTATTTGAACCTTTAAGGCTTCTGGAGTACAGAAGTTAAGCATTATTTACCAGGTATGAACACAGACACGAGAAGGTTTTTCCAGCTGTACTAATACACTGGTAACACAGAAAACTGCACCAATGTAGAAGAGCTTTTTAGAATGGATGCATTCAAAATCTTTTCTAGGCCACTGTAATCATTATGAATGGAAGCAAACATTACTAATTCCTGATCATGGAATTCTTGTGATAAATGTGCAGTAGAATTCAGTGCTGAATACTTTGCATGTTGCTATACTTACACACAACCTCCCTCCTTCACCATGTAATTATTTTAATTGTTAATACTGTGCTTTGCTAAATAAAATTATACCATATTGTGAAATTACAATGCCTAGCTAAAATCTCTTCTGACCCTTCTAAAATATAATAGGAAAACTACTATTTGAAGCAAACATGTAATTGCCAGTTCCATCAAACCAAGAGCTCCCTAGTATGTTCTAAAATAAAACAGGTCACAGGAAGGGCTTATTATAAAGAAAACAGCTGCTGCCATTTACAAAATCCCAAACATCAATTCTAATAATACATTCATCAACCTGCCTCTATTTTCAAAATTAGAAGAGTTACAGGTACTTTCTACAATACATCCCAATAACCACCTGAAGAACAACCAGAAAATGTGAGTGGCTCTCCACTGGCACATGTGATGGCACTCTCTTGACACAGCAGAAAGAAACGCGAAGCTGCTGTTGTCCTTCCACGGGCAGCAGGAATTACGATGGCCAGGCTACACTGGCTTTCCACTCCATTCCAGAGGAAAAAAAAAATAAATGAAGCACCCCCAATCAGCTCTAGTTTGGATTTGGAAATTAAACAGAAGTGAAAGCTGATGGTCTCTGCTACCTTAAGAGTCTTACCATTTTAACGTGCTCAGCTTCCTCTCAGCAGGGGCGCTTTGGAAGGCACCTTCCCATAAGCTTGGGGCAGCTCTGAACATTCATGGCTTCCCAGGGAAGATTTCCCATTATCTAAATGCTCTAAGAAATGTTTCAACTGAGCAGACTGAAATGTGGCTGCCAGCAGGATGTCTTTTACCCAACCATACACCCAGCTTCTGGTGTTTCCTGCTCAACCACAGGTATTCTGACTTCTCCATCGACACCACAGGAAATGGATCATATACACTACTTAACGGATTTAAACCATCTTGCCCAAGTCATAAATTATCATCAAAAGGACAACAGAAATTTATGTCACAACCTTCCATCTCCCAGAGGGAAGCACTTCTTAGAAACTGGTAGCAATCTATTTTGCAAGAAGTAAAGCACGTGCAAAAATTATGTGATGAAACTTTTGGTCTGCCCAGTGACTGGAAATCACGTATTTTAATCATTAAAATTATACTGTTACACAAAGCATCCACCATAAAATCTTAAGTTAAAAAAAAAACAACCCAAAAAAAAAAAAAAAAAACCCAAAAAACAAAAACAAAAAAACCACCACCAAAAAAAACCCCCAAAAAAACCCCACAAACCAACCAAAAAAAATCCACATGGTGTGGTATGCCCCAACCTATGTGGTCGATCCTCCACGTGAACTTACCAGTAAAGTGTGTGCTGCTCCCTTTGCCTGTTGCCAAATTGTGAATATTCATTCCATGGCTGGGACTCATGCTAGGACTACTGAATGACCGTGGGCTAACAGGGTAACTATCTTGAGATTTTGGACTGTGGCCTCCCAAACACCGCACTTCACTGTCTGTACCATTCACCATCTCTATGAACTGGCGCACCCTAAACAAAAGGCAAAAAGTTAAGCTAATAAAACCATTTACACATTTCAAATTACCAACGATAGCAATGATTTTATTTTAGTGTTAAATACAGAGCAAGTCTGACTCAACAAAATGCTGGATGTCAGTAACCCAATCGTCAATAAGCTCTGGAGCATTCCACCAAAAATACACAATTACAAATTTGTGAGGGAGGAGAACAGGAATATTATCCTTGGAGGACAGCCTTTGTCACTAAGTCCTCAAAGTTTAGAGATTTAAACCATATTTCCTTGTTCTAACTGTTATATTGGCAGGGGCAAGGTTATTTCTTGAGAAAGATATGTTGTTATGTTATCATGTCTGTCATTTCTCTCAAAGTAAATGAGAACAGAGTTTGACTGTCTGCAAAACTAAGCATTAAAGGGTAACTCTTAACATTAAACATCTGCACTAGAAAACAACTTGAAAAGCAAACTCCCATACAAACCTTCCCTTTAGAGGCTGTTGCTCTTTGTCAATTTCATTTTAGATAAGGAGGTTTTACTATGGACTTTAAGGAAGCTCAGAACTCCTGCTTTATGCTTTAGGCTTCAGTAGCCTCAATAGAACAGGCAAAATTTAGAAAGACAGATTGAGAGAAAGATAACATACAATTGACGCTATTGAGTGAAGTCTTTCATCAAAATGTTCGCATTTTGTGAATTCTGTGCTAAGTCTGGAGTACTATCACGTGAATTCTGTTCAGCACTTGAGCATGACAGACTTCAAACACATTCCAAGTTACTTAACTGAACATAAAATTAAAGTGCTTTGTTCTTAGAGGAGATAACACATTTTTCCACATTCAAACACTGCAATGTGATACAAAATTCTGGAGAACAGCGCAGTTGGCAAGTAAAATTTCCAGAATGAAGGTGACTATTGTGTGCCTGGGAAGCCAAGAGAACTCTTTGGGATTATGGAATTTCCACAGTTTTAGCCAGAGGTTTCTAGTAAAGTGGCATGGAATGAAACAGGTCATTTAAACTGATCTTTAAAGTCAGTCACCCCTTTGGAGGAACAGACTAACTTATGCCAACAGAATTCTTAACCTTCTTGAATGTGGTACAGTATCAGTTTCCATTTTAAGTTTTACTTGACACCCAAATGGATTAAAATTCATTTTAAAAAACTACAGAACTTAGTTCTAGAGAACAAGTCTACAGGGAGATGTGAATTATGCTGCAAACCAGGACCTTGATGACAAAACCTAGTTAAACATGTAGCAAATAAGAAGAGCATAAAAAAGTGAAATATACACATTTTCTAAAAAGCGCTGCTTAACTTTGTATAAACTTTTGTGAAAGCTTTAAATGAGTAACTGTCTTGTCTCAGAAGGTACTGTGCCATCTATAAACACACATCTGTATAATTTGAAGACTCACTTTAATGCAAATAAGAGATTAGGATTTCTTTCTAGTAAACTTGGATACAACTGTTGTGTTGTTTCAATGGCTTCTCCCATTCTTCCTGCTAAAACCAATTTCTGAATTCCTGTTCACCAAAAAACAAATAAGAGATTAGGATTTTTTTCTAGTAAACTTGGATACAGCTGTTATGTTGTTTCAATGGGTTCTCCATTCATCCTGCCAAAACCAATTTCTGAATTTCTGTTCAGCAAAACCAACATCAGGTAAACGGACAGCTTATGGATTAATATACGTACATTAACGATTAAAAGACACTGCAACCATCAGTCAACAAGATTTTTTTTCCTCTTAAAAATAGTTATTGTAAAGAAAGATCATGCTTCCTTAAAATGTTCAACAGGAAAATTTAAGAACTGCACTCCACCTACATGTATCTAAATGAGAACTCAGTATTTTTATTTACTGCCAGCATCCAACGGCTTTGTAGTCAGATTGTGCATTTAGAGCTAGAATAAGATTGCACACACTCTTCTGTGATTTATTTCTCGTTTTCACAACTTTATGAATAAGCACATACCAAACTGCTGTCACTCAAGAGCATCCAAATTACATCCCACTCCTACAGGTTCAATTTTGACTAAGAAAAACAAAAATTTAGTCTCTCTCACCTACAACACATACTTCCAATCAGGTTACAGTTGAGTAAAACCTTTCACAACTGTCCCTGCTTTAGTTGATGCTTCTGTGGCTGTAACTTGGCTCAAGCTGCAAACAGCCTCCCAGCTCTCTCCACCAGCAGAGAAACTGATCCAAATGAAAAATAGCCCAACAAATGTGTTGTTTTACAACCAGAGCAGTTTCCCCATGTTGTATGTCATATAGTAACACAAATGCTTATGGTCAGGGATTTAAATGGAAGGGGAAGGCACTGTTCAATCAGGCTGCCAAACAGCACTGGCATGCATGGCAAGTTAGAACTGAACTGCTGTTACTTCTCCATGTCCTCTTCCCCATCACATCTGTAAGCAGGAAAACTCAAGTTTCATTTAACTTATAAAACATTCTCTAAACTCAATCCCTTTTCACAGTTCAGATAAAAATATAAATGTTTGTCAAGACTAAGTTTTATATTCCTGTTTGTGACTGACCATTAGCTCTCACAAACACTCAGAGACATTACACACATTTGTTTCAGACATATCGCAACTTTCCATTCAAGAGAAAAGACAACAGGTAATTTAGCACATCGGCTACATCAAACAAGTTACAAAGTATTACTACACAGATTTTTTTGTACCCAGCTGCTCATACATGTGTAACATTAGATGACAGCAAAGAACTGTGCTATGGAGTAGTGCTGCAAGCAAATTCTACAGTGCTGCTCAAGAGAAGGCTTCATGTAATATTTGTTTAAGGGAGGAAAAAAGGGATGCAATGTGCTTTCCGGCCTTACTTTGTCTGTTCTTAATGGAAGCTAATTCTTCTAGCACAGTCTGGTCTGTGGATCTGGCGAATGCCTCTGCTGTTGCACAGTATCCATGGTGAACTAAGTAAGATGATACCATTCTAAAAATAAACAATAACAAAACTCAGAAATACTCATTAAATACAGGTAAGAAACCAAGAACTCCTGAATGCAAAAACCCTTTGCTAAAAAGAGGTGACTGAATTGAAAAATTGTACTTGAAATGCAGAGATTTCTGTACAAGTCAGACAAAAGTAATTCAGCTAAGAACCAGAATATTCTTTAAAACACTGTACAAAATAACCATTAAAAAAATAATAAACGTGTAACTTTATTGTGATGAATTTTAGTAACAATTATTCATCACCCAAAGGCAGGGTCAGTTCAAGTATCAACTGCTAATTAAGTTGGGGTTTTTTTTCTCATTACCCACACTGAAGTGAATTTGCTGCACAGTAAAGTTTTGTTTTCACTGAAAAAATAAAAAATGCAAAGTCACAACCACCATTTTTCCAAGAAACACTAATGGGACACAACTTAACCTGGCATGTTGAAGGCTGAGAACACAAAGGGAAATTTCCACAGCCCAGAGTATTCAAACTGCCCATTACAACCACGGCAACTTTCCTAAAAACTCCCCAGTCCATATCAAATCAGAACAGAAGTCTTACACTCATCATTATAAAGTCCAAATTATTAATGACACAGACAACTCTGCCACAAAATGCATTCATGTTCCCATTTGCACAGTTATCAAACCTGGTAACAAAATTACTTGTACTATTTTTTAATAGTATCTATCACTTTTTGCGTGAGACAATAGAAAGAATGTTTTAAAGATCTCTGAAAACATGCAATTAACAACTTCTAAAAAAATTAATATTACAAGTCTTACTTCTGAATCATTGTTTGCCACTCTCCTTCCCGATCTCCTATTGGAAATCTGTCAATCTGTGCTTGAATTTTGGTTCTCCACTCTCGCATATAGTCTTCAATATCAAATACAAATGGGTGTTGTCCAAAATTAGCATCCACAACCTCTCCGGGTGTTTGAAGCCCTACTGTAGGGTACAAGTTTGGCTGCAAAAAATATTTTAATTAGTTTTTGACACTTATCCTAAAATCCCCACTGTTGTGGGGATTTTTAAATCTCTAGTAATATCCCCACTGCTTCTAGTAGTGTGCTCCAGCAGTAAAAGCAGCTTCTGCCAATACAACAATGCAATGACTGACTAATTTTATTCCCAGTGGTCAAAATGTTTTCTTAGTTTGAAAGAAGAAAATCTTACTGACGTTCTAGTCAGAAAATACGCTTTTTAAACTGTGCTAAACATTACAACATTTGCGTTCAATTTCACAAAATACTAAGTAACAATTTTCGATGGTTTTTAAAGGCCTGGTTTTTTCTTTTAAAAACGGAACAGAAATTAAACTTACAAAGTGGGCCATTTTCCTTTTGGGGTGAAATACTTAAAATGTCACTGACTTTTAGTGGTAAGAACTGACAGGACAGAAAACTCAATATCCTCAAAATCCAAGTATAGTGCCTAACAAGAACTGTAACAGTGCATTGAAGTTCTCATGAATTCCTGGACTTGTATCTAGGAAAATACATTATAGCACTTATTGTTGTCTCAGTTTTATTTTATTTTCTCCATGCATATTTGAAATATGCCAAATATGAGAAAGGTAAAATCTGCCTGTTGGGATAAAAGTAATTTTCTTAAGTTCAATGAACACCTCAGCCATGGCAAGGCAATCAGTTGCATGAATGGGGTTTTGTTGCTGGGGTCATTTGGGGGGGTGGGGGGAGCTAGTATAAAAATTTTTTTAACATTAATTTAATAAATATGCCTACATCATAATTACACTGCAGACAATGGTGGTATGGTAAAATGGTATGTTCATCTACAGAACCATATGCTAAATAAATTAAAGCTATCAGTAAGAAGTTATCAACATGCAGGTCAGTAGGAACTCTGAAGCCCAGCAAAGCCAGTGAAATGAAAAATACTCTGGTTGCTCAAACCATGCCCAAACCAATCTTGCCTCTATTTTCACATATACACTGTTTGCTTTTCCAAAGAAACATGCTCATACTGTTATCTAGTCTAAAATAATCAATAAACTGCAAGTCTCAAATCTTTTAATGAGATGAAAACCATTGATTCCAACAAGGGGTTTAGCTTCACACTTCAGATTATAGTGTCAGTTTTCCTGAGCTGGCACCATGTGCTAGCAAGGAGCCCTGCTAGCATCCCAAAAATCCAGGACATGGGCAGTGGTTTCCTACACAAAACACTCAACCCTGTGGTAGGACTAAGAGACTCCTTGGGTTACTGACTTCATTTTTCCTTAATATCTGTCCTTGCCTCTTAAGGCCACAGAAAGGGAGTGGCTGGCCAGATGGATGTGCATCACACACCGCACTTTAAACAGATTAAATCAGAAATGAACTGGAGTGCAGTATCACGCCTGTATCAGCAGTATAGGGAACAGACGCCAGTTTTAAGGAAAGCACAGTTTAATTGACTCAAAAGCTGCAAGACTTCAGATATGTGCAGCTTTAAAAAAAAAAAAGTAATTTGATACATTTGATTTTATGAAGCAAAGATTGTGAAAATCAGGCATCAAGAACGAGTTACAGCAATCATGTCTCAAGCAGCCATCTACCATGCTGGTGTTTAATACAGCTCTGACATTGTATGTAAGGCTTGAATGTGCCAAGTATGTAATAACTATTTGCATGTATTACTTTCTGCTGAAACTTTCACTAGAACTGCCTGTTAAAAACCTGAAAAGGAAAACCTCTTGTAAGGATTGGTGTAAAACCAAAACACTTTCTCCTTCAATTAACAGATCACCACTGAAATGACAATGAGAATATCTGATATTAAATTGGCTACAAAGATTATCACTGTAATTCCAACAAGCATAAGGAAAATGCTAGTTTGATCTGAAACATCTGTTTATGACACAAAGGGAAACTCTGAAAATGCACTTATCTTACCGGTAAATCTGTGAAAGCGATGCCTGTAATAAAGAGAAAATTAAGATTAATTTCCATGTGTCTGGATTCTAGCCTTATTTTCTTAAATGTATCATTGTATGTTCAGAAAACTCACCCAATCAATCTCAGAAATGAGTTAAGTATGGTGAAATCCACGATGCTTAAGCACAATTCATGTTTTTAAATAATAAACTGCAGTATTTGGCAAAAAGTAATTGTCATTCAAAAATACTTAAATTGCCCTTAATTTTTTCAAAATAGGTCATAAGATTTAGCAAACCATACAGATATGCAGATTAAAAAGTATGAAAGTTCTAGCTACATATTAAATTTAAAAAGAAAAGTAAGGATATCTGAAAATACTTTTTCACTTGCATGTCACAATGCTGCAACATCAAGATTTAATGGTGTTTGCTATTACTTTTCTTTGTAAATACTCACAATCTTTACACAAGCAGCACATGTCTATAATACTCCAAACCAGCCTGCAAATGTTTCACTCTAATCCACGCCAACATGCTTTGGTTTTCAAACAGAACAGCTTAATATCTTGTTACATAATTACAAGCATCCATCTACCCGTAAAACCAAGGGAATGATTTTGCTGTCTCAGGATTAGAGAAAAATATGACCTCTATACACTTCAGGAACTTTGGGCAATTTCAGGGGATAGGAGAGCTTTCAGTTGAAAAATAAACATCAGTAATCTGACGTTTCTGATGATTCTGACAGCCAAATAATAACAGTAGTTCAGAATTTCCTTTATTGTTGCAAGCATTTTTTTTAAATGCAGAATTATTCAAATCCACTTATCCCTTCAAACTTCAATTTATTTTGTATCACCACCTTCTCAAATTTAAGATGAAAACAAAGCTTTTAACCTTTTGTCCTAAATTCCATCCCTGTTTTCCATCTCCATTTTTCACCAGGATTTCAAACCTCAAGAGCATCTGGATTCCTTACCCACGTCTTTTGAGACAGAAGGATGACATACTGAGTGAATCTGTTTCCTTTGTTTTCTCCCATCATAACCCAAAGCTATCATTTTATTTATTCCCTGCTCTTACCCTAACTTTTTCTGAGCTATAAAATTTTTCTATTTGGCAATTTTGACATCCAACTTGCTCTTTTCCAAAATGGAGGCTGTAGGCATAACAAATCAATGACGACTACGTGATATGTAGGTACTGGGGGTTTTAGGAGGGTTTGTTTTGGCTTTTTCTCAACCCAGGATTTCAAACTCGCTTGAGAATTGCTTAGCCCTTTTTGCAGCATCAAATCCCAGGCTAAGACAGAGACTTCCTATATTCTAGACCATATATGTGGCCCAGAGAAGAAACATAAATGTCCTCCAAATCATGAATATACAAGAATGCTGGACAACTAGCAGCAGCAACAACTCAGTGAGACAGACAAAATTTCTGATTTCTTTTTCCACTGAACACAGGATCAATTTTCCTCTGTCAGAAACTCAAGCTAGCAAAGCCCATGACAGCAGGACAGCTGTCAGGTTTCCTTCTGAAATCCATAAAGTGTTTGTCAGACTCAGTCTACGACAGATGACATTTTTTTAGCCTCTCCTCACCTATGCCATTTTGGTCTCCTCTAAAACAAGATTTTAATCATTTGCACTGTTGTTTCACAGCTGGCCTAATCCAGTCTGCTTTAAGTTTTCCACTGAAAAGGAGGGTTCTGCTCTTGCCTTCGTAGCTCTTTGCTGCTTTCATGTGACCATAAGAGTAGTGAGAACACTCGTGTCTCTTTAGCTGATCAAATGATCCAACTTATCTGCAGGCACATTGTGAATGTTTCAAAAAGGGAATAAGATAAGATTGCTTTTCTCAGCTTTAACCCAGTTAAAGATTAGGGCAAACACAAGCCAGTATCTTCCACTTGGATCTATCCTGCAACAGGATGCCAAAAGAAACAACTACACAGTGCATGGTTCCAGAGTCTCACTGCCCTAGGTCTCAAGGTATTGAGTCCAGATATACAGACTCATTCAATTTAGAAGGAACATTAAATCATCATAGAATAGAATCACAGAAGTGATTACTTGGAATTGACCTCAGGAGACTCCTAACTCTTGCTGCAACCAGAGGCAGGAAAACTCCAAAGTCAGATGTGTTTGCTCAGGGCCTGAGCAAACAAAATGTCAGTCTTGTTCAGGGAGACTAGGAAAAGAATTTAAACAACATCCTTCCCCATTTTGCCAAACCTCCTTTGTGTTTGCCAATGTAAGAAAACAGAACAGCAACTTCGAGAACACCTATCTCAATATCTTACTTCATTTCATGCTACCCTCTCCTTTCCTTATCGCATTTCTACCCATCACAAAAAACTTATTCTTCTTTGAGCTTTATCCCTTCAAAGTTCCTGCTCCCCTCATCACAATTCCAAGATTTCTTCCCAAGCTCCCACTCCTTCATTAATGCAGGACGTAATTTTTTTCTTCTTTCTTTACACTATGTATCTTTGCTCATTAAATTGCATTAAGTAACTAAAATAGATATTCCATAAAAATTTTTAACTCCACCCACTCCTGACATCTCCAAACTCAGAAATTGTCTCGCAATGTTGCATAATACTACAATTTACTGTACGAGTTTATTGGACTTAATTTTAGCTCAACTTGCATAATTTATGGCTTTAGCCCAACTATGAATGACTCCAGACTGGGAATCCAAAAGATACTCTTCTCCAACATATGTTCAAAGTAATATGCATCCAAAGTAAGGTTTTAGTCAAGGCTGGGTGTTCCCCTAGGGCAGCAATAAATTTTAGCTATACCCATTCTCCTTATCTTCAGTTCTCTTATTAGCTATTACTTCAAGCATTATTTGCGGAATTAGTAGTGGAGTTCATTAACGCAGATCCTGTGGAAGGAGATGCTATAGGATGAATCCTCCCAAATTCACAAGGAATGTTGGTGCAAATGGCACAGAAGTTATTTTTCCTAGTTCTTTAATTACTTCATAGACTATCAAACTATCAAAAGAACTATTCAAGCCCTTTGCTTCCGATGTGAAGAGGGTCTCCTATTTACAACAGACTAAAAGACATAATGCTGTCGTGAAAGGCAGCATTTCTCCATACCCAGGCTGTGTCCATTCTTGGTGTAGAAGCAGGTGTTATTGATAAGGTTGACACAACAACCAATGACATCGCCCGTAGTAAACGTTGGGCCGTAAGGTTGTCCCGTTCCAGAGGAACAGAATGAATGTCCATCGTCTCCATGGTAACCATATGAATGTTTATCCCAACCTAGAGAACAAAAGCATTTGCAATTTATTCATTTCCTTTATTATGAAATAAATTAAAGACTGCACTAAGTTGGTATATTCTAACCAGGTTAATACAGTTAATTACTATGCTCAGCTTTCTGCTTTCTAATATTTCTTATCTAGGAAACCTGTATAATTCTTAAAATGACAACTTCTTTTATCAAAATGGCTGCATAAGTAATTCCATTTGTAGTATATAACAGGTAATGCAAATTCAGAAAACACATTTTTCTCTTTAAGCAAACATACAAAATTACCAACACCAAAAATATAATCAGCTACAATGCTGAAATTCGAAAAGCTATATACAGATCTGACATGTCCCAGCAAGGCAGTGAAGATTCTCCTGTTCTCCCTTTCATTTTGCAAAACTATTGCTACCATATGTCATAATCAGATTCTTCCTGGCTAAAAACCAAACATGCATCTCTGGGGAAACATATTTCTACTCCTGATTATTCTCAATGACTATTCAGCAGCAAGCAGCCTCTGCATAATAACAGAATCTCCAGACTAAAGTGTCACTAGCTATGCTACCCCAAAAACTGAAAATAAATTTTAAATAAAAGGAAAAAAAATTAGCAATACAGGTGAAAATCACAGCCAAGAGGAAATCATTATGCATGCAAATATGGTGCTGATTTTGCAGGTGAAGAAGCTGTAGAATCTTAAAGAAGCTTCATACTGTTACACTACTCAATGAAATTCACAGCAAGCAATTTTGGTCTGTGCTCATTTATAAATACCTATCTACACTCTCTGCAAATTAATACTGAACCTCTTCTGTCAAGCTGCTGCCTAGTAGGTTAATTTGAAAGTATCTTCCACATTTAGACCCTTAATCTTTATCATCAGTAGCTTCAGCTAGTACCACATTAAGCATCTCTCAGTAAATTAAAGACTACCCCAAATTATTGCAGTTACATTGATTAGTAGTATCTTTGACAATTACAGCATCCTAAATCATATTCAAAATAAACTTAATGCTACCCACTAATAATTCATCAGCCTGAGGTGGGCTCACAGTATAACAGGGACTTGCAGTCATCATATGAATCTCTACCAGAGCATTTGGTTAAGAAAGTTAAAATTCAAAAGTAAGAGAATGCAGATACTCAAAGGTCAATTCAACATAGTTTTGTATTTTGGTAATTTCAAGGAAGCCAACTGGTTTGTTTTGGGTGGATAATTTTTACACATTTAAAGATCTGTTAAAAACCCAGTATTTTATGTATACACACACAAAACTTCCTTAAGTACTATTCAGAGATACTACAATCAGACAATACTACAATCAGACAATTGTTAACTAGACAGCGTCCCTGATCATGCAGGTCAATAGAACAGCCAACATGTAAAACTAGGCTACACACTCTTACTATTAAGGTTGGAAAGGTAAAGGTACAGAAAGTGACAGAAGGAGAGTTCTTTCCATGTTTGACAGAAGTTTTTATCATAGTAGCTCATTGAAATCCAGTTTACAGAGCACAGGAATCTACAGCTTCATTTTTATCAGGAACCATGATGAAAATTTTAAAATGTATTTGTTTTCTAAAAAGTAGCTGCATGATGTTATAAATAACAGTAAGAGCTGATGGATGTAGTACAGGCACAAACGTACAGTAAAAGTTAAACTTTTCAGCTGCAAGTGTTACATAACTCCAGTAACAGATACAACACAGAGGTGTCATGCTACACTCTCTTGCTTACTGAAGGTGAATCATATTTTAAAATCAATGTAAGTAACTGAAACTTACCTGGTAGTCTGTTCATGTTCACACCCTGTGCAGAAAGCCCAATTCCCATGTAACTAAAAATGAAAGAACAAAAGAAATGTATCTATCTCTTACAAAAATACATATGTATGTGGAACATTGCCAAGAAACACTATGCTGATTAATCATATACCAATTAAGCTGCTGAGAGGCCACTTAATAGTGGCATAAGAACAAGGAAGCTGAAAAGGAATTCCCAGCATATATGGTTTAATATGGACAGATCCTGTCTCTGCAGGAGGTAAGGACAACTTCTCTTTTTGGCATCCTGGGTTATCAGTGGAGAATAATGTAGCTATAATGTTTAAAGCATGAACAAAGAAAGCGAAAGGTCACATCTTATTTTGAAAGTAGGGGTACGGCCACACACATACCAATTTCATCATCTTCAACATACCTAATGATGTTTTGCAGACAAACTGGAATGAGTAATTTTATAAAATACATGCAACACTGCATTATTTTAGCAGCAAAAGGCATCCTTGAACAGCGCTTACGAAAAGATCACATTGAAACATTAAAGGCCTGGATTGTAGAGCAGAATGTTAACTTGAGAAATTTACCAGCAATGGCACTCAGCTGTTGGTAATCTGATGGCAAACTAAGGAGAGGGAAATATTTGTACTATACCAACCAGTAACCTGAAATAAAGTCCAAAAGCCAGCTTTACAAAAGGTGGTTTTAATGAAGTCAGTGTCCAGTACAATTACTAACAATTTAATAGCAAATACTGGAAAGGTGAAATGAAGAATTTCCTCACACCCAAATAACACTATTAGAAGTCAGCAAAATCAATTTTGCTTGTTTCTTAAGCAAAACTAATGCCATGACCGAGACAACAGGAATACAAAAAGAGAAACAGCAAAATTAAAAGCTAGGCTTTCACCGTTGTCCCTTGCCCAAAATAAAGCAACCCTCCCATCAACTAAAACAAGCATCCAAAAATCACTCAAACCTACACTTCCTAGTTATCAAATCATTCAAAATATTTTGACACTAGTTAACATTAGTTAACATGAATTTGCTATGAAAAAATAAACTGTATGAAAATAAAATATTCACCTGTGGCAATCTGAAAATAGCTTAAGTCAACAAACATGACCTTTGTATTTCCATCTAATAAAATGCAATTTTTAAGCAACTATTCCACTTGGAAGTGTAGGTTCATCTGCTATTTAAAATGCTTTTGACATAGAATGAAACTGAGCAGGACATCTCAGAAGTGATACGCTTAACTGTGTAACAGGGCTTTCTGCTTTTTCTATGATCACTTCCAACAGTTATCTTACCTGCTTCTATACTTCATTCTTACAAAGCCCTCCTCTGATAATTTCTAATGTATGATAATACCATCTTCCTCTCCCTCAAACATACCAGTATGAAATGGAGCCTCAGAACCATATATAGCAGATTTTACATTTAAAAATACTGAAGAGCTGAAGCAAAGGGCAACAAACAAAAGGATTAGTCTTCGCTGCAGCAAAATTAGGCACCACTGCAGCAGCAGATTCAATGAAACAATTATAAATCAAAGCAACAAGTGGAAACCCCTTGATTTTGTCTTAAATAATAAAAGCAGATTTGTTATTAGCATAGTCCGGGGTGTGACACACGAAGGATACTCATGTAAAGACTGAAAATCTCTTGTTCATTAAATAAAGGATGTTTACTTCTAAAAACCATTTTAGATAATTTGAACTCCACTGACTGCAAAAAGCCTTTGAATGCAAGTCATATTAAAAACTCTTCATCCCAATCAAGGTTTTGATGCAGTATTTTTAGAGTAACAAGACTAAGGTTACACAAAAATGTAAAATGTTAGATAGAAAATAATTGTCTAGGCAACATTTTCATATCACCACTGTCTTCTTCCTCAGATATCCTAACTTCCAAGCCTCCTCTTTAACTCAGTAACAGCTGTAAAAACAGACACACTCTACTTAATACAGCTGGGAACAAGGAATCTTTACCCACTGGCAATGACTAGAAAGCACTAGGCACTGACACCATCTCAGTAAGAATATGGATGTTCAACAACAGGTATTTTTCCCTGGGATTCATTTAAACCTACTCAAAATGTTAACACTATTTCGTGAAGGATAATTGCTACTAATAGAAACTAAAGTTAGATTACTAACATTCCAAATAATTAATAAATTTACTATAGATATCTTTCACAAGGCAAAAGGAATATCTTCAACTTATGGTTTGAACCGAGTGAAATTAAAGGCCCATCAATTAAGCTAATTTATTATTTTTTATAGTTGATAGATAGCTGATCTCATGTTCAACTAGATTAGTGCACTAAACTGAGGGGTAAAACTGTACTAAGACAGACAGGCTTTAAATGCTCTAAAATTTATTAACAGGAGTTGTATTTATGCCAAACTCCAACATGTAACTTTCTTACCTTTTCCTCACACCTGTAACCTTCACAGACTCAAATCAACCTTTTTGTTTGTTTTTTTAAGACACTTAACCCTTGTTTAGGTCAAGAGTCAGGGTCTGCAAAAAGACTTGCTTCAGTGGGAGGAAGTACATAAACTGTCCTCCTGCTTACTGCTGAAAGTTCACATTTCATGCACCTCAGGATCAGAAGAGTGGCAGAGCTATGTATTTAAGTTTTCCTCCCTTAGTTTATGACAAAAATGATGGGCAGCACAACAAGCAGCCCAGGTGCAATGCAGGCCCAGAGTATTCTAAGTCAATTCACGATGCACTTCTTGCTGTCCTGTCATATCAATAGATTTGGTCTAGGAGAGAGTCTCAGTGGGCCTGTTCTTCCTGTCTGTAGCTATGTCAGGCCAGAAGAGCTCTGTCCTTGGGAAGCAGGGGTATCAGCACCACGAAGCAGCACCCTCAGTCCATCCTGTTGCACCTTCCAAAAATGGACCTGACACAGAGTGGTTTGAGAGACCAGAGAGGGCAAACAATGGTGTGGTTCTGATGCTGCCTCCCTCAGTACCTGAGGACTGTCCTCCACCTCAGCTCCGTACCCACACACATCCCTTGCTGCTCCAGAGGGAGGATCATTTATCTAGGCAAATGGAACAAAGTGGCCTGGGGCCTGCTGCATTAAGCAGCCCCTCTTTCTGAGCAATTTCAGTCCCACTGGCTGCTACTCATCACCTCATTAATATGCTCAACTCGTATAGGAGCTCACAAAATAACCAACAACCACTCATGGAAGGCATGAAATCAACCCATGAGAGACTGAAATAAGAAACTATAGCTGGAAAACAATTTAAAGTCCAGCCAAATTGGTATTAAGGACCAAGAAAGCAAGTGCATTTTGCAAAGTTTCCTCATTTCAAATGGTATTTATTCTTCTTCCAGTCCAGTTCAATTAAGATATAGCTTACAATTTAAGTATCTCAGCACATTTTCTAGTTTACATTTCACAAGACATATAGAAACTTGACGAATACGACAAAACTACAGAATTTAAAAACTTTTTACCAATTTTTTTACCAAAAAGCAAAAGAGAAAATTTCAAAAAATAAAGGCACTATAATACCAACTTCTTCCCTGTATCCCATACTAAAAAGCCTAGGCTTCTTTGCAGAGAAATGTTTAAGGAGAAAGCTCACAATAAGTATTGTCTCCTCAAGAATTTTTCTAGTCAAAGAGCTAAGTTTACATTTTTGCTGGAGCCTAAAGTTTCTACTTGGATGCCTGAATAGACTAATTGTGAGAAATAAAAACAGCCAGAGCCAAACAGCAGGAAAAAACAGCAGTAAGAGATGGCACAGAATTGCAGATGCTAGAAGATGGAGAAATTAAAAACCGAGAAAGAGACACAACTCTGATTTTTACTTGTAACTGTTCCATTAGATCTTTTAGCCACTATGTTGAAGGTATATAGAAGATCTTTCAATATAAAGTTGATAAAAATTGGAACTCAGGTTAATTATCTCCTATCCTGCTCATTCCATAAAAAGGAATACAGAATCTCAAAAACTATACCAAATCACGGATACCTCCAAAAGGCTAAAGATAAATTTAAGTACTAAATAACCACTTCTCTAGCAAAAAAAAAAAAAAAAGAAACAAAACACCAGATATTCCATACTGTATTTATAAAGACAACTAAAATAATTTAGCAGATATTGACATATTATTTAATAGCCTCCCTACTACAGAAATTTCACCTGCTATCTGCAAAAAGATTCCTTCTGACTTCCATTGTGCCTACACATGCCACTGAAGACATTATAACCTGGGGAACTGCTGCATGATGCTTCAAAAAAACCTCTTTTGGTGCTGCAGAAAGCAAGTAACCAACATGGTGTCTTACTCCCTACATGCTATACATTTAAAGAAAGCAACTTCAACCATACAGTGTTAAAACCTAAGTTACCATAATATCTGTAGGGAACCTAAGACAAAGCACTACCAGGTGTGTACAGCCATAAATAAGGCAACTGAAAACACCCTACTGTTTTGAATGCATTGACTTTTAAGAAAAGTAGAATTAACACTGAAAAAAAATTTAAGCTATGTGACAGGTGTAGTTTATCATTATGTTTGTATCTTGGAAAAAGGACAAATAGAAAAAACTGTATCATCTGCAGGAACTTGAAGACTCAATGAATTTCTATATGGCAACTGACCTGCAATGACATAAAAAGTTTGAATAACGTTCTCCGATAGTTTCCTACACTGTCTTCGCTGACACTAGGAGGCCAGAAATAAGGCACAGTAAAAAGGTACCTACATTTATCTTTAATATAGTTACTCTGCATTAAAATTTTGTAGAAACGTGCCAATTCAAGGTCCTTATTGTCTGCACAATCACAATAAGAAATGAGATGTTAATCTATTTAAATGTTTCAAAATATGCCATAGACACTTTGAGTCTTTCATTTCAAATTGAAAACAAGTTTAATTTTATAGAGTATTTCCAAGGAAACAGTACTTTGAACATGATAAACCCAGGTTTCAGATTAATGCAGTTCTGCAAAGAGAGGAAAAGACCAAAAATAAATCAGGCAGTCATTTTGCATACTGCTTGAAACTGTTACTCCTGTAACATTTTGCTTGTGATTCCTCTAATGTTCTTAGAAAGATTCTCATTTACTGACCTCACTTCCACTTTGAGGTTGCACCATTTCATCTTGTGACACTTGTCCCCAAGCACTAGAGCCTTTCTGGGGACCACAGTGTCAGAAAAGAATAGTTGCAAAGAAAATAATATAATGTAAATGCGGGCTACTGTAAAGTTATCATCTATACACTATATTTATGTGAATGAACTTCAGAAGAAAGAAGTAGAAGATTTTGCAAGAAGCTGAGACCAAGGAATTAAATATTGTGAGAAACAGATTTTTAAATTACAATTTTAATTTCTAGCTTGCACCAACAAAGAAATAAAACTTTTGTCACAGTTCCAATACTTCTGACCAGTTAAACACAAACCTCAAACAATTGTATTACACATTTAGTTAATGTTTCTTTCTGTCAGTGTCTGGTATCATACACTCAGGTAAAAAATGAATTACTGCTATAGTTTAAGAAAAGATACACTTGCTGATTCATGACCTGATCTCTTCTTGCAGCTGCTACAATTCAAATGAAGACACTAATGAAAGAAAGATATTTCAGACCTTATCAGATTCTACTCTATACACAAGTACTCTGCTAATAATGCTGCAAGGCCTACTTATATGTAAATAGAGACTGAGTGAAGTTTTGCATGTTGTTTTAACAAATGCCTGTTCTTGTAACAAATAGCTGCCAAAGACATATTAAAACTATAAAAATAGGTCTTAGGACTGAATAAAGTTTTTACAGTACGTTAGTAACATACAAAACAAATACACACCAACCAGCAACTATGTTATATATTTTGTTTATTGGTTTATGCTTTTGTTGAACAAGAAAATGGGTATACTGGATGCTGAAGGAAAAGCTAACTTACTGCAACACAAACAACTTGTAATAAAAAAGTATAGTTTGTGTTTGAAGAACTACACATACATCCTCTAGAAGACAACAAAGCATTTATATTTCACAAACACCACTCAAACACTCTAAAACAGTTCAGGCTCCACCACAGGCATAGGTGTCATGAACACTCAGACTTAATTCTCATGGTATTTTTGTTTTGGATAGTTTTTCCTTTTTTATTTCACCACCTACTTCATCACATACACAACACGTACTACAAGATATTGCCAAAACAACAGATGACTGATTGCATACCCAGTGTTAAAAAACAGCCATAGTATAACAAGTGTCTAAAGCCTTATTAACACTGCTTTACCAAAAACATACTGATTACCTGCATGAATTGCTGTACTAACATTTCATTTTAGTGCAGAACATTTAGCAAAACTCACACGTACTATAAAGCCTGGCCATAAAGATCTGCATCAGTACCACCACAGCACAGACTAAACAACCCTGCTCGAAGAAGTGTAAGCTTAGTGCTATCTGCTAAAAGAATACAGCCTTTCTAAACTTAGTTTTCACTGTTTCTCCTAGATGGCTTACCACTACCAATGCTTGTTTTCATTCTTCTTTAAAAAAAAAAAAAAGGAAGCATTCCAGGCCAGGTTGGAGGGAGTGTTGAGCAACCTGGTCTAGTGGAAGGCGTCCCTGCCCTTGGTGGTGGGGTTGGAACTGGATGATCTTTAAGGTCCCTTCCAACCCAAACCATTCTGTGTTTCTGTGATTTTGTTTTTACAGGGTCTAGAGATACATCTTCCTCAGCTGTTCTAAAAGCACTGACGACTGTCTAGAAGTATGTGGCATTACTATCATTTGCCCATTCTTATTAATTGTATTTACAAATCAATGAAAAAGAACAGACAGAAATTCAAGACACTGAGGACTAAAGTATTCTTCCCACAAGTTCATTTTCCCTGGGAAAGAAACAGGTGTCTCCTGGTGAAAGATTTAAAAACCCAAACAGCTTTTTAAACTAAAATTAATGGGTATAAGCTCGTACCATGACCAAAAGTAGCATTCCCAGTCCCCTTGGTCCAGATTCTGCTTTCTGCTCCAGGTTTCCTACTCTTCTGTTGTTATAGCCATTTATGAAGCAATACAAACAGCCATAGTGGGGAACAAACCTGGATGAAAACTAACTCACTCTGGAGGTCAACTTTTAGAAAATGAATTATCCAATCAGGTTTACCATGAAGCTGACACAGTCACAAACTGGGAGAAGGGACATGAACTCAATGAGTGTTTAGAGACTGCTTCTTCTCATGGTCAGTTTTTTAATTTATTTTGAAGTTAACTGGACATTTCAGTAGAGATGCAGATATAACTTACTATTAGTTAATAGTCCCCTTCCTACCATGCTTTCTAACCTTGGTTCTGTTTCCTATACTTACACCCGTTACTCTTCTACTGTTACTGGCTCCAATCGCTCACATCACCGTCCACAATGCTCCACATGAACCAAACAAAGCAAAGCAAAAGAGAGTATAAAAGGAGAATATAAATAAATAGAGGCTCTTTGACTATGAAAGACAACATGAAACTAAGAAAGAAAACTGAAGAAATAAAGAACAGGAAATATTTACAAGGCAATATGACAACTGGCTAGAACTTTTAGCAAGAATTAAAAAAAAAAAGGATAATTATTTCACGTGTCTGTACTGTAGCAGCACGTTAGGACTCCTTGTGCCAAACACGCTACAAATACCAAGACAGTTTTTGTTTGAATGGTATTTTGACCTTACTACTTTTACTGAACTTAATTCTCACTTCCCTTTTTCTCATCCAGTACCATCAGTTATTGACCCTATCACACCATATGGAGGTATCAAAAAGCAACTTTGCTCTTCATCTGCTCTGCAACACCAATTTCCATATCCAGCTCTTCCTTCATAGTAAACATCGTTTTTTTCACACTTTCTTCAGTGTGTTCATAATGCCCTCAAACTTGGTCATGAACTTCTGCAAAATTAACATATTACACACTTTCAAATTTCTACTCAAGCCAGTTACCCAGCTAGATATATTAAAGAATTTAATGACCTAGGTCATTAGAGTGACAAAACCAATGCTGTACTCAGACAGCCACAAGAAGCCATGCTATATCCATGCCCTAAACAAAAAAACCAGCTGTGCTTCTTCAGAGAAGAATAATTTTTGCCCTGCTACTTTCAGATATGCAAGATCAGATTCCAGGAGCAGCACCTTCAGGTGCTACAGTAGCATGAAAAATGAATCTCCTGGAGTAGGTTTTTAGTAAAGGATTTTTGATGATTTCAGGCAAGTCATGCTAAGTACAGCACACAAGTAAGAATGCTGTTAGACATACTATATATGTACGTATATATGTACAATATAGTACATGGACCAAATACTTTAAGCTGAGTTTATTTAAAAAAATAAATAGAAGTAGTAAAGGCTACTACCAAAGGGAAATCCAAACAAACGCCACTACATTATCCATTGACATTTATGAAAGTTGGAAGCTGTACTTCAGCCTACAGATAGGTATCTGAGTTGCCTTGGGTAGTCTAGGATTTATTTTAAACACTACTACAAAATTCAGCTGTACTACTTCCACAACTAGGCTTAGACCTTGAGAACACTGATTTTGCAAGTAAGGCATTTTAGCTAGCTGACCCTATTAATTACATGCTGGTCTTCTACAGACACAGTATTCCTGAACTCTGTTGCCATTACCAGATGACAAGAAGGAAAAAAAAAAGTAAAAATGTACCTGGAGCAAGCCAGGCGAAACACAACAGGTGGTGAAAAAGAACTAATAAATCCAAATAGACACAAACTAGTTTCTATAGTCCTATTTCTCTGCATTAAATTCCCCAGTTTACTTATTATGAAAAAATTTATTAGTTTGAATGCAAGGTAACAGTGAACTTAAAGAGATTCATCCTGCATCATCCTGAAAACAGGGTCTAGAGATACACATTTAACATCCAGTGAGGTTCCACATGTTGACTCCTGGTCTTTATCAGCCAAGCTACATTTGGCTTTGGCTGTGTGTACAGCTACCATACTATCTTACATAATGAAAAAAATTAACATCTCAGCTCATTATGCAGCTAATGTTTCATAAAGTCACATTAAATAAAGCTCACAAGGCCGAAGCAAGGATGAGGCAGTATTAACTGAAAAAAGTACACCTCCATTTTTTAAGCAAACTCAGCAGGCAACTTCACAAGTCCTAGCTATGTACATCTCACAAGTAACCATTTAAACACAAAACCTTGGAAAAACTTTACTCACTGATGTTTTCCCACTTTTGCAGGATTGCCTTAAGTGGTCTACTGAATTAAAAAATACTAAAATCCAACACAAAGTATCTAAGGTGAAGTGTTAGAGGAGCTATGTAAAATGACACACGCACCCATGTGGCACTTTTTGAAAACCATCACTTCAAAAAAGCTAGCTTCCAAACTAAGTAGGCAGAAACCTACTTCAAGAAAAGACACACCACTAGCAAGTCACAATACGACCCTCTCCTTAACCCACAGCAGCAAGGTAATTTTTAGAAAATATTCCTAAAATAAAAAACAAAAACAAAAAACTAAGAAACACCCCCCAAAAAAAAAAAAATAAAGATGTTCCTAAAATCAGTAGCAGAACATTACTTGAAAAACTAATTTCTACCCTTGCAATTTAGAAATAATTAGGTCTTCACAGTGTGACAAAAGTAGCTACAGATGTTAAGTTTTTCATAGCAAAGAACTCTCCTCCCAGGGATAACTTTTGAGAACAGAAATAACAACAAACTCATATATGCCCCTACAAAGCTGCAGCAGTACTGAGAAGCTGTTCTTTCAAAATAACACTATGCAATACTATAAGGAAAACAAAGAAGTTTGAATACTGTTTCTGACTTACAGAAGGCTTACAGGATGCTGGGAAAATGAAAGAAACAAACTGCAGCCAGACAAAGAAAAGACAAAGGTACTGAATTTCATCCACAGGTTTTTTTCTCTCAAGATTTATTTTCACAACAGGCCATAAGCACCTGCAACATGCTTGTACAGTACCTAGAACAGGGACAGTCAGTCCTGACTAGAACCTTGAAGTAGAACCAACATACTACAGCACATTAGAAAGCAGTCCTACAGTGTATCAGAATTAACACACATCCTCTACCAAAAGCAGCGAAGGATGGAAAGGAATTAAAATGCTCTAGCAAAGATCCCATTAGCACTTCAAGACTTTCCCAGGTGAGATTCTATCTGCCTCAGCAGTCTTAAAAGCATGTATCACTTGTGCTTCAACAGATTCATAATTCAGATGGATTAGGGGAAGCAGCAGCTTCTTACTCGTCAATTCTTGTTCTTTCCGTAAGGTGACAAATTCCCAGGCACCTACTCAGAATATTCCCCTTTATCCTTATTACTGTTCATCAACAAGTAGCCTTAAGAATAACTTTCTGTTTCAAAATTGATATGACATCCATGAAAAAATTACACTGAGGAAGTATGTTGGCTTGCTACATGCCCTAAAAATTACATGAAAGCCTGTTAATCCATATAGCCAAAACCCAACATCTTTAAAGGTAACAGCAGGGTCAAACTGGTCATTCAAACCCTAACTTTTTTGTCAAGAAAAAAATGAGATGATGTTTTGGTATTTATTGTGTACACTGATTTGTGGACAATAAATACCTCAATCAACTCTCTTAAAAGAATCAACTACAAGAGCGCAATTTCTCAAGAATAAGGAATCAAGCTATATAAAGTGGTAAAATATGAAAATAAGTTCTGATACCAAAGACATCTGTTGACTGAAAGATGATGTGAGGCACTATTTCAATAAATAATTAATTAATAATGGACTCTGCTTACCCATCTCTTCCCTTACTGACAATCTTAACTTCAAAATAGTAGATGCCACAGGCTGCAGGTATAGGATGTGTAGCTCGAACAGAAGCAGCATCTTTCGGAGTTTTTCCATGACCTGAAAAACAAGAGCATTCAAAACAGACAAAAAACTTACTTTAGTTAATTGCAGAGGGTGACTCAAAGGTATGCACGCCAACTACTCAAAACAAAAGGCTTATGCAACGAGCAAACAGTATACACTGTTCTAATCAACCTGATTTTTATGCTGGAGTATTTTCTTTCAACATTACATTTGCATTGCAAGCACCTCCACTGCAACTAAGCATGCTATAAGAAGTTCTGGATATACTATTCCAAAAAAGTCCTACAACTATTTGAAGGGAAACCAGGAAAAAGTTTCACCACTCTAAGTAACACGACTGACAAAAGGCCACCTGTGTTTGAAAGAACTGTATGATTTCTCAAACCCACAGGGCTTACTTATTTTTATAGACTGAAACATGACATAAGAGAGTTTAATCTAATGCTTAGTACTTCTGAATCTACAAGTTACTGAAGACACTTCATTTCTAACATCCTCCAGAATAAACATCAGTCATTATACAGAACATACTACTCATAATTAATTTCCATGTTCAGAATGTTGTTTCAGGACAGCATTAAGCCTTACAGCCTGCAACTGAGCTCATGCAGCTCCTACTCCTTTTTCTTATTAGGCTCACTATACATTAGCTCTGCCACAGTAACGCCCAATGTCAGCTCCTGTCTACTCTCAGGATTTTCAACCTCAACCCAAGAGCTGCTTGCACTCCACTAAGACTAACCTGCTGAATGTGTCATCCTCTTCACAGCCCTTTCCAAAGGCAACCTGGAAACAGGCTTTTGACCAGATGACTTCTTTTAGCAACAACCTGCTCAAGCAAGCACAGTGTCTCCCAGATACACCCAAATTCCTCAACTTCTGTGTGATGGTCATGTATGGCGCCATTGGACATAGTTTAAAAAAATTTAAAGAACAAGATGGAAAAGTATATTGGATCCTGGCAAGAGGTAAAATAATTCAGTAAGATGGCAACCAGGAACAGGCTGTCACTGCCATAAGAAAAATTCACGCAGATCCCATGCCTACTCTTCATGTGGATCTGTAGCATGATGGAAAAACTGCCTATTTTGAGCGTGCTGTACCAATCACTTGTGCTGCAGCACTCCAGCTGTCATTTCTAGTCCAGACAGGGAGGCCTACTGCACCTGCATAGCAACTGATCTGCATATGCAAAAATCCCACATCCAAACACACTCCTTCCAGGGGCATTAACACCAGCATTACTGCTCAGGCTCAGATTAACCATGTCTCAGGTGTAGCAAGTCAGGTCACACAGCAAAGAAGAAACTGCAGGAGAATAACAGTGTAGGCAGGCAGAAAGATCATGCCCAGCTGGCCCACAGTACAAAACCTCTAAGGGCAGAGGGTCAGGGACTGACCTGTACAGAACTTCTGAGCACAGTGCTCCCTTGTGCAAATGCTCATAGAACTGTCAGTGCTTATCAGCCTGCAGAGCCAGCACCCACCAGCTCCTAACAAATGGCACATGCTCAGCCAGGGAGAACTCTCACCATGGCCACACCGGCAATCAAAACTTCACTAGCACACCACAACTTCTTCACCCACTGACATTAGGTTTAACCTACCAAGTTTTTTCCGATGTCAGTAGTTCACCCCAGTGTGCTACTACCTAAAGGCAAGTGGCCAACCACCTTCCTTTTCTGGGTACAAATCCATTGCTCGCTTCAGTATGTCACTAGTACTACTAATTATTTTGTAGAGAGATCCTTTGATCACCTCACAGGTTTGACAGTGTTAAGCTTATTGCCTACTTTCTACATGTTGATTTCTGATATATCACATGAGGAAAAAATAGTAATTTACTCCTCCATACACAATATGTTTGTTTTATTGTTCACTACTTTAAAGTTATTTCCTCAGGCTGTGACAACCAGTGTAATAACTAAGTACATAATCTTAGTTAGAGCTTCCATGGGTTTGCTTGGTTTTCAAATGCTGGTAGATCACTATTTAGCTATTACAGATTATTATGCCTAAGTATGTAGAAATCCTTCAGCTAAAAGGGCAGAACATTGAACTCCTAAGACATCTCTTCAATTCAAAAAGGTCTGATTAAACAATGTGCTGAGGGAAGGTGGGGGGAAGGAAAAATACTTTCTTTTCAAATGTCTTTAGGTTTTTACTTTAAAATAGACTGCAAAGAAGTTCCCTTGGTTACTCCATGCACTTGACAATCTGTGTAGTTTCAGCCTGAGTCATTCTCCTTATTTGGGAAAGTCTTCCACATAGAAAAGACTAAAGCAGTAGGAACCAGCCAAATATTATTGAAAATGTAAATCTATTACCCAGCAGACTTAGCTTTGTGAAATCACAATCTAAGTGTTTGGAAACAATACCTATTGAAGGTACTCTTAGCACCTCCTCTTGAAACTCCCCTTCTCCCACCTCCTCCCCCAGTCCAGGCATTTATTTGCAAGGACATACCAGGAACCAGATTGATTAGCTGATCGGGCTTTAAGAAACCTACCAGATTTTTTTAAGCAGCAGATCAGTTCCTTGATCCAGTTCACAACACAGCCACACACAGCTGTCACACTGCAAATAAGAGGTCACCATAGGGGCAGAAGTAACAGGATACCTTACCAGTATTGCCAAACACTTCATGTGGTGAAGCAACACAGTTGGGGAAGTCAGTGCCCAAAACTACTTTCATCCCATTAAAACAGAAGACACACTAAATTTAGAACTGCTGTCCTTTTAACATAATCTCCTATGAATCAATTTTACTAGTTGAGCATACTACTTTTATTTGTACTTAGACACAATTAATATGTCTAAGAGAAGACTCATCATCAAGCAGTTAACTACTTTCCAATATTCCAAATACCTCTACACTGTCTTAATGTGGCAGTTGAGTCTTTCAGTACTACCAAGCTACACTGAATTATGTCTGGACTCAAGAGATGCTAGTTCATCAGCCCTCTTTGAAACAAGAAGGTGCCTCTTAACTGAACAGTTAGCTGAACTGCAAAATTTCTTACCAAAGGATACTATAGATGTTAGTGTTTAAGAGGACACTGCGCAAGCTTCTAGAACCAAAGTTAACTGAGACACTGCCTTGAGTTCAGAATGTCCTTCTGCTGGAAACCAAGAGGGGAAACACACATACACCATTTATGCCCAACATGTTTTTAGATTTTTTCATAGGCACTCATGACCACTGTCACCAATGGGACTCGAGCTGAGTGGCCTATTAGCTTGATGTCTTATACTACTGCCACATTCTTTGGTAACCTGAATTCTCACTTCCTTGCTCCTGAATAAAAAAGAATTTCAACCGCCAACTCTGAACTTCTGAATCGGAGGTTCCAAACACCCGAAGTAGATCACACAAATACTGCCCAATGTTTTGTCAAAACAGACCCCTTTCATAGTCACAAGCTATAGGTTGAGTATTTAAAAGAACACTTTTGAAGTATGTCTTATTTAACACTAAAGATTTTCAGCATTAGAAAGAGAACTCTGAAAACAGATGCACTGGGGCAGAGAAGGGAAAACAGGTCTATGAAGCTTGAACTTTACACTGTAAACCATAGAGAAGTTCAATTACCAGAACTGTTTTCACTTGGGCTTTCATTTGAAGCGCTTGACAACCATGAGCTGACCATGCTTTATTTCATTTTTTAATTCACACTGATGATTTTTAGTAAAAGTAGTATCGTCACTTCTTTAACAAAATTACAGTGAAATTAATCTAAATTTAAATTCCATCTACTTGAAAAAAAGCTAATTCAGATAAAAACATGTTCAGGGAAGCCATCTGTGCTTTCAAAGAAGATAATCTTTGAACCTAAATCTAAGTGTATAATGCATATACCTCAAATAGTCCAAGAGACATCTATGGGAGCACCTACCTAGACAAAAGTAAGCGTGTTTATCCAGTTTAAATCCTTAAATGAAGTTTACATAAGCCGAACTGCAGTTATTTCCAACAGGCGGTTCAATGACTTGCTCACACTGCCAAAAATAAAATAATCAAAGCCTAATCTTCTGTTGAATTCATTAGGAAAGTTTCACTGAGACAAGAATGGAACAGGCTGCCCAGGTAAGCGGTTGAGTCACCATCCCTGGAGGTATTTACAAAACCTGTAGATGTGCCACTTGGGGACACAGTTTAGTGGTGGACTCAGCAGTACTGAGTTTGTGGTTAGACTCAGTGTTCCTAGAGCTCTTTTCCAAACTAAGTGATTCTGTAATTCTAAGAAAAAAAACCCAAAATACACAAATTACTAATTTTACTGTAACTTTTTCCCCAGTTTAAAAAAAGCAAGACATCTCAGAGCTACAAGGGTGTCCAAAACAGGCAAAATGTGCTGAATGTACCTGAGTGTTTTCTGCCAGAAAAAATTGACACCACCCCTGTACCACTGAGTGACAACACCGAACTATTAGTATAGCATCCTCTTCATTTTCCAACAGAAAATGGAACGCACAGTTTGCACTGAAAAACAGTTTATTTTTGGTTTTTTTGTTTGGCACTACAGATAGTTCAAAGGCAACTGCACTGTAAATAAATGTCTGGCTAAGATTTCCTGGCCTGTGATACATTAGAAAAAGTTCATGCAATGGCAGTTTACTCAAAATTGCATAACTTTCTTCAGCTTTTTTGGACAATTGTCACAAGACTAATTTAAATAAAATTTCTATAGGAGTTTCCATGATTTTAGCACAAGTGATTTGGTCTGTTTACCTAACTCTTTATATATTTTCTTCCATGGTTACAAATCCACACCGCGTCTGTGTTTTTATCTCCTCATACTACACAGTATAGATCACTATCTGCTGGAAACATAACTTGTCTGTCTAGTGGACCTTTCATATTACACACAGCATTTATGAAAACCCTGTTTTTCAACAGGATCCATGTGTTAATTCTGAATATTTTAGAAATACGTAGGAATATTTTTAAAGATGTCTTGCCTTCCTAGCTATGTAATTTTGTGCAGTAACTGCTTTACACGCAGCATGCATTTATGCTTTCTTTACCACTTACCTACAGCTCAGAGCTGTAAATATTATAATTAAGTGAAATGACATCATTTTTCTTCCTGATACTGTTTTTCAATGTCTCCCATACAAAGGTACACCACAAACAACAGGCAGTAAGACCGTGTTAGCTTTCTGTCAGCTTGCACAGTTAACTGGCAGCAACACAAAAATGTATGTCTGTCCATGTGAAAAATAAAAATACTCTAGGTATGATCTTTCATATATTTACAGTATCACTGATGCCACTGTATGTATTTCATACCTAGATTTTGGCAAAGCCACCTATTCTGCTAAACAGAAACACCTCCCTGTGTAAATCTTCCAAGTAACACTATGATTCTGAGAAAGAACACAAAAAAGGACTGACTCTTGGGTTTTGTTGACCTTAACAAAATCTAAAGAGCTTTTATCCTGATGCTAGACTATATTATTTTTTTTTTAACCTGCACCACTTGATCAATGCCTGGTTTTGTGGCAGTTTTCATTTTTAAGCACTCTGTAGGATGCTTGCAAAAATCTTCAGGCCCAGAAATGCAGTACACAAAACATCACAGCTCCAGTGCGTAGAAACAGACATCTACTGCAGTTCATGTTTCCATGCAAGTTGTCCACTGGTAAGCAGGAAAATGAAAGGAATCTTCAGAAACTGCATCGAGAGGACCATCATTCCTCTCACAAACCAATGAAACAAAAGTATCACTGCTGACAACACATCAGAACATTAAAATTATGAAGCTATCTACATGAAAAATAACTTTGAAAGCTTTTGCTCTTATTGTTCCTCTCCACACATTTTTTCAGTATCCCCAACACATCCAAGGTGAAGGCAAAGCACTGCTGTTAACACTTTCTGCCTCCTATCAGTCACAGAACAGGGGCAAATTATTCAAGAAAAACAGTTCTAAAGCCAGAAATCTATAGAGGCAGAAGAGAAAATTTAAGTGTACATGGCACAGTAATAGAAAATAGTTAAGAATTGCTTTAGGTTACTGGCTTCTTTGGACAGCCCTATCTTTTTCCTTGAGTATTTTGGTCAAGAATACAACAGTTCTTTATCCCTGCTCAATATATGATTCATATTTGCTTTCAACAAAAACATCCACCATTCTTCCACTACTACTTGGGTAACTTCAGAAGCACTGAAGTGCCAATATTACAAAAGAAGATACCGTGAACACTTTCTTTTGAGAACTGATTTGCAGAAACACTACTCCACAGTGCTTAAGCACATTCTTACTTGCTGTCTTCCCTTATTCTCATGGAAGCTCCTCATTTTCTTCCTTTTTATTGTATTCTTAGGGCTGAAGGATCCAGGAGGCAGAAAAAGCAGGGGATGTTTAGCGTGCTTTCCCCCTGGTTCTCCTGGAGAAATGCTGATACCATTCACTGCTTAGCCAAGTTAGCAACTCCAGGTGCCAGGCTGGTAACATAAACATGGAGTTGCCCTAACAGCCACCTTCATTAAATTACCCAGAAGAAAAGAGGGGACACTTAAGAAGTCATTTATTCCCATCTGCACTTAGGAAAAAGAAAAGCACAGACATGTTATATTGGCACCTCTCCTTTCCAGAGTCCTCTGGGCTAACCTATGAACTCTCCAACCTTCCGCACTTACCATTATTTAAGAGCTAGAGTAAAGGTTAGAACCTACTAACTGTGCTTTATGACTTCTGTAATTTCTTTGAGGTAATGATTTTCTTTTTTTTAACACCATGGCAAAGGAGTTAAGTGAGGAAAAAAGCACAAGGAAAGCTTGAAAATATACTTCTGCAATAACACTGAGAGATCAGAGAGCTTCGACCTCTAAATTCTAGCTCATGAGGAAAAGAAGCTGGCCAAAGCAAAACAAACCAGCAGAAGGACGTGATAGCCACTAAGCTATGATCATCTTAGAAGGAAAAAAAACAAAACCAAAACCAAACAACCCACTGCCACTAAGCACCAGAAAATACAAAATGTTTCTAAAAATACAAGGTCACAAAACACTGAACAAAAGCCAGGAAATTCAGAGTTCAGTATTAAATTACACATCCTTAAATCACTTGGTGCCTCCCAGAAACCCCCTCTATAGTCATAAAGCTCCTTTATCATTTTTATACAGTGCATTAAACTTAGCATTTTTAACAGAGTATTTTGTGTATAATAATAAAAACTCTCTATTAAAAAAAAGTCTTCTAGAGTACATTTAATCCTTTCGTGGCAGCCAAATCCTGCCATGTGTTTGTGTTGCCGTTTTCCTCCTCCGATTAAACAGTAACATGTTTGTCAAGATTTCCCTTGAATTTCTCCACTGCAAACTCTGAGAAAGGGTAATTGCACGGTTGTTTTTTTCCCCTCCCACTACGTTCATTTGACTACAGACTGACAAAAGATCCAGTTCTTCACAGCCAACTCAGAAGTGGCTTTGAATCCACAACACTTCTACTTTAGGACTTTGGGCCTAGAACACCAGATGTGTCTGTGTTTTTTCAGGTCAGAGCGTGCGCTTATGTTTCCAGGTTTTATGACATTTCTTAACAATCAACACAAGTTTTTCTGCTAATGCCTCTCACTGATGGGTTTTTTTAATACAAAAGCATACTCTGTTTTTTACTTTTTCTTTGAAAATCTGTAACTTTAACTGTGAAACGTCTAGGCAGAAAGTTATAGTGACCTTTATTAATGTAAGTTCTATTGTCGTTCCTTCCCTCAAATCACTGTGCAATAGTTAGGCAAGACTATTACCAGTGACTTTAAAGTCATTTTTTTTCACAGTTTAAAAATAAACCGTGTTTTTCTCAGTGCTTTCCCCTCCCGTCATTTCCGTGTTCAATAGCTTAACGCTTGCTGCTCTTAACTCCATTTAACCCTTGCTCTTCTCGAGAGGGGGAAAAAAACCCAACAGCCACTTCTTTTTCTCGCTCATTACCATAAACAGGACACGTCACGCCAGGCGTCCTTTATTCTCCTGCCTCCGACCCAAACGTTCTGGCGATACCTGAATCCACGGAGGAAGTCTCGGAGTTTACATAATGCCCACTCCAGAAGCATAAGGAGGCGGGGGCGGCCCCTTGTGTCCCCCCCCCCTTCCCCGCACGGCGACAGAAACGGGGGGGAGGGGAAAGGAGAGAAAAATAAACCTGAAATAAGGAAAAACAAGCCCCTTATCTCCACGCTGCGGGGGGAAATTTAGGGGATCGGAAAACAGGGAAGAAGGAGGGAGAGGAGCGTCTGTTATTTCCTGTTATTGTTACTCCTGTGCCCACTCCCGACGGAGGGGTCGGGCAGCCCCCGGCCCCGGGGGGGGACAAGGGGTGTCGCGGCGGTCCGGGCCGCCCCTCCTCACCTTTGTAGTGCACCCGCAGGTTGTTCTGCGAGAGGCCGATGTAACTGAATTTGTCCTTCGGGCTCCAGGAGCGAGGCAGCGGCGTCTCCTGCTCGTCCACGGCTGGGTAGAGCCTCTTCAGCCGCCGCTTCAGCTCCTTCTCCTGCTCGTTCAGGGCCGGGTCTCCGTGCGGGAACGGCGCCGGGGCGCTGGTGCCGCTCCCCGCCGGCAGGCCCAGCGCGGCGCCCGCACCGCCGCCCCCCGCGGCCGCGGGCCCGCTGCTGCCGGCCGTGGCGGTGGCGGGTGGCGGCGGCGCCGCGGTGGCCGGAGGCGGCGGCGGCGGGTGGAGCAGGAGCGCGGCGGCCGGAGCGGGGCCGGGGCTGGCGGCGGCGGAGGGGATCCCCGGCACCGGCGGGGGAACGGCGGCCGCCAAGGGGAGCTGCGGCGGCGGCGGCTGTTGTTGCTGCTGCTGTTGCCCGGACATCCCGGCTCCGGCCTCCTCCTGCTCCTCCGCCGCCACCTCCCGCGGCGGTCGCGACTGTCACCGGACGGGCCCGGGGGCGGAGCGACGGGCAGGCCCGGGGCCGTGCGGAGCGCGGGTCACCCCCACAACCGGAGCGTCTCGGAAGAAAACGGGGGGTGGGGTGGGGGAGGGCTGGCGATGACGGCGGCCGGTGGAGGTGCCCGATGGGAGCGAGGGGCGTCGCGGGGCGCGGCGGGGCCGGGGGGCGAGGCGGGGAGAACGGCGGCGGCGGCGGCGCCGGGCGGAAGCGGGAGGCGGGCGGGGAGCGGGCGCCGCGGCGGCGGGGCTGGCTCGGCCCCCAGCCCCTCCTCCGGTCGGGGGCGCGCCCGGCGCGCACACGGTCCGTCCGGCCCCCGGCGCGCCCCCGCCGCCGCGCGCCCCCGAATCAGCTGAGCCCGCGGCCCGGCCCCGCCTCCTCCCCGCGCGCGCGACGGGGCGGGGCCTCCGCCCCTCGGCGGGCGCGAGGCGCGGAGGGAGGGGCGCGAGGTGGGAGAGGGGGGATTGCAGGGGAATTAAACTGGCGACGCCCGCAGGTTCCCTTGGATCTGGTGCTGGAGTGATCGGTACGGTCTAAAGCTGTTGCAGGGCGCTCTGGCGTGACCCGGACTGTCGCAAGCTTTTCTCCAGCAGGAAGTCTGACCGACCCCCCGAGGGTAGTGGGGAAAGGGACACTGACCCTCAGTGGGTTACTGAAGGGTGTTGTCGCCGAGGGCCAGTCACCCAGTCACATGGTGACTGCCACCTCACTATGAAATGGCATCAGATTATGCATCATGGCATCAGATTATGCCGCTGGAGAGTTTTGTCCAAATGTTTCTTGAACTCTGTCGGGCTTGGTGCTGTGACCACTTCCCTGGGGAGCCTGTTCAAGTGCCCAGCCACCCTCTGGGGGAAGAACCTTTTCCTCATCTCTACCTGAAAACTCCTCTGACTCAGCTTCATGCCGTTTCCTCGACTCCTGTCACTGACATTTCAGTCATGAGACTGTAATGATAATTCTCCTCTCGGTGTTGACCTGGGCACATCAGACCTGCTGAAAAGTTTTCTTGTAACTCGGAGCTCTTGAAAGGTGTTCTCTGGGACAAAGTCAAGCTGACCCTCAGAGGGGTAATGGGGAGAAAGACATTAACCCTCAGTGGGTTAATGACCAAATGGGGTGACTATCCAGAGTCCTGAGGAAATTAAACAGCCATAATGCTGACCCCTTTCCTCCCAGTATGACCTGGGCTCATAACAGTTGGCATGACCCACGAGCAGTGGCAGATCAAATTACCATTCTTGTAAAAGAATGTAAACTACACACATATATGTATGTACATACAAATATATATATGTAAACACCAGTTATTCAGTGTCATTTCACTCACAGATCACCCCGAGTGATCTATTAACAAGAACCTCAGTCACCCTGCCTTCAGGTGCGGGTCATAACATTAAGTTGGAGAAGAAGGAGAAGGAGGCATCACAGTGGGTTCTGCCGCCATTGGGGATGATTGGGGATGGTGGGTGGGGAAAATAGATGGAGACAGGCTGGTGTGTGGTGCCGGGGAGGCTGTGCCTCCTGACAGGCACGATGCAGGTCTGCTGCCCATACCGTGTGTCCAGCACGACGGTTAGTAAAGGGAAATGCCACTGAGAGCATTTCCCAGAGGTCGGAAAGCTTGGGAATGCCTCAGCTCAGGAAGACAGGAGGAGCAGTGCAGTTTTTCTGAGGGGGTTTTCTTCGGAGCCTGTTTTCCTTCTTTGGTTTGTGTGTGGCAGGGTGGTTTTATTTGTGTTTAATGTCATTGGTTATTCAGTGGTTGCCCACACTAATATATTCACATGGCAGCAGTGAAAGAGAAATGGTTTACAGATTGGCAAGCTTGCCTTGGAAAACATCAGAAAAAGAAGGGCATGTCACTGGCAAGTCTAAAACCTGTGTCCAGTTGTGGGCTCCTCAGTACAAGAAAAACAAGAAGCTTCTGGATAAGGTTCAGCAGAGGTCACAAAGATGATAAGGGGTCTGGAGCATCTCTCTTATGAGAAAAAGCTGAGGGAGCTGGGCCTGTTTAGTCTGGAGAAGAGTGAGAGGGGATCTCATTAATGCATGTAAATATCTCAAAGGTGGGTGTCAAGAGCATGGTGCCAGATTCTTTTCAGTGGTGCCCAGCAACAAGACGAGGAGCAATGGCCATAAACTAAAACAGAAGTTTCATCTGAACATGAGGAAGAACTTTACACTGAGGGTGTCAGAGCACTGGAACAGGCTGCCTGGGGAAATTCAGGAGTCTCCCTCTCTGAAGACATTCCAAACACACATGCTCCTGTGTCACCTGCTCTAGGTGGCCCTGCCTTGGCAAGAAAGTTGGACTGGATGATCTCTTCCAACCCTAACAGTTCTGTGATTCTATGAACCTGAAATGTTGGATCACTTCGCAACGCCATTTCCAGCTGCCAGCATATTGGAGCATAGGCACAGAAGCAGGAAATAGAGGAGGTTAATTATGCTTCATCTGTGTGAAATGGCGTGTGAGGTAATGCAGGTGTGACACTCACAAAGGCTTGTATGAAGCTAAACATTTCTCACCTATAGTTACCAAAATATCCTGTCACATGTGGCTGTTTTGTGATGTCTAATAGCGTTTATGGCTGGATAAAATGCAGTTATCTAAAAATACCCTATCAGGAGGAGCTGCAAACTGTACCAGAGTAGAAGTGCCTAGGATGGATGTTGAAACACATGCTGAACCATGCCTGAGGGTCTATTACCCTGGCACTGGTAGGCTATCTCCCACTATATATAAGTTTGCTCTCTAATATCTAGAGGTTGTTGTAAACCATGAAGCTTAGTCGTTTACATTTTTTAAAAAAATACGACATTAGGAGATACATTTGTTATGTTCGTAAGTGTAGATGTGTCTTAACTCTTTTGTAATTGTCAATAAATTTTCTGCCATATCTACTTCCTCAGTAATGTCTCACTTTCAGCATTTGTGCCAAAATGCTTCATGTCACCCATTTGAGACTGCCACCATCAAGTTCCTGCTTCTTGAACAGTAAGACAGGAAAGCAGGTGTTTCTGCATTTACTTCTTGACATTATTCCCTACTTCGCTACTCTGGTTGCTTTTATCACATCTTTTGCCACCTTCCAAGGAAAAATAATCCAAGTGTAACAAAACTCCTTTTTATAAAAGTCTTTTCTCCAAAATATGCCCCTAGACAAACATATTCACATAATTTTTTTTCTGAGTAAGGATAGACTAAAGATAGAGGTTTTGTAGAGGTATTCTAATACTTGGTGTTAACCAGTATGTTATTTATTCCTCCTGTGTTCTACTAACTTGTTTTCTGACTACAGTTTTTTGAGGATTAGAGATAGCACATAGATATTTATATAAATGCCCAGTTTCTACTTTCCGGTTTAGTATAAATGAATGGGAGTTTGTCAGATTTAGAAGCAGTACTCATGTTCCTCCCCAATGTGTGTTGTTTTGTGTTTTCAGTATTGAACTTAATTCACCATTACATGGTGCATTCTGTTTCGTTAGCACTTCCTCATCATCACAGTCTCCTCTTGTCTTGCTTAGCTGAAATACTTATGACAGCTGCAAATGTTGCTATCTCACAATACAGCCCTCTTTCTAGATCAGTGGTAAATACAGCAGCAGTATGAGACTTGCTGCAGAGCGCTGAAGCTGGCTGGCATTAACCTTCCGCCATCGCAGAAACTCGCAGCTCAATTCTGCTCTTTGTTTTCCATCTCCAGTTTTTGAGCCATGATTGTACTTTTCTTTTTGCCCAGTGATTACTTGAGTTGAGTTGAGTTGAGCTGCTTGAGTCCTCTCTGGCTTAGAGATTTGATCAAAGGCCTTTTGAAACACTGTAAAACATTGACTAGTCCACCAAAATCTCTTTGGTTTTTTTGGGGTGGGGTTTTTTTTGACACTTTCAAACTATTTCAGTAGATGGATCAACTAGAGATTATTTAGCTTTGTGGAAAGCAAAGCCCCCCCCTTTTTAGGCCTAATTTCGACATTTAAATGCAAACATTCTCTTCTGTATGCTTGGTTTTCATTTATGTTTACTTTAAGTGACCATTTCAACCAAAGAAAATGCAATCCAAGCATTCCAGGCACTGAGGGTATTTGTCTGGCCTCTTGTTGAGCCTATCAACAGTGAGTCAATGTGTTGAACATGGGTTTTAAAGTGGGTGCAGGTGATCACTCCAGCAGTCCGGGAGCCATATCCTCCAGGCAGGCATGCTGCATGGGCATCAGTTCACTGTCAGTACACCAGTCACTCTCCTTAGGGAATCCAGAGCCAGAGGAGAGGGGAGAGTAACCCCTGACTGACACCCTTCAGGCAGCACCAGTAAGGATAAAGTTGTCCCGATGGCACAAGTGCATCTTCTTCTCACAGCAGAGCTTTGTGCACAGCCTCGATGTTGCAGAGGTTAATTTAGCTCCTGGATCCTGTGTTGGCTGCTCTCTGTGTTTTCATTAAGAATGAGTAAGTGGGCTATGGCCATCTGTGCCAGTGATGCTGATAGCATTCTGGCTGTCATCAAAAAACAGAGGCAGGATTCTCCTTGGGAGTCTATTTCTGTATGTGTCCTTTGTCCCTGCTGTAGGACCAAGCCTCCTAGTTGCACATGAATTCAGTGCGTGTGCTGCGGCTGCCAGCCTGACACATTTCCAGCCACTTCTCCGAAATTTAATATCTCTCGTTTGTAGTGATGGTAACTGTTTGCTGTTCTTTGTTTAGTATTCCTCCCATTTAAGTTTTTCCAGTGCGTAGTTTCTTTGTAACTGTTTTGGAATTAATTTTCCCTGCTTCTAGAAGCTGCTTGGAAATCAACAGTGTGTTATTTGTTATTGTGCCTACTGAGCTGAATTACTGGTCCTAGCAAGAAAAGAAAACCACTAAGAAGTAGGCAATGATATTTCAACTGTATGAAGGATATAGTTCTTCAAATCACCTGGAGGATTTTTTTGCTGAGACCTTTTCTCTTTGGACTGTTTTTTCCCCTGCTGATTTAATTGCTTATGTATAGAATAGGCTTGATGAACTGACAAATGGAAAACTTGCCAAAATGAATCACATATGAATTATAGGCCATCATCACCTATTAACTTTGTTGAATCAAATGGTAATCCAGTTGCAATTTGCAGTATTACTATATTGCTGCCCACCCATGACACGGTGCTCCTGCTTTGATAAAGCTGAGCAATCCTCTAATAGAAATAATTTTATTGTATGACTCAACCATGCCTGTGCTATCTTAGAGCAAGAGCAAGAAATCTCACTTGTTTGCCAGTGCTCCAGTTGTAGTATTTATATATATATACACAATATATGGGGAGAGATACAGATACATATCTATATTCATTTAGTTTTGGTACTCGAACATCAGCATGTATACATAGCGGGATCAGGCTTGTTCTCTTTATTCTGTTCTTACTTTTCTGGTCTGTACATGAACACTGTGATCTACAGGCACACCAAGTTTTATAGTAGTATGATTCACTCTTTATACAAAATCTCACCAAATTTAATCTCTGCAGTCCAATTTTTTTTTTCTTTTCATTTTGTTGATGAGTTTAGAGAGTTTATTCATAGCTAACTTCATGCTTTTCTTCCAAAGTAACTACTCACAGATCTTTACCATATCGTCTTTCCACGCTGTAAAACAATTACTTTGGATCATTTTCTGGTGCATAGAGTTGTGGGGTTTTTACTTAATATTAAAAGTCAGTTTAAGGAGAACTGAAAATTTGTTCATTGGAATAGATCATAAATAGAAGATTTTATACTCTCCTCTGCCTGGGCTACTGTACAAGCATCGTATTCTAACTAAAATGTCAAAATGTGCACAAAAATAAAATGCCCTCCAAGCTGAATAGAATGTGTTTTATTCACAACACAAATTTATGTGGGGGCAGGACAGAAAATATGATGAGACACATTGGTTTATTCCCTTTGTGAAAACAGATATCAAACCATAGCACTATTAGAGAAGTGATTCTCAGCTAGCAGGACAAGATCCATTTCTGAGTCATCATGAATTTCTGCTGAGGGTGGAAGCAAGTTGGCATGATTTAAATGTTGAAGGATAAAAAAAAACTCTTGAAGGGTGACTGAAAAAAACCCCACAGTGGCCAGAATTTCTATGCGAAAAGAGTTTGTTTGGCCAGATCAGCCAGGACTAGAAAATCCTGTTGTGGTATGTAACCAAGTGAAGTGAGGCTGAAGGACAGGAGGGGATGAAATGAAAGAAGAGAAGAGCTCACCACGCAGCCTTCTTGGACTAATGGATGGAAACACTGCGCTCCCTTTTGTCTTACCCTGGCTGGGCACATCAGCAGCCTGACTCCTGCGTGCAGCTGGAGGAATTCCAGCACCCTTTTAGCTAATGCAGGGCAGGTGCGTCCCAAAGCTGCCGAGTTTGGAAACTGCTGTGAGACCAGGCACCATAAGACATCCTCTCTGTTTAGGATGGAAATTTAAGAGTTATGTGCTTTCGGTAAACAATTTAAAGCTCCCGTGGCAAACCAGGCAGTGTTTTGTTTCCAGCCCGTGCATTGGTAGGGTGCCCATTACCATAGATGAGCAAGCTCAAAGACTGCAGGCTTTCAGAAACACATGGGATGTGTCAAGCTGACCCACTTCTTGAAAGCCAGGCTAGGCCTTTGTGAAATGTCCTGTTCTTGTTAGATGTTAGGATGTCAAGAATGTTTAAGTCTCCACTGACGTGATAATTATTGTTATGGTGTTTATAGAGGTGGGAGGGCCCTAAGGGAAAGGAGGCCAAAAAGAAGAATCAGGAAGCGAGATGAGTAAGGCTTCAGGAATTGCACACAGATAGAGTTTTGTCTTGCTTTTTTCTTTAGCTCACTTGGCTCTTCAGTAAAAGAGATGCTTACATATGAGAAACTATCTTCTTCCTCTCTACATCTGTCACACACACAAATTCAAATGCTCCACATGTTAATTTAGTGGCAAAAGTAGATTTTAAATGGACTTTAGTGATGTGAAATTGTCAGGTGAAAACACAGTGTTCTAATAATCTTCAGCTACTGTAGCTGCTCCCACTCCTACCAATCTGTGGTTTGTTTCTTTCACATCTGCTCCAGGGAAACAAGTTAGCATTGAATCCTGAATATCTGCTGAAATCTGAAATACTGAAAACCTGCTGCCCTTTTTAGATTGTAGCATTTTATTGTACGTGTCCAATCACTATGTTATGATTTATGGAATATGTTAAATATACAAGAAGCCTGTAGGATCCTTTTATTTCAGAAGTATAAAAACGTGTCTATGAAGCACACTGTCTGACAAAATGCAAAGTATTCTTCTGACTTTGTTCAGTCACAGTAACCTTGGAGAATACTTGGATGACAGAGCAATTAAAATATTTCAAACAAGGTCATGATTTTGCAGGTGATTGTTTTTAAGATTAACTCGCCATTATGTATGCTGTCATGATTGCAGTGTGTATGCTCAGAAGCTTGGAGGAAGAGTAGCTTCCTGTTCTTGTACATATTATTATTATTATGATGATCAGCAATTATTGTTGTTTGCCAAGCCAGACCTATGCTAACCTCTGTCATCAACAGTATTGTTTAATCAGCTTGAAAATGACTGAATCTTATCTACTTGACAGCTTCTTTTATCTTACCTTATGAACTTATCTGTGTGAGGATATTATAGAATATGACATAAAGATCTTCAGTATATAAAACCCACAGTATTGTCACTGATTTGTCACAGCTGCATGGCACTGCCCCCCTTTGAAGTGTCTCACTAATAATTCCTTTCTAGGAATCAGAAAGCTGAGAAAAACTGAGGGATGATCTGACCTCCCCTCCCCTCCCCTCCATGGCCAGACCTGCTATGCCATGAGCATTCCTGACAGGCACTTGCTTAAACTCTTCATTAAATCTCCTGTGACTGAGACACTAACAGGTTTCTTTTGTGTTTTGACTAGCAGCAATGCTTGAGGAATTTGAAAATACATATTTAATTTGGATTGTATGAAAATTAAATGGAGTACAAGCACTTCTGTTGCTTTAAAATCTTTTTCAACTGTTATTTTTTGAAACGTAGAATTTAAGTTTTGATCCAGATTTACATTGCCACAGTGAGGGTTCAAAACTCATGAGTCAATGCCCACCCACAAATGAAGTTGGCTTAAAAGCCCATTTTCTTAAAAATAAGACATTTAGAGAAGATAGGTAGGTGGTTGGTTATTTGCCATCTGTTTTCTGAGTTTTTAGGATACTTTCTTTTCATATTTGCAAGCTTTGTGGTACAAAAAAATTAAAAACTTGCTTAAAAAATATAAAAGGTAGGATTCTTACTGCAGTCTCTTGACTTTGACCCCCCCCCAAAAAAAGTGCTGAAGGATTTGCAATTAAATAATAAAAATCAGCAACCTTTAATTGGACCTGACAGTGTTCTTGCTGTTCCAGCTTTGTAGAGAAACAAACAGTAATCTGTATATATAGGTCCCCTCACATTTAATATATTTGGTATATTTTGAGAAAGGCTGAGGAAAAGCATGGAGTGTGAATCCTTTCCATCTCAGAAAGCTCTCCATGGTATATTGCTAACTTCAGTTTCACTCTTCTGTTTCTTAAGGTAATTAATGCAAAATAATGCTTGCTAATAGGCAAATACTCTCTGTACTCCCAGGTCTCATGGTAGAGGAATTTATTTTAAAACATAAAGTTTGCAGTAAAATAACAATTCAGTGTTGTCATGGATTTGTCACATTTGGCTTCTTCTTGGTAATTAAAGGAACTTTTTGATAAACAAGTGCCTTACTTAATTTTAATGGTCTGTTCTAGGATAAACTTGCTTGTTAGAGACTCCTTATTTCTTCTAGTGAATATATTGTGCCCTTGTGTTAGAGAATCCTTACTTCTTCTAGTGAATATGTTACCTTGTTGATGGGCCAAGCAACTTTGAGCAAACTCTGTGAATGCAAAAACCTCCTTTTGTATAGTGCCTTGCACTCAGCTGCTGGGCTTGATGACAGCACAGTTGTGGCAACTTGAGAGCTTACTGGAGTGCCATATTAAATTCGTATGACCTATAGCATTCATGCCCTGCTCTGAACTCACCCTTCCAAAGGTGCAATCTGAAGGAGGCCCGATGCTGTGGAGGCCAGCCCCTCCAACACTAACCAATAGCATGAAGCTGTATTGGAGAACCAGCTCATCAGTGAGAGCAAGGCAAATCCCATATGAAAATCATACTCTTTGGTTAATTAAGTTAGATTTCTCTTGTTTGCAACAACCTTAGGGTCCATGCTAAAATGAAGAACCTGAAAATACATTTTCAAAAGTTGTTGCCATATTGCAGAAAGGTACAAACTAGTGCATAAAGAGATGTGTTTCAGTTTTTGATTGACATAAGGTTTCTGGGCCACCCAGACCTCTTAGCCAGTGAGTGACACACTGTGGGAGTGCACCAGGAACCTTCAAGCACTGCAGTTTTTCTCTGTGCAAGGCTTGCACCAGTCATGGACCATCTGGCGGTGAAATTTACTGGGAACAAATGTAGTACTCCCAGTAAGAGTGCTCTGTGTCAGTACCAGAAGCATGAATCACTTCACTGACCAGTACGTTGAGCTTCTCACCTAACTTCTCACTTCAGCTGTGTCAGCATTTAATGGAGAAAGAAAGGTGCCTGGGGACATCCCTCCCATTCCAGCACATTTGACAAAAACATATGAACCAGTTCCAGCTTAATCAAGCATTCTGTGTTCTTAAAGAAGTTATATGTGATCATACAAATTAAGACTATCAGGATGCAAGTGCACTCAGAAAGAATTAAAGCTGCAAAGCTTCATCCAAATAATCATGTTTCTAATTATTATGGATGCTTGACTTTGAAACCTTTATAATGTCTTACAATATTTTTACAGGCGTGAGATATTTACGTTAAACTCACTGTATGGTAAATTTTAATCTATGCCCTTTTAAATAGTATAACTTGGGGGAGAGGGGGAGGTGTTTGCTCTTAGTGATTTCTTGTAGTACATATTTGGCTTCTAGAGACAGCATGTTATTTAAACCATGCTTTTACTCTCCAAATCCTCTGCCTACAGCATGAAACCCTTTATTTGATGCAATTCAGCACAAGGGTCCTTACCTGGCCCCTGTGGGTCCCATAGGAGCTGTTCGGTGCCACCCTGATCACCACAAAGCCAAGCTGTGTGTGTTGCCCAGCCTGGCACACAGGTGGCCCAGCAGAAGGAGTGGCAGTGGGTATGGGCAAGCTTGCTCTCCCTCCACCCTGCCCAAACTTTGTGTCTGGGCAAGGAGAACAGGAGGTATCACTGGCAAAAATGCTGAAGAGGTGGGGACAAAAGCTGCTGAAGATACAATGCAGCTGAAGTGAAAAGTGACTCAGTGGCATGTCATCATTGGCTCACAGGAAGAGGTGAGGCAAAGCTTGGGCAAGAGGAAATACACTTGGAAAATTAAACACTTTATAAGAAAAATAGCCTTTTCTTCTCTGTTCCTGACATCTCCATTTTCACTGCTCATCCAGGAATTTCTGTATGTATTATGAGACATTAATGCTGGCCCTAGTTCTGTTGACTGTGCCTCATCTCTAGAATAAGATTTGACCTTTTGCAGACTTGCTGCTTCTTTGCAGCATTTTCTCTCTGCCCTCCAAACCTCAGTCTGTTTTCTGCATTGAACTTTCCTTCTGCCTATCTTTTAAGCTCTTTTTATGCAGAAGTAAAAGTTCCTTGTGGGCAGAGATGCTTATTTGTCTGTTATAATTTATCCACTGTATGGGAATCATGAAGTTATATAAAGCAGCAATACTATTAATAGCAGAGAAGGCAGAAACTTCTCTATCAAACTTTTAATACAAGTTCTCTGTCAACTTGAATGGAAGCAGAATCCATAAAGCGGCACAGTCTTGTGTACAGGAATGTTGAATCACAGTGAAAAATGCAGGAAAAGGAAGTATTATAACCATGTCTACTTACAGAGAATGTAAATGCAGCCACACAAATCTTTTAAATGTTCCTTGGTCAGGTGTGTGCTGACAGATTGGTATTGGCTCAGGTGGGATTAATGTGAACTGGAAAACAAACCCAGCAAACATTGTTGGAGCAGGGCAGGAAAAGTTTAGGGCACCCCCCTGCTGTAACAAGAAACTGGCCATTCCTCATTAATGAACCGCCAGTGACAAATGTGTGTGAAAGCAGCAGTGAAAAATTGGCCAGCGAGAAGTGCCAAGTGATGGTTATCTGAGCTTGTGCTTTCTGGCTCTGGAAACCGAGCGTTCTCTGCATTTCCGAAGAAATGAATGCTGATGATTACATATCCAGCAACATCTTTTAAAGGACTGTCCTGAAGATGGGCATCAACACTACCTGGAAGATAACTCCTTCCTTTTAATATAGGTCCTAAAATCAGGGGAAGGTGGGAAGAGTAGTAAGGGCTTTGTACCACTAGAATTAGCCATGTATTTTATCAAAATTCTGTATAGTTTTTGAGCCTGTAAGAACAAACTTTAATTTTTAACTGAGAAGAAAGGACTGTACAGGTCCAGTGCTTAGCATAGAACTTTAAAAGCATGGTAAGAAGGAGCCAGGTGTCTACTACTGTGTTGAAGTTAACAGCATTGTCAAGTTAACAAGGCCAGAATTGCTATTCTATTTATTTACTTGTCATTAAGTGATAGAACATTCTCTTCCACATCCTGAATGTCATTACCACAGTATATTTATTTTGGCTCCTTAGTGATGTCGAACATCCAGTACTGTGCCTCTTACAAACACATACATGAAAGAAATTCACTAAATCATTCTCCTTCAGTGCTGCCAAGAACACAACAAAGTGTAACCACTCTGGATACAGTTTGACCGTGGTAAAATGTCTGCACCCCGCATACACTGTAGGTGTAGCTCTACTGAAAGAAGTATCCCAAGCAGGTTTCAAGGGTTGGATAACATCCTCCTAGAGGAACTTGAGTGCCTGGTAGAAGAGGTGTCCTCAGCTGACTCCAGTTTGATTCCTCTCTCTCATGTCCTATGTCTTAGATGACACTTACATTCATTGTTGTGGTGCACAATTCTCTTCCACTAACATGTTTTCCTCCCACAATTATGAAGTAGTAAGGAGGACAATTTAACCAACAGTACTTTAGTTACAGAATCAACAGATGCCTGACTTGACTTTGGCACTGCAAGATGATACACTTAAAATAAACATCAAAATAATACTGCACAGTTTTGCCTTTGTTTACTAGGGCTCAGATGATAGACAAATAATCGACTCTAATACTGTAAAAATCTCTGACCAGCAGCTCCAAAACAGCAGTCCTAGTCCCTGATCATCCAGTCTCACTTGTACTAATAGGATTTTGAACTCCCTTGGATTCTCACTGGTAAATCAAGCTTCACATTGGTGTGTAACATATCAGGTATCAAAGCCAGGTCTCTGTCTCCAAGCAGGAATGGAGAGCTTTGCTATGAAGGGGCACACAGTGTTTGAACTATGCCGTGTGTAAATGAGGAAATAAAGATGAGATAACCAAGAAAAGGCAGGCCAGTAGTAATCTGACTAATATCCCCCTTTGGGGGGGTTTTTTTGATACATAGTTGAACTCCAAAAGTGAACTCCAGAGATAAGATACTCTGATTACTGTGCAAGGCTATTACGGGATCATGACTGTGTATGTTATAAAGGTAGTTGATGCTCTGTAAGAAAATGTATTTAGTACTAATTTACTTTTTTTAAAAGAGATTATGCAGAAGAGTGAAAGAGGAAACATCTTTTTAAATTAACTGATGCATCTCTAGCCAAATTACTTGGCTGTTGCACTTGCATCTCTTTAGAGACTCCTCTATCTGAGGATGTGAAAGTCACTGGAAGACAAATTTAATCTGGCTGTTGGGCACTTTTTTGAAGAGGCAGAAACACTACAGGAAACTTTCCTAATTTGACAGATCTTCTCTCCTTAACTCCACACAGAGTTAAGAGAACTCTCAGGCTGGACCAAAAAGTAAGTGTCACAGTGAGGCTTTCAAATTCAGGCAGCTCTTCCCTGCCATGTCCTGGGGCTGCTGCAATTCCAGCAGCATCGCTGCCTGGCTAGGCCAAGGGTTCACATAGTTACAAGTATAAGAAATGTTGTATTTGTTCCTGCAGAGGAAACCTTAAGAAAAACATTCAAAACAATGAGCAAAGTCTGCATTAATTGTACATGTTCCAAATAGGTCACAAATATCTAATTTAAAAGCTTGTCTCTATTACTGTCGTGCCTTTTTTTAAACAGGCTGAGGAAAAGAAACATTCAGTGATTGTCTGTTTCTGCCAGTTCTGTCATAGGTTTATAAGCACTTTGACAGGTGCTGGTTTTCAAGTTTTTATCTGCTAAAACCAAAACAAAACAAAGGGAAATTCTGTACGTAAGTCTGCTACATCAGCGAAATCATTGTAAACAGGGACTGTAAACTATACAGCACTTCATCTGTAGAACTCCATGTGATTTCAGAAAGGGTTATTACCCTACACTTCCTGCTGGGAAAACAGTGGTGAAGAGGTGCAGTGACTTGGCCAGAAGTCACCCAGCTGGCCAATGTCAAAACTGTGAATAAATCCCAGGATGAATTCTTTATCCTAGAAGCTGCCTCAAAATAAATAATACAGACAATTGTGCAACGAAGAGTGCTCTCAGGAACAGTGGCAGAACACAAGATGAAAATATATATAACAAACTGAAATACTGTGAAGTAACTGGATTCAAGACAAGAAAATAACCATGGAAGCATGTGTGAGATTAAGCATCATGTAGTAAAGGAACTTTGCTTTGGCCAGGCCAAGTTTTTATTATTAGAACATGCCACATTTTCTAAATTATGTCTCTATTCATGTCTTTTTTTATTTATTTTTTTTTTAATTTTTTTTTTTTTATTATCAAGAGTGGCAAAAATGGCTAAAGCCCTGGAAAGATAATTGCCTGAAATTATGCAGTTTCTGGAAGTAAAATAGATATACATTTGCAGACTCTGAATGTAACTGATGTGTGTGTGTACTAGCTGGTGACTTCTGAATCCTGTTTCAGGAAGTTTTTCCATGCTCTCGCCGATAGAGCATTCAGCTGGAAGTTAAGCACTGTGGCAAGAATTATGGCATGCAGTCCTCTTGATCTATGGGTGCCTTGGGGCATCACAACCCAGCTGACATCCCGAGGCCCTTGTACTGGGAACTGCTGTGTACACATACACTTCAGCTCTTTGCTCTGCCCAGGCTGTGTGGATGACCACACGATCCCAGGACTAATGTTTGAAAGATTTCCCACAAACTTATTTTGTAGCTCTGGTATTTTGAGTACTCTCAACTTCATTCATCCCTTCAGAAAATTAGTGGAAGCAGTCGCTCCTGGAGGAGTTACCTTCTTCAGCCCCTGGCAGTAGAAGGAATGCATGGATGGAGCTAAAGTAATTAGCAACTACTTTCATTTGTCTCTCATGTCTTTCATTTTTTCCTCATACTTATCATCATTCTTTTCTATAAGATTATCTTGCAAACTTCTCTGAGTTTGCACACAACTGCAAATCACAGTCTCTGATATTCACCTTGTTTCTTCTGTTTTTCTTTCAAACAGCCCTCAAGACTTTCTACTTGTCTCTTCAGGCCAGTCATACTTTCAAAATAACCTCATCATGTGACTGAAATCCCTCAATATGGAATATGTTGCTTAGACACTGCCAAGCTGAAGGTCAGGTTTAAAAACTACTTTGCCCTGGGTTGCAGCTGCCTACCTTTTGGGTTCTGTGTGAACAGATCATTAAGGTTTAATAACACCTGGCCAGCCCTTTGCCAGAAGCACTTGGAAACCCAGCCTGGCAGGAGGTTGTACACCAAGAGCAGAGTCTCTCAAAGCAGGGTTTACATCACACACACACACACACAGAGCTGTGTAGGTCCGAGTAGTGAACTGGCTGGGATGGATTCCTCAAATCATTGCACATGTTATCCCAGGGTGTGGGGCCAGCTCCCTCACTGACCTTTCCCCACAGTAGCATCCTCATGAAGCACAAGTCTCCCAGGGCTCCACTCCCAGCCCTGTGCTGCAGGAGGGAGACCAGCCCCTCTCATGGGGACTGTGGGGTTACCTGGCTGAAAGAGGGTTGGTGGCTGCCCACGTCATGCCAACGTACCAGGCCTCTCCCTTGCAGGAGTGCCAGGGATCCTGCTCCAGTGTGCACGTTCCTTGGGATGCCAGATGAATTAGGGATGAGTCAGCCAGAATTTTTCCACGTGCTTCTGCTGCTGCACAGCACTGATGGCCAGCTGAACTGTGGTTTTCAACTGCTCTCTGGTCCTGATGCTTTTAACACTAACAAAAGAAGAGGTCTCTGTCTCCTGACAGAGAGCTCCATGGCAGGACACTGGGCATCCCAATGCTTGTCCAATTTCAGGCCCCTGCATCCCTAACATTTTTCTGAATAGCCTAGCATGTGTTGGAAAACATTTGGTCTTTCCTGCCTGCTTTACTCCTCTGTCTCTCCCACCAGGTAAGTGGATGGACACAGTCAATTAGAAGAAACAGTGATAGTGCTGAAACTGATTTGAATTTCAACCAGGACCTGATAGCAACTAGAGCTATGTACAGAGAGCTGAGGACAGGCACTCAAGGACCTGGTGAGTGCCCATATAAGCTAAAAGTTGTTTTTGTTTTAAATTTTCATTTCAGTCCTTACCTACATTCAGATTAGTTGTTGATTAGCAAATGCTGATTTCTTCTGCTCTTCTTTGAGCACATAATCATGGAAAAGGAACAGTCCACTTCGGGAAATATCTTCTATGAGACAAAGCAAAAAATCCTTCTACCATGCCATTTGATGAGTCCTCTTGGAAAGACTGTAACTTCTGTAAATGCTCGCAGTAATAAAGCAGCACTGATGTCAAACTATACAGCATGGGAGACTAAGCATTAATTCAAGTCTTGTTATAAATTTCTATTATCTGCATTCAGGTTGCATCTAGAACTCCCAATCAAGACAGGCTTCAGCTGTGCTAAACACTACATCCATAGAAATGACAAATTTGCACTTTATAGCACTTAGCATCTAAATAGACAACATGAAATAAACTGGTGTGAAGTCAAAGAAATGAAAGAAAGATCCCCACTGGCTTTTCACCTAGACACAATCTGTAGGCTACTTACTGCATTCAAGAAGCCTGAACTCTGTATTTCTTTTGACAGCCTGAAAACTCATTTATTTTGATGGGAGAGAAGCACAGGAGTATTTTTCCCTGAATACACGAATGACCCCTGAATCCATTGAGGAGGAATTTTAGGATGAATGCCTTACTGCTTTACGGGCTAACATGGCAGAGATGGCACAGGAAGGAATAGAAGACAGTCATGCTTTTCAGAAGGCCATAAGCAGTGTCTCCTGAACTGCCCATAGCAGCAAAAGAGCCCTTGATTTGCACAATCCTCCCTGAAGAGCTATTCAAGTGCAGATGTCCCAGTCAGCACTTTCAAGTTCTGTGAGGTAAGTTTCATTTGGCCCTATTTACACAGCATATCATCTCAATTATTCATGCACACATTTCCTGACACCTTTGCCATCATAATTAAAAGGGCTCCTGGGGCTGTTAAGCCAGAATATGATCCAAGCACAATACTGTGATGAAGTTAATTGATCTTTACCCTGAACTACTCTATCTATGTTATTTCTAGCTTTCACCTGCCATAGGATGTGGCTATATTTTTTGTCTGTAGGATGACAGAGCCCCTTGTAGGTAAGAACCTGCACAACCTGCTGTTCATCACCAGGTTTCCTCTTCGTCTCCTTTTCAATAAAATAAAGAGACTGATTGTAAGTCTTTTGCCATAAATCAGCTTTGCTTAGATATCATGTAACTCTTATTACTCTTTTGTGAAGCCTAAATTGTCAACATAATTTTTCTCAAGCGTGGGCACCAGGACAAGACACACTATTCCCTTAATGTTGCTGTAACATCATCTCTCTACTCCTACGGAAGGTATTCTACATCCAGGGATCACATCAGCTTCTTTAGTCACCACATTGTTCTGACAGCTCCTGTGCTGTGGGTTGCCCATGTGATGAGGTTTGTTGCTAATTCTTGAAATCCTGTGATTCATTCAAAGCTGTCTGAGCTACTGCAAGTGAGAGAGTAGAAGTCACTCCAAGTCACCTAGCACCTGCTGAGGTGGCCACAGGCAGCGAGGTGTGCCTCTGCAGAGCAATATTTAAACATTCCTGTCATCCTATGAAAAAACCCCACACATTTAGTCACTGAGCAAATTTCTGTGTTGATCTGAAATAAATTCACTTTGCCATGCTGCCGAGGCCCCATAGCCCATGTTTTCCTCTGGGACACAGTGATAGCATAACTTCCTTGGAGAGGAGGAGGCTCATTTCTGTAGACATATGAGTATCTCTCCAAGAAAATAAACAGAGTTAAAAGGTGTTGATTAGAGAACAGTTGTCTATTTTCCTTTGCAAATGAACATACAGTGCTACATCTAAAAGCCTATGTAACGATGTAAGGTTTCTGTATGTACATTTATTTACCTAGAAGATTTCGTTATACTATGTAAAGTTTAGACAAAAACAAATCAAAGGATTACAAAAGTAGTTGTGTTGTATTGTACAGGTATTATAGCATTATGATAGAAGCCAACACAACAGAATATCTTTAGTTTCACAAATGTGCTTTTAATTACCATAACGAAAGACAGAATTCTCATTTCACAAATATTCTGCCAGGTTTTCTATCTTAGATCTATGTTGGATACAAGTAAAATGATTATGTTCATGCACAATACATTGCAAAAGACTAGAGTGAGCAATACTTTTTACTTTTCTTGTCTGAGATTACAGAGCCAAGATCCACAAAATTAAAAGTTAACAGTTAAAAGACAGTAAGTTGGCTGTTTAGCCCTGGATACACATTGATGAAATTTGGGTTTAGCTCTGTGCCAACAGATAAAGCATGAAGGAAAAGAAAAAAGGAAGACACCCAGAAAAGAATATATCAGTGTACGGTCATTGCAAGCCAGAGTAGAGAGTGACAAAACTTTTCTAAGGGAAATTTGCTCAAAGGGTTAAAACACCTGATTTTTTTTACGTCAATAAATCAAAATACAACACATGGGGTATTTTACATATTTTAATTTTTATAATCGTGCTGGAAACTGAAACATATATCAGTTCAATATAAAGTAGACGTAAATTCATCTCAGTTCAGTACCTGCTTATACCTGTTTTGGTACAAGAGCCAATATAATCAGGAAAAAATAAACACATCCTCTGGGTCAATATGTAGATTCGTCATCATGTCTGTCTGTGACAATCTGGGGACTGTGCCTGTGTGTAAATTTTTGTATTCTGATTTAAGGTAAGAAATTGATGAGATTGGTAGATGTGGAGCTGAACTGTCAGATCAATGTCACACACCTTCCAGAGATAAGAAAGCAGAGATTAGTGAAAGTCAATTGCTCCCATTCAAAACAGGACTGTGTCTGGAAAGTTGGATGGCTGAAGGATGAATCAGTTTTGCCTAGTTTACCTGATGTCCAGGAGAGAGGAATGGGAGAATTTTCTTGGATGTGGAGCATAAAACAGCATTAAGCATGGATTCTTCAATGCTGTGGGCTATGGTGTGATGATACAGCCCAAGCCTCTCTGACAGCTCTCTGACACCACATGGGGCAGTCCTGACTCCCCCAAGTTGTGCTCATGTCATCCTGTGGTGAGATGGTTCCTCTAGCCAATCCAGCAAAAATACTGCTCTCCTCTCTGTCAAAGTTAGTTTTCTACTGGATTAGGTCCCTTGAAATCCTTGCTGTGATACCAAATGAGCTTCAGTGCCACAGGAAGGGAAGTGCTGGGGTACATGGCTGGGGAGGAGGTGGAGTGGGATCACTGCTTTTGACAGCAAGTAATTATTGGGTCAGGTGAGATGAGCTGTCTAATCCCACTGTGGGCCTGACAGGATGGGGGTGCACTTGGAGGCACAGAAAGCTTGAGCAGAACAGAAAAGACAACCCTCCTTTCATAGCACGTCGGTTTAGCTGTGAGATCCAACTCAAACTAAAGAGTAAGTTTCCTATGATTTGGAGGAGAACAGAAGGCCTCCAAGTCTCTGATCCCAGCCCTAGGAAAGCTCAGAAGCCTCAGGCAAGGCAAAACACATAGCTGCTGATTATTTTGCACAGATCTGTATATTCCTTGAGCTGCCTCAGTAAGGCATGTTCGGTGCTAGCACCCCTCAAACACATGTGCTCAATGTCTTCCGCAACCATACAGCCACAAAGAGATGCTCAGTACTCACTAACTCTGTGCTACTTTTTGGGAAGGGAGGGACAAAAACCTGTGCTTGAGCTAAATGGAAGTGTGGGGTAAAGGGAAGAGTGGTTATGTTTTGGGAGATTATATGATCTAAGCTGTAAAAGGGCTCACTTTCTACAGAGGGCTAACAGAGGTTTTCTGTGCCAGGAACCAGGGATAGAGCCGGCTCTGTGAGCTGACCAGATTAAAAACAGTGGGAGAACACACAGACCCAATACAGCAGGCACCAATGAGGAGCAGGATGATGTGACAACCATGGGGCCCAGCTGAACTTCTTTTTTCACAAAATTTTTCCTTGATGGAATATCAAGGCCATCAATATCAAATATGGCCTTTTGTGTTCAGCCTACATCTGTATTTCCCGACTGAAATGAAATATGACACCCCCCCCCATACACCCCCTACCCCGCAAAGTCCCCCTGCCAACAGTGCCTCATTTGCTTTAGGGGGAAAAATGATTTGCAGTCACTGACCCTGGTTTTTTGGTTACAGAATCTTTTATCAGTGTTCTAGACTGCCTGCTGAGGTAGCCCACATTAATAAACTAAAATGCAAATGGTGTGCTCATCTCTGCTGACCCCAACTTTGAAAACTGGTTTTTCTTTTTCTGCTTCTTATCTTTGACAAAAGAGAGATGGGGATAAGCTTAGAAGTCAGCAGGTACAGCTGCTGGCCTTTCAATGACCTGAATCCCACTTGTCATTACACAGACTTTCAGTACAGTGGATACTGGGAAGTGCTGATGCTGTAGGAAATGGTAGATGATGGATACCAGTTAGGCTAATTAGATAGTTCCATATTTCTGAACCAAATTCTTTCCCTCCTTTCCCTTAACTCTCTCTCCTTATGATTAATTACTCCTTTCCATCTTGCTGGTTTGTCTGAAAGCCAGCCTTGATGCTAAAGAATCCATGTACATCCATCAGGTTTCAGATAGAGGAAGGACACATCTCTGAAAACATCTTCCCTACCTGTGCTAGGAAGTTTTTTCCTGTGAGTTCTCTTCACAGTGCAAGACTGCATAAACCAATTCCTGAAGATACTGATGCTCACACCACCTCTCTTTTGCATGCTCATAACACTTCCCCGTCTTGTTCCCTCTGTCCTTCAGAGCCTTCACTAACTTTCCTGTAGTGTGCACACTGCTATTCTCAATAACCACAACATCCCCTCATTTCCCTGGCTCAAATCTCACCAAGGTTTACTAAAACCACAACTCACACACAGAGGACTTCCAAGCTTCTTTTCTACTCTGTCTTGCATTCTGACATTCTGCTATCTTCTCTCACTGCACTATTGAAATCACTCTCGTGACTTCTGCCTCCTTAAATGATGTTGTCTTTTTTTATATCTTCACCTATCCTGGCCTCTAACTTCTGTCATCTCTCTGCCAACTTTCTTTTTTCTCTCAACACTTTCTCTCCTTGGCCTTCACAACTCCATCTTTGCTTCTTCCTTTCGACAGCTGAGACTTCCTTTTCCATTTCCATTTGCCATGGAAATCTCAGCAGGCTTTCACTCTTCTGCCTTTCCTGGTGTATCAGTACCCAGTAGCACTGGCACCAGTGGCACGTGCATTTATCTTGGTCTCTCCATCCATCCAGTCCTACATTTTAGCCATCATGTCTTCCTGGGGAAGTGTCTTTGCCAATCCAACTTTCATACAGCTGCTGCTGAACTTCCAAGGACCCCCCTGAAGTGCTAATCCAATTCCTCTAGTCTCTTTATAAGCATTGTTCTTCTTTTGTCCTACCCTGTTGTTTGAATTAATAAAAGTCAGTCCTACCTCAAGGCAGACAGACCATGCCAAAGCTTTGCAATCTTTTCTCTCAAACTCACAGCATTCTTGTATGTTCCCTGCCTTTTCTTCCCCCCTCTATCCTTATGGGAGACATCCTTAATAGCCCTTCATCTATATCACAAACAAAAGTTGGTACACTTATTCTTACCCATTTTTCTCCTTGATTTAAGTCCCTTCCCTGACTGTCTCTTTTACCATCATTCAGCTTTTAATTTTCTTCCTCCTTCACAGTCACACCCACTTCTGACCATTTTTACTTCTTATCATGCCTTGTCTGTCCTCTTCTGCTTTATCTGTGATATAAACACTAATCCTTGAAAAATCTGTTGCCACTCCTTTTTAAATACTTATTTTCATTCCACTTGAATAGCTATAATACAAATATGAAATTTGGGCAATCTATCTTCCCTCTCCACCCTGTCTCTTTCAGGTAAACTTGAAGAAACTAGCTAGGAAACTGAATTTTTTTTAGCAGTCTAAAAGAAAGAAAAAAATGCCCAATATTGATTAAAGAACAATTTGATAAAACTGATAGAAGTGGTTTTAGTGGTTGTTGATTTTTTACTTCGCCCCACTGAGGGATTAAAATGTCCCATGAACAAATAAATGTAAATTGATGAAAGTCAAGCAATCACAAATATATGAAAGAATCTATTAACTGCCTGGAGTGCACTGACTCAAACATTAAAATATTTTAAAGGATAACATGGGGGATAGAAATTGTGGTTTCACTGCACTGAGAAAGGAAGAAAATTAATGAGATGAATTTACAAGGCTAACAGCTTTTTTGCCCAGTCCAGCAATTCCATGGTCTGCTTGAATTTCTGCTTAGTGCTTTCTAATTTAGGGCTTCATCCTCTGCACAGTGCTTAGTTCTGGTAATGCCCATAGACTCATGGAATAGTTTGGGTTAGAAGGGAACTAAACAAAGTAATTTTGCAAGTTGGGAGCCCCAGATCCTTATACTCTGTAGATGCAGCTCTGGCACCACTATTATAAACCATAAGAATGCTCATATTTTTGGGGTATAACCAGTCCTGTAAAAACTCTACTGACAGTTCTGCCCAATACTAAAAGCGATGAGTAAGGCTAAACACAAACTTGGATATACTTGAAGATGAGTTCCTTCTCCTTCAAATTTTTAAATCAATATCACACCTGAATCCTGACAGAACAAGTGAGCTGTAAAATGTATCCATACAGAACACATCTGTAACAAACATCACCCGGGGCTCTGCGCTTTGTGCCAGTGGAGCACAAAGTCTGAATGATGGCAGACTGGAGATAACCGAGGAAAGGGAAGCAGTGGAGAAGGCTGGAGTTACAGGAGTATAATTGTGCAGTTACTTTAGTCATGCATGGAGCTAGATCCCGGAATGGTTTGGGTTGGAAAAAACCTTAAATATTGAGTTGCAACTCCACTCCATGGGCAGGGACACCTTCTTGTAGACCAAGTTTTTCATCAGTTCAGGCAGGCTTCCTGGCATTTTTTGCTGACTTCCTCTTTCTTGAGATGGGTCACTCCTGAGGTTGAAGGAGGTGATCCTTGGATATTAACCAGCTTTCTTGGGCCCCTCTTCCCTCCAGAGATTTATCCCGTGATACTCTGCCAAGCAGATCCCTGAAAAGGCCCAAGTCTGCTCTCCCAAATTCCAGGGTAGTGAGCTTCCTTGTGCTCCCTCCATGCTTCCCTAGGGATCTTGAACTCCACCATTCAATGGTCACTGCAGCCCTGGCTGCCCTTGAGCTTCACATTCCACATCAGACCCTCCTTGTTGATGAGAACAAGGTCCAGCGCAGCACCTCTCCTTGGTGGCTCCTCTATTACTTGGAGAAGGAAGTTGCATATGGAAAATCACAGGATTCCTGAAACAGAAGTTAGGCCGGTGAAGGTTTTTCTAAAACTGATCAGCAAAATTTCCATTACCTAGGGGATTTTTCTCATCCTATTTTTACGTGGAGAGCTATGTATTGCTGCAACTACATCAATATAATTAAAGCACAATAAATTAATTCCCTATGAGGGAGTCTGATAAGCTGTATAAAAGGGACTTACACTAGTCCATGCTATATCACTGTAACACGATATATAATATACACATTTCTGTAGATATGAAATGCTCTACTTGGTGCTTGGAGATAAAACAGGGAAATCAAACACCAGCTCAGCGGGGGCTGATCGCATTCCAATGCCTGCAGGGAGAGGAAAGCTGTGCTCCCTGGATAGGGGGGCTCCCACCAGTGCAGAGAGATTCCCCTGTACCAGCGGGCTTGGGGAGGCCCCAGCTTTGGGAAGGGAAGTCCCAGCCCAGGGAAAGTGGGGTGGGAGGCAGGGGGATCCCTGCTTTCAGACACTTCCCAGGCTGGATCCCAGGAAAAAACAATCTCACCAAGCATCAGTGGAGACACCAAAAAAGCCTGGAGGGTGTGCGGGGCACTGCGTGAAGGTAAGGGAGGTCTTGGAGAGGCTTGGTGAGAGAACAGTGGCTGGTGGCATAGAGAAGTCTAAAAGGAAAAGTTCCCTGTAACTCTCCTGGACAGCTGTGAGGGGGTGCCCAGGGAACCAAGGCATGCCCTGGCAGCAATACAGCTATTTTGGTCATTAAATCTCAGCCTCCCCCTCCCCATGACATAGGCCAAGACAAAATGACTCAGGCTCTCTCTACAGTAGATCTCGAAGCAAAACATAATCTCATTAGTACAATAACCTAAGTTACTCATCCACACTTTCTGCAGCCTCCTTCCAGACCTCCTACTCTCCCTGGTGTGCCATTTATTTGGTCCAAAAACGCTTTACTCTAAATTAGCACTGCTGTCACAGCTATTAAAGAGAGTTCATCTCCACAGAGTTTTTATTCCTGGATTAAAAATTGCTGCAAGTCAGCCTTTCTCCCCTTGAGAGCAAGGGGAAAGTTTTCAGCTCATGCCATGCAAAAACAACTTTCTGATTTCTCACTTGGCACGTGCCATGATAGAAAAATGTAGTTACTTGAACTGTACGGGGAAGGCCTGGGAAGACTCTAAAGCTCTGCTCTGCACTGAGTCATATGTATTAATTACTTAATGAACATATATCATAAGCAAGTGATCTCAGGCAGTTAAGTCTGAACTCAGGACAGGCCTCTGAAGCCCACTCTATTTTTATCATGTTCATACTTTCTGATAACAATTCTAGCACAACTGTTAAAAAAAAGTTTAAAAAAACCCAAACCACAGGAAAAAAAAAGAAAGAAAGAAAGAAAAGAAACAGATGATGTGGCAGGAGACAATGTAAACCTCTTTGACCAGGTATGACTGAGCAAACATCAACAGACTATAGCAAGTTACTGCAAAAATTGTATGAGGCAAACCCCATCCCCTTCGCTACTGCTCTGGGCGAAGTGTTGCTTTTAGCAGGATCCCCTCGGCTGAGCCTAAGACTCACATAGCCACATTATTGGGATGCAGGCCTTGCCCAGTGGGTGTATTTTACCCTTTAATGACACATTTGAGGTGTTTTGTTTAGAAAGCAAATCTGAGCTGCTAGGCTGTGAAGTGCCTATACATTAGGTTTGACTCCTTGGCAGTTCAGCTGATGAGTGGAGCTAATTCTTTAGCCACACTATGTGTGCAACACAAGCTTTATTTTAGCCTCAGAACACATAAAGGCAAGTGTTGCAAAATCAGCAAGCCTTAAAATGTGACTCCTCTGTTCCTCCACCAGACATACCTGACTAAATTAAACCAACAATGCAGTGGGAACAAAAGACTATTTTTCATCCTCTGTTTTGGCCAAGATACCTTGGAGTACTAATCCATATAATGTACAAAGAGCCTGTAAAAACTTCCTTCTAAAATTATAACAACAGAAGAAATCAGGTCAGTTACTAAAGAGTAGGTTGGGTATAATCAAGCTATAACACCCCTGGGACAAAAAAGGTAGTGCTTTTTGAATTTGCATTTTGTCAACTTACACAGCTTATTGCGGTGGGAGGAATTCGAGGCAAATAACACTAAGACAGGATTTGCCAAAACGTTGGAAAACTGTTTGATCATTAATCGCATTTGCTAAGACCGTGATTAGGGTAATTGCTCTGTATTTCTTTTCACAAACCCCTTGTCCATGGGGGGATCAGGAAGGACTATCCCCTACCCCATGAAGTGCAGCGCAGCTCAGTTTGCCTCTTTGTGCCTTTTTTTTTCCCCTGAAGAGCCAAATACTTGCCCCTGAGAAGGTAAAATACTGATGGCTGTGTACTGAGTAGCCTAGTGGTAGGATCTACTAAAGTAGTATCTGTTTCATTGTAGTGGTATCTCATTTGCTTTCTAGGTGTTGAGTTATTCTTTGGAGTGAATTTTCTAAGTGGTTACTTAGCAGTGGGAACATAGAGCTGGGTTTTGAATGGACTTCCATAAAACTTTCTGAAATGCTATCTAGTATTTGAAAACACTTCTTCAGTGTGGCTGGTGGCGACAATAGTGTACAAAGTCTCAAAGTTGTGTCAGTGGCTGTGCAGAGTATTAATGCTGCCCTCAGTTTGGCTCTAGCTTCCTTTTTTTTTTTACTACACAACTGCAGAAAAAGGTTCTTGTCTGAATATGAAGCAATATTTGAACACTCTGTTTTAATTACTAGCACATGTATTTCTGTGACACACATCCCTGTGGAATCTAGGCATTGCCACTTTAATTTAGAAACACTGATATCATTATAATGAGCATAATACAGACCTTAGACTACGTGAGACAGAAAGAAGAGCACAACTCCTGTTCTCTCTCCCTGCAGATTAAAAACTCCCTTGGATACTACAGCATTCTTTTGTACTGTGACTGTTGAAGTTTTCTTGTGGTTTGTTTTTTTCCAGGCTTATTATTTCAACAAGTAAGTATAAAATGTATTCAGTTCTAAAGAAAACAAAATAATCCTGTTCTTCCTGTCAGTACTACAGGCTCATCCCTATGCTTCAGAAATCCATTGGATTCTTTCCCTCTCAGATCACTAGCTACTAGGCTTCAGTAGGATAAGTTTATGCCTTGTTTACATTGCACAGCAATGCTGTCTTCAGGTTCTGCTCTCAGTGTGCATGCACAAAATGTAATTGCACCCAGCTCCGTTGCTCTCTCTCTCTGTTATGTTATTTCTGAAGAGCCAAGAGGATTAAAAAAAAGCAGCAAACATTTGATGTGGTTATTAAACCCAGTTCATCTGACTTTAAGTAAACAAAGTAATAAATCTATTAAGAAATAAGATGCAGCTTTTGCAGTTACTTTCCAGGAGACCCATGCCTTAAGGAAGAAAGAGAAATTGAGGAGTTTTATGCTGGAGGCATTCCCGAGAAAGGTAAGGAGGTATGCAAATAGAAATCTAATCTGGCTCTGACGTATGTGCTTGGGCAGAAAGCTATTGTTAGACAAACTTGTTCCTGAGCAGTGCAGCTAACGAAGCCTTATTTCCTACAGATTTGAGTCCTTTGTCTCACATCTCTTTCTCTTCACCGCAATAATCCCAGCTCTCCTCATGCCTCCAATCACCGTGCCACTACCAAGAGACAACAAGCTGGGGCTGGTCTGGAACTGCAAATATACTCACTGTCGGCACGTGTGTGCTGCCTGGCCAGCTGGCTGCGACCAACACA